>NC_142268.1:2830277-3140972 GCF_052056855.1 Sturnus vulgaris | reverse complement strand
CAAACACCAACAGAACTTCCAGGAACTGGCCACTAATTAATTCAGCAGAATGCAGAGGTTTTGCTTTCGGAGGGAGCAGGAAGGGAGCTCAGCAGCACAGGTACCTCAAAGCGCTCGTCCTCACAGCGGTGCAGCTGCTCCTCATATGGAGTCTTCTTGGAGCTGACAAAAGTGGAGTCTTCAGACCAGGATGGAAATGAAACCCAGGTATCATTTAACACCTGCAACAGAGCAGAGACAGGACATTGAGCAGGGCCTTGTGAGCCCAGAGCTGTTCTCATGGGGCTTTCTCTCTTGTCTTTTTGCATAGTTCTTCCCTGAGGTTCTATAGGACATTCCAGACCTAATTCCCAGAGCACTCCCCAGATTTGAGGTCTGTGTGGAACTGCCAGGGCCCTGCTCAGAACACTCAAAAGCACCTTCACTATCACCTCACAGAGATCACTCTGCAGTGATCAGCAGCTGTAAATAAGGGAGACAGAGGTCCCCACAACAGTGGCAATAGTTCCTCAGGCACTGCCTCACAGGGCTCTTCGAGAGAAAAATTGTTCCCAAAGGCCATACTGGCCCACAGCTAGAAAATTAATTCCAGGATATTTAATATTCTTTTCTGTCTATAGGAACACATTTGTGTCTGCAAACAGACTCAAAAGGTATTAGGGAGGTGATTTAAGAGAGGTTTAGATAAAATTAGTGAAATGTGAGTATTATCTCAATAAATTGAATTAGCACTGAAAAGTGAACTCCACATGCAGCAGCTGTGGCACGGGCCACCACACTCCAATTTTTATGTGTGTTCAGGGATTGAACAGCCTGATCCCAGAGTACCTCCTTGCAAATGGCAGTTCTCCCACTGCACTTGGGCTGCTGGTAGGTTTTTGGGAGAGCCCTGTAACTGGATCCGATGCGTTTGCAGGAGGCGTAATCGATTTCCCGGCTCATTCCATCCCCGGAGCGGTCGCTCAGTGGAGAAGCAAAGGAAAGTTCTTTCACCCCAAGGAAGGACTTGAATTGTGCAAAGAGTTCTGGGAATTTCCTTCAAAAACACAAGTATTTTGTTATTTCTCTGTGACAGTTTTAGGGTGGTTAATGCATGTCATAAAAGGGAGGCAGAAATATCTAAACAAATTCAGCACTGCAGGGAGAAATCTTTCACCTACATCTCCCCTCTGTTATCATTCTCTCTGAATTGCTTTAGGGTTTGTTTGGTATTTTTTACTAAAGGTAGGAAAATGATTTCCCTTCACCACACAAACACTCCCCTGAAGTGCCTGAGGAGAAACTGATCCTTGCCATTTGACTCTCCCTCTTCTGCTGTAAGCCAAACAGCTCAGGAGGCCCACAGCAGAGCTGGAGCTATTTATCCTTCTCACAACCCTGTTCTCAGATTTCATGTTTGTACCTTTATTACATTTTGAGATATTAAACAGAGAGTGTGAACAGACAGAGGAAAATATCTTCTTCACAATACTCATTAAAAGCTGTGTAGATAAATTTAAAGGTTCAGATTTTATTACTCCTCATTTTGGATTAAACTTCAATTTCTTGCATTCTACCCAGGAGATACTTCTAAATTAAATTCAAAACTTCTGTAACAAAGCTGACAATGTGCCAAAAAAAATAACAGAGAAGAACCTACAAAATACCACAGGGTAGAGAGGTAAGTCAGTAACTTACCCTAAAAAGGGTGTAACAAGCTGGAGCAACTCAGAGCCAGAGACCAACTCCTGGTTGAAGAGAGCAATGCAACGGAGAAAATTTTCATAGACCTCCTGACTCTTGAGCACCCTGCGCACCTGCAGCAGTTTGGAGACATGATCACAGCACCTGAATGCCACTTGTATTTAGAAAATGATTCATTATCAGTCTATTCATCTTCCAAACCCACCTATTTTAATTTTTGTTGATCTTTACCACTTGAAAAGTCAGGGAATGTCTCAAGTGCTGACACACAAATTGTACAGAAAACTAATCAATTAGCAACCACATAAAAGGTTGAAGATATGTCCAGAGAATGTGAGAAAAGGACAAATACTGACCTTGTCAAAGAAGGAAAACTCTTGCAGTGTCCCATATTTCCCCACTGTTGCCACTGACAGATCTTTGGTACCTCGCAGCTTCATTTTCTTCTGTTAAAAGAACAAGCAGTTACATTTAAAATGTTGTGACTCAAATGCCATCAAATTCCACTCTGTTGACACAGAACAGCTCCCTGCAAAGGCTGAGGCCCTGTATTTCCCCAGCAATGATCTGGCATTGCTGTGTCACGTCCTCACAGCAATCTCTGTCAAATGTCTCCCAGCTAAGAAGAAAAAACAACAACAAAAAAGGAGAATCACTTGAGATTCTGCATAGAAGCAATAAACTGTCCCCTTCCAGGGCCAATACTTCATACAGAATGTTGTGATATTTAGTATCAAACATATTACCACACACATTTAAGCATGCATTAAAAATTCCCTTTTCCTACAGCAATTAAAATAATTCAACATTTTGTTTCTCATACACCTACGTACATCAAAGACACTACTCATTACACCTCTGTCTCAGCAATTACTAAGCACAAGTAATATGAGGTTATTCTAAGTTTTTACTTGCTGAAATATACCTTTGCTGGGCCAGAAACAGGGCGCAGCAGCAGCGGCCTGGATCTCTTCTTGCTGTGCTCCAGATTCTTCTCATGCTCAGTTTTCTGGACACTGTTCACTTCACATGGTCCATTTCCTGTGAACTGAAGTAAATAAATAATGATTTCAACAGTCTCCTCTCAAATAAAGAAACCTAACAGGACACAGAGCATGTGGTTAAGTCACCTGTTCTGAGAAAATCCAAACAATGAAGAGGAGCAATGTTCATTACTGGCTGTATGATTTTCCATATTCTACATGCAGGCAGAGCATTCAATATCCTGCCCTGCTCTCAGCACATACCAAAGACCTTTTTGCCTCTGGGAGGAACTGTCCAAACTCTGAGAGCAGATCCTCCTGTCCCCGGAACAGATTGGCCACTTCAGTGAACACTTCCTCCTCTGACATGCCCCGGAAGGGTCGGCCCTTGGTGTTCAGCTGCTCTTTCTGAAAAGATACACACAGATGTTCAAAAAAGTCAAAAAATACCTCACTCTGCCAGAAAACTCACCCTGAGTCAAAAAAACGAATGCCACAGAACTTGAAAGGACTCTGAGTCAGCCCCAGGGCCTCCTTTCACACATGGGATCACAAAAGCAACTGAAGGTGAGTAAAGACAGGTCTGGCTACAACCTCTTTACACCCTGCAAAGTTCCACAATTTTCACACTTTTTGTCATTTCCTGTGCATATCTATGAGACAGCTGTTGGATAAAGACAAGTCCTTGGGAACTCGAAGTCTGTTTGACAGGCAGAGATTAAATTTGACAACCACAACTCCAACAGCTCCAGTGCCAACCCACCGCCTCTTCCACAGAAGACTTTTTACCTGGTAAGTGTGAAGGATTTCTAGAAAAGATCTGTAAATCTCTGGATGGTCAAGGAAACGTGTTTTGATCTTATTCACATAACTGATGGCATTATTGAACTCCACAGAATCAGATTCCAAGGGAATTTGGGATTTATCTTCTTTGTAGGGAAGCTGCTGCCGAAACTCCTCGGAGCAGTCGCTGTGGTTGTGGGAGTTCTCCTGGGAGTAGTGCAAGACCAGCCCACTGCCAGGGAGAGCACTGGGAACGGGCTCTGGGGGCACCTGGGGGCACAGGACACACGAGATGAGTTGGAAAAGGATCAGGGACCAGCTCAACAACAACCCAGCAGCAGTGCTGGCAAGGTCTCCAGCTAAAAAAATATTGCTATGTGAAGAAGGAAGAAAAAGTATTTCAGTCACCAATCAATTTCCATACCTGGTTTATTAACTCCATCAGTTAAAATAAATCCCAAAGTTCTCTCTGGTGCTGGAACCATCTTGTGGCTGTCACAGCATTACTGGCCTCACCAGAGAGGCTGCATCAAACACCTCCCACTGCAGGTTCTGCTAGCACTGGTTATTGCAGAGGAACTGCCAGTTTTAAGGGGCATTTTAAACATAAGGCCCTGACAGGTGTTAATTCCTAAGCAACAGAGAGATCTGAGGGAGCTGAGATTTAAAAGGTAGTTCCTGCTGCTAACTGGATTTAAACCACAAATTTATCAGCAGAATTCAGTTTATGGCTCTATTTCAGCTCCACAAACCACACAATAACAACAAAAAACAAGCAAGGGCAGCATCCATCTGTATCCCAGCAAGTGTGTTTCACATCAGCAGTACCCGATGGGGATCCCATGATCTTAAAGAACTTTCCCAATGTAAACAATGATTTCACAATTTTTTTGCCTGTTGCCTAAACAAGTTTCCTGGTTTCTCAGTGGAAGACTGGAATTCTTCCAGGATCACCCCTTGAAATTTGCCACTGCCCAGAACCCATATTGGGAACTCCTTTAACAATGTCAGGCCAATTACAATTTCAGTTTCCAAACATGACTGAAATATTTGGTGTTGAAGTGGTGTTTCCATGAAGAATCATCATTCCTGTGTAAGTCAAACTAGTCTGAGAATAAATCAGGGGTTGGAACTAGGTGATCTTTAAGGTCCCTACCAATCCAAAGCCCTCAATGATTCTTTGAATAAACATTTAAATTTATATTACACCCATTATCATGGGCTTTGAAAACCATCTAAAAACATCAGCAATGTGCCCTACACATAAATCTCCACAGCCTAAACAGTGCACACGTGTCCAGGGACACATGGAACAGTTCATTTAGAGAATAAGAACTCTGTGACCTACCTGACTATTCAAAGGTGACTGTATACTTAACTTCCCATTCTTTGGAATTTCTATCCTGTAGCCCAGAGGAAGAAATGCATTGAATCCTACAATCAGGTCGGGATGCTCATGGAAAAGCTGAGAAACACGTCGGATGACTCCAGGTGTGTCAATGCTAAAATTGAGAGGGGTTTGTTACTTTTATCCAAATCAGAAACACAAGTTAAGGCCAGAAAACATCAGAGAAATGTGAATTATCTGGTAACTTAGGGATGCAATCCTTTAAAAAAAAAAAAATAGCCCAATTAGAAGGAATGACCAGTGCAGCCTCGCCCTGGGAATGTTATCCATGGAGAGGAGAGATGAGTGTGCAGGTTGGCACCACCTCCAGGGCTGGCAGGTCACAGGTTCTGCTCAGGCTGCTTCACTTATTTCCAAGATCTGCGTTTCAGAGTGGAAAGCAAAAATAGATTTGCCTTCTCCTGTGGATTTCACCTCTGGAAAATTATGGGATGGGCAGAAGTGCTCCAACTTCACATGACTGCACCACTGCGGGACAGGGCAGTGAATGTGCACTGGGGTAATGATGGGGTGAAGGCTGGGGGCTCTGCACAGGCAGAGAGACCCCACCAAGGCCGGGATCTGAGGGAACAGCTGGAGCTGTGCCAGGGCTTGGCATGGAGCTCAGGGAAAGGTTCTTCCCCCCGAGGGTGCTGGGCACTGCCCAGGCTCCCCAGGGAATGGTCCCGGCCCCAAGGCTGCCAGAGCTCCAGGAGCGTTTGGACAGCGCTCTCAGGGATGCTCAGGGTGGGATTGTTGGGGGGTCTGTGCAGGGACAGGGGCTGCACTCATCATCCCTGAGGGATCCAGCTCAGGATATTCTGGGATTCTGTAAAGGCTGAGGAGCTCCCCGGAGCACCCAGGGGTGCAGGACACCTGAGCTTTACCTCTGGCTCTTGAACTCCTTCATGATCTCCAGGAAGCCGTTGTAGGTGGCAGGGTCGCTGCCAAAGCGGATCTTGACCTGGTCCAGGTAGGAAAGCGCATCCTCCACCTGTGGGGGAGAACACGGTGAGGCCCAGGCAGGGGGAACAGGCCCTGGAGCCCCCCACGGCCCCACAACTGCAGAGGGTGGGAACCGGCCCCGGGGGAGCCCCGCAGCACCGGGGAAAGGCACTCGGTACCGGCTGAGGGGGCCGGAGGAGAGCAGGCCCCGGCGGGCTTCCCGTGCTGAGGGGTGTCAAGGCACGGAGGGGGGCACGGTACCGGGGGGTCGGGAACAGGTCCCTGGGGAGGATGACCGCGGTACCAGAGAAGAACAGCAGGGCCGGGGAGAGAAAGGGGCACGGCCTAGGGGAGGGGGGAACAGTCCCGGGGAGCCCTCACGGTACCGGGGGAACAGGACGCGGCCCCAGGGGACCCCACGGAACCAGCGGAGGAGGGCGGGGAAGCCCCCGGCGCGAGGGGGACAAACCCTCGGGACACCCCCCGATACCAGCGGGTGAGGAACAAGCCCCGGGGAGCGAGTTCGGCACCGCGGCCGGGACAGAGCAGGTTACGGCGGGGGCGGGCGGAGCCATCCCGGGGGGGCGAGGAGCGGCCCTTCGCAGGGGAGGGGAGGGTGGGGAATGGGCGATCGCGGCCGCCGGGGCGGCCCCGGCACTCACATGCACCGGCAGCTTCTCATGCGGCGCGGCCCGGCCGCCGCCGCCGCCCCAGCGCGGGGCGCTGCCCCCGCCGGCCCCGCGGCCGCCGCCGCCCCCCGCCGCCATGTTGGAATCGGGCGGGCGAGCGCGGCCCCGGCGGCGCGCGCGGCCGCTGCGTCAGCGCGCACAGCCAGAGCCACGCCCCCTCCGCAAGCCCCGCCCCATCAGCGGTTTCATCCTCTGATTGGCCACGCCCCTATAGGCCGCGCCTACAGCACCGCCCACCCCACGTGGTCACGCCCATGTCCAATCAAACCACGCCCCCTGTCCCTGACAGGCCACGCCCCCTGACGCCACTTCCGGCCGTCGGAGCGCCATGGCGGGAGCGGCGCCTGAGGGGCTGAGCTGGAAGAGCCCAGGGGCGCTGCGGGATCCCAGGGAGTCTGGAGGAGACGGGGGCTGAGAGCTGGAACTGCCGGGGCTGAGGGAGCCGGGGGTGTTGGAGGGGTTCAGGCGGGGCTGGGGAAGCTCGGGAGGGTTGGTGAGGCCTGAGGGGAGCTTGAGGAACGAGGGCTGGGGGAGCCCGGGGGATGTGGAGGAGCCGGGGTTGGAAGAGCCATGGGGGGTTTGGGGCAGCCCAGGGGAGCCTTTACTGGTGTGTGCTGAGCTCAGGGATTGCTCTGGGGGAGCAGGATAAATGTGGGATTAAATATGGCACTTTCCCCAGAGAAGCAGCAGGCAATTTGAACTCAGTAAAACCCAGTTACACGAAGAGTAAGGAGGAGAGGGGGGAAGAATAAGCCATGCTGCTTGTTTTTCCTTAAAGCATTACCGATGATTTGTATAATAGAAAGCTGCAGAAGCCTTTCTTGCTTTGCCTTTAAACTTGCTGCTGGTATTTGTGCCCAGAGTATTTTTCTCTCTGTTGTGCTGGAATATTCCAGCTGTTTGCAGATTCCAGGCAGGATGCTCACACTGCCTCTGGATTTGGTCTTCATCCCCTGTTCTGATACTTGCACAAACTGCTGCCTTGTGACCCATTTCCCTTCTGACAACATGAAGGATTAAATTCATACAGATCTTTTCTTTCACAGTTACTTGCTGCTTTCAACATCTCTGACTGATGGATTGATTCAGTGACCCAGCATACAAATATTTATCATCTTGGGAGAAGCAGACACTGCAAAGGCCTTGCAGCAGAAATGTGGGCTGAAAATGGATGGTTGGCATTAGGTTGTTGTGCTGGTAAATACAGAGTGAAGTTGAGATGCTTTAGAGTTTTCAGTGTTTATTTGGTGCTTAAGAATAAAGATAATAAATAAAGATTTTTACAGGAGTGATGCTGGAAGGGCAGTGGGAGCCAAATAGAGCTCCTGGGTTATGAGGCACTCTGAGCTGTGCAGGAAGGAGCCTGGAAGGACAGAGTGAAGCCTGTGGATTGAAGTGGCTCAGATATACCCTTGGTGTGTTGTCAGGTGAAAGAAAATCAGCATTGATCCAACCTCCTGCACCTTTTTCCTTTTTTCTTCTGGATTCTCCTGAGCTGGCCCAATTTCTGTTTTCTATTATTATTATCTTGAGAAGTCTCATCCTCTTCCCTGGTTTGTGCCATGTGGCTCACCCTGGTGACACGAGCAGAACCAGCTGCAGACAAACAGCATGTGTGAGCTTTGTTTGCTGTCAGAGCCCAGTTCCCAGCCCTCAGCACCCACACCTGGGTTGTGAATCCAGCTGTAAAGATGCTCCCAAAGCAGCCCAGGGTGCTGGAAACAGCTCGTGCCTGTCTTTTTGTCAGGGTTTGGGTGTTCTCCTTGGGAATCCTGTGAGCAGGATCCTGCCGGGGCAGTAATTAACCACTGACACTCAGCGCGGTGGTGCCTCAGAATAGCTCAGCTCAAATTGCTGCTGACAGAGCTCCAGGAGACCATGGGCTCCACTGCCTGCCAAGCAGATCTGCCTTCTGTGACCTTCCAAAGGAGCTCTTGGGCCCCAGGGCAGCCCTGAAGGACTGAATCCCTGCTGGCCGTGCTGCAGATCACTCTGTAACCTCCAAGGAAATCAGGGATCTGATGGCGTGGGTGGGCCTGTGGATCTGTAAGGACTAAATCATCCTGTTCTATGGCAAACTGCTTTTCCTGCCTCTTGATTCCTGCCATGTGGCTGGCTGGTTTCTGTGGCTCTGGGGGAAGGATGTTGGTGACATCCTGCCTGGAGTTCAGTGGGAAGATGAGGGCTGTCCCAGAGATCAGCCCTGTGAAAAAGAGCTGGCTTTGCTCAGATATTTCAGCATCCCACTGGGGCAGGTGTGTCCAGTGTGTCACACCCTTCACCTGTGAAACAAGGAAATCAGAGACTGTTCCTACTCTGGATGTCTGCCCTCATGGCTGGCTGCTTTACTTGTGAAATTGCTTATTATTCAGATTTCAAATTTTTACCCATCATTAGCTGTTCCAGACAAAAGCTTTGGACTTTTGAATCTGAAACAGATTTCCCCAAATCTCTTGCTTTAAAGCAGCAGGAAGGAGCAGTTTTCTGTCAAATGATAACAGCCTAATGCCAGAAGGCAAAACCTACCCTGCTGGCAGCACCTGGAGCTGTTCAGCCACAGGCTTCCTTTGCTCCCAGAGATGCCTGATGAGATCCTGCCCAGTTTGGGCTGGCTGTTCACCTCTTGCTTTGGCAGGAGATGCTGCTCCAGATGTGTGTGTGCCATCTGGCTCCTGCCCACAGCTGGGTAGCAAGGCAGCTTCTAGGAGTTCACATTTAAAACGTTTCAAAAATGAAATTGTGTTTCAGGCCTCAGGCAGACACTGACATGAAGCTGAGCCCCCTGAATGGATAAAGTGCTTTCCACTCCAAAAATAAAAGGGGAACAGAAAGACTTGAAGCAGAAAAAACAAGGGTCATCATTTTAGAAGTGTGGCAGTACCAGAAACACAGTCAGGACTGCAAACCCAAGCCCCACACATTGCTGGGGATCAACCCAACCCCTTTCCTGGATGAGGGGCCTGTTCTGTGAGCTGGATTTGTAAGAGTTGCCCTGGTTTGGAGGTTGCCCAGCCTTCCTGCCTCCCTACCTGCACAGCTGCAGCCTGAGAGCCAGGGACAAGGCTGCTGCCAGCAGACATAGCAGCTGTGTGAGCCACTCCATGTTCCCAGTCTGTCTCTGGGAACCTGTGGAATCTCTTTGGATCTGCCAGGTACACTGGCACATAGTCCTCAAAGCCTACAACAATAAAATGTTAGTTACTGATTTGTTGAGCCAAGGAAGTCTCCAATCCCCTTCAATGCCATGTCCTTGTGATTTAATTCCTCTATTTCCTTCAGGAGAAGCCCAAAGGCAAGCTTAGAAACAGTAAAAAATAATCATCTCATCTTCAGTCTCTTTCACTGCTTACATCTCATTCCCCAGGGAAAGGGCTCCTGGTGCTCGGGTATATTCTGCCTCACAGAGAGAATTTCACCCCAGATTTGTTATCCCAAATTTGTCACCCCTTAATCACAAGAGTTAAATAAAACCAGGCCAATGGGAAATTCCACATACTGGCCCCTTTGAAAGGACCCTTGGCATTTGAGGGAGTAGTTGTTGCCAACACTTCCTTAAGGAATGGGAACTACTGGACCTGCAGTGGGACCAGATTGATCTTCTGCCACGAGCAGAGAGCCCCCATCAGAAGAGATCTGCAGAAAAAAGGCAAGAGTGAGACATGAAGCCAGGACAGCTGAGTGAAGGAAAGAGAGATTAGCAGTGAAATTTGGTCTGGCCACTTGCAGAGCTGTAAAGTGCAGCAGGATGGAGTTTGGCTTTTCCATTTGGGAAGTCTGAGGATGCTCTGTTTGGAATGGAGAAGGAAGGTCTGTTGATTACCAGATCTGTTGTCTGGCCCATGAAACCTTTGGATATTACAAGAAATACAAGAAATGTAGTTAAAAGTTGAACAAATAGATGTTTACCATGGATCCCCCACTAAATCCCACTGTCATCCTCCCTTGCCTCTGGATGTTGGTGCTTCTCCCTGCAGCCCTGAGAGCTGAGTTTGGGATCTCAGCCCACTGGTGCTGCTGCTCCACAGACTGAGAGTTCCTCCCTCACACACAGTCACAAGCAGCAGCCTGGGGCTGCAGGAAACATCCACACATCTGTCACCTCTCCAGAAATCTGGAAGATGTGTTCTGCTGTCCCCAGGTGCCCAGCATTGACCTAAGAAAGAGGTGGCAAAGCATTCAGGAATAGCCAGGCCTGAGGTGGCTTTTCTGTCCTCAGCCTTCAAGGTTATGGCTGCAATGCTGTGGTTCTTTCAGCACCTTTAAGCTAAAGGTATCCTTGTACCTGAAGAAAAATTGACAATCCTGTGCCCCTGATCCATATGAAGGTGACGTGAGGATGTTCTTTGGGGTGCATATCTTGTATAATAAACCTGGCTCTGCCAGAAATGAAATTCCAGATGCACAGACTGTGATCCATGGCAGCAGAAACAGCACATGTTCCTTGTTCAAACACTTCCACACACCTCACTTCAGCTACAAAACAGGAGAGGGGCTCACAAAATGAGGGATTCTCAGTGCTTTGGGGATTTAGGAGAATGCTCATGCTGGGAGATGTCTGTATGCCTAAAGCTCCAGGACTGCCAAGCTGCCACAGCTCTTCTCAGGCATGATGCAGCTTTCCAGCCTCAAAAAATGGAGAAGGCTCAGCAGAGTGCCCAGGAAGGACGTGCAGCATCTCAAAAACTTCTGTATTCCAGACAATCATGGAGCTGCCAGCACGAGAAGCTGCCACCAGCAGCTGGAATCTGGACCAAGTGCCATGGCTGTGACACTGGCTGTGACACACAGAGAGGAGGGAGAGACAGAAAAGGGACATTTTGGAGCTTGTTTATGTGCTGTGCTTCCCCAGCTGGATCCCCTGGTCCTGTCTGAACCCCGTGGTCTGTGCCAGGAGCAAGATTAGGTTCCTGCAGACATATCTAGGTCAGTGTGTGCTGTTGTTGTCCTGACGACAAAATGACCCAGTTTCCCCTCATTTGTGGAAGCAGTTGCCAATGGGGCCGGGGCACGGCCCAGCACAAAGGCACAGGACCTTCCTCCTGCCTTTGTCTCCAAGCTGGATTCCTACAGAAACGGGATTTTCTCCTTTTTGCTCTGTTTATTGTGTTTCTTGCATCTAATTCATAACAGATGGATAATCAGAGATATTGTTGGGCTGTCTCTGCCCCAGGAATGATCCCACCTTTGAGGATAAGTAGGATCCCACCCAGCCATGTGGGGGTTGTGTGTAGGGCTGCACCTGGAGAAATCCACACAGTGGGATCAGCACGGGGTGGGACCTGCACAGCTCAGGCACCGCTGGCACAGCTGCCCCATGAGCTCCAGGTAGGAAGGCACCAAGGCAAGAAGCCTGGCCAACCCTTCTGTGTGGGTTTGTCCTCACCCCTGAGAGGGCAGAGACAGAAAAACCTTCTAGAGCATGGCTCTGGAGAGCCATGAGAGTAGCCACAGCTGTATTTCTGTGAGGTTCTGTGTGAAATGAGCTCAGCTGGCCTGATCTGGTGATACAGGGATGGCTCTGGTGTAGAAGCTGGGAAATGCCATGGTGTGGGTTTTTCCCTGAGGAAGGAGGGGGTATTCCAAGGAGAAGACAGGAGCAGCACTCTGTGCCCTGTCCTCCAGTTTGCTTTAAAGCTACAAGGGAATCCAGATGGATGACAGTGCATGAATCTTTTTACGAATCCCAGAACAGATGAATTAGTCACTGGTTTTAATTCCTCTTAAAAGTGCTTCTACTTGGGAAGGAAAAATCCAGTTCTTTCCCAAGGCAAACCCTTGTGTCCCACTGTTGTTACCTTCAGGGCTGTGTGTACAGGGGGCTGCAGGTTCAGCTCTCATGGCAAAGTCATCAGCAACTCTCCATTCCAGAGGCAGTTATTTTACAGCACATCCAGTTCATATTCCCTGCAGGGACAAATGTTATTAGAGGAGAGAACATCAGCCCTGAGATTGCACCATTATTCTGAAAAAAATGAGGTAAGAAAATGCTGGTTTTGGGGAAGGAAGGGATGGAAGGATGATAAGAATTGCAGGGGAACTAGGAGTGCTTTGCTGGGGATGTGGAGGGCTCCCATTGTCACAGTTCCTTCTGTAACATTTTAAACACTCTGTAGTTTGAGGTTTTTATAAATTTAGTAGATTATAAAATATGCTTTCTTCCTGATGTTTGGAGTATCTAGATAATTTCTTCCAGCTGCTAAAGGAGTGTAGTGATAATTCTGGGATTAGTTTGTAGGGTTAGCTTCTTTTTCTTCTCCAAGCTTCCTTCTCACAGCTCAGTAGAAAGGATGTGATCCTTCCCTGTGGCAGTAGGCACAAAGCAAAGCACACCTCTGTACTCCCCTTCTTCCCCAGCACATCCCTTTCTAGCTCCTCAATTCCTCCAGCACGAAGAAAATGAAGTGGCAATTCACTGAACTTCCTCATGTTTGGGACAGTGTCAGAGACCCAGAGTGGCTGAGGGAGCTGGGAGCAGCCAGAGCAGAGGCTTTGAGGTGTGCTGTGGGGTTTGATCTGTTTGTTTTCACAACCTCAGTGCCAGACACCCAGTCCTGTACAGAGACAGCATTTCCAGGGCTTCCATTGTTTTCCTGGTATCAGGAAATGTTTTTCCTGACTAAATTTCTCCTGCTGCAATCTAAGGCAGGCTGCCTTTCTGCAAAGGAATAATAAATTACTTCCTCCCTTGCTGCAGTAGCATTTTACATGTGTGAGGAGTGAATGACAGAGTCTGTAAAACTTCTTTAGATCTCCTTGGTTGTGCATACTGGCTAAAGATTATAAATATAAGTATATTTGATCATTGGAAGCACTGAATAGAGTTAGTTACTATTATTTCCATTGTTTTTTGATTTCAGACCCTGTCCAGCAGCCTGGAGAACACAGAGCTCTGGTCCAGAGTTTACAGCTATGGAAATACCTGGTGACATTCCTTACCTTTCTGTCAGCACTCAAGGTCCTGCTAATGTGTGCCAACAGAAGAGATTTCTTCATTTCCCAGCTCCAGGTGCCTCGTAGAAACCTGCCAGGGGAAAATGCCTGGTTTTGTCTTGTTTTGATAATGATCCTGCACCACTTCAACAAATTGCCTGGGAAGAAGTTCCATGTCTGACAGCCCATTTCTGCAAGGAGAGTGGGATATAAGTAAATAAATCATTTATCCCCTCCTTGCTGTTTCCACCAACACCCACAGAGGGAGGGTGAGGGGGTTCCTGGCTGTCCTGAACAGTCACCAAACATCCTGTAGCTCATGTGCCCACATGGCAGTGCCAGCTGAGAGCTCACACCCTGGATAAGCCATGGAGATCATTTCCTTCTCCAGGTAATCCCAGAACATCTCCTTGAGGGCTCTGGGTTAGATAGGCTGCCAGGCACGAGGGGAATGTTACCCTCACTAAATATATGTAAGAACACATCCACAGGCTTAAAGCACGCAGAGCTCTGGCTGTGTGCAGACACATTGCCTATGAGCAGCAGGAAATGCAGGCTGTTCCAGCAGATCCAGCAGCACTCACAGTGAGGGAGCAGCACAGCCAAGCCCAGGAGGATGGGGCTGAGGGGCTGCTCCAGTCCCACCCAGACAGGGCACGGTGTCCTGGGCTGTGCCAGGGTCCTGGGTTACAGTGTCAAGGTGTGCACAAAAGTCTGGATTCTATCCCAGCTGTTAATCCAGCTGTTGCAGTGTTCTTTATCTTTTCCAAACCCATCCTCCCTCCAGGAGAGATCTCCTCTTAATGGCCATGCAGTCCCAGGGCAGGGCTGATAAAATTCCCTCATCCCATTGGGAGATGCTCCAGCCACGGGGAGGAGCCAAACATTTCCTACCCAGATAAAAATTGAGATTTGGAACACCAAGGCAGCCCTTACCCACTGGATTCCAGAGGACAAAAGCTCCCAGACCTTTCTACAGGATCACTGCTTCAACCAGAGACTCCATCTGGACTGCCACCACCACCCCAACCAGCAGGGTGTCAGCTTGGATTCTGACTCTGGCAGTGATTTTCTTTTGTACTATTGCATGTATTTTATCTTTTCTTCTATTAAATTGTATTTCTGACTCAGAATCTCTCTCTGGTTTGCTTTCAAACCACTACAGCCACAATCACAGCTCTGCAGAGCAGCTGCCAGGTGCTCATTTCTGGCCTCCTGGAAGCCCAGCTGGAAGAGCAGGGCTTGTCCCCCTGAGGGCAGCTCTGATGGAAATGGCCCCTTTGAGCTGGGCTTATCTGCTCTCTGTCTGATGCCAAGGGCAGCTCCAGCATCTCCTCACCTTCCTCACAGGACAAGGGTCCGACTTCAGAGTGTGCCCAGCCCCAGGCACAGCGTGCTGGGGGCTGTTCAGAGTGTCAGGCTCTGCTGTGGAAGTGGAAATGATGATGTGGAGGCAGTGGAATCCGTGAGCCCCAGCACCAGGCAGCAAACTCTCCACAGAGCCCAGCAGTGTCTGTGTGCCACTGTGGGACACTGACTGTTAGTGGTTATCTTTTTTTTCCTCTGCTTTCAGTCAGAGTAGGGATGGAAGCACAAGAGACTGAATTTCATGTTCAGGGTCCGTTGTTTATGAATTCTTATCTATAGGACAGCGAGTGCTACAGCATTTCCAGCTAACAAGCTAAAAGTGAAAAACTGGAGCTGCATTTCACTCTTACAAGGTCTTTTAAGGCTTAACTATCCAATTAAAAACTAATATTTATATTATTTATACTTTTGACCTAATGACCAAACACTTATGACCCACAGTACAATACTCTTTATCCAACAAAAAAATGTTACCTAAAACCAAGAAGAAGAAGAACAAGCAGGAAGAACAAGTTAACACCCCAGAACTTCTATTTTGTCCCATACATATCACTGTACTTTAAAACTCCAAATTCTAAACCTTTGGGAAAGCACAGAAAGTTCAGAACTCCCAGGCTTCAGGGTTCCAGCAACTGAGGAGGATCTTGCTGAGGACCAGGACTAAATCACTGCAAGCCTGGTTGGTCTGGAGTGGAGGTGGTGGCAAATGAAATGCTGAACAGATTTGTGACATGTCCCTCAGCAGGCTGTGAAGGGCAGGGCTGAGCTGGGATGTCCCCAGTAATAATCACATCACTGTCTTGCCCTACAGCAGTTTGCACCTGCCCAGATAATTTGCACATTCCACAGCCTGGTGGCCCACAAAGGATGAGGGTTGTGTGGGGTTTATTGTTGTCCTGCCCAATACTGGAAAATGTTACCCAATAAATTGTGTGTCCCACGGGAAAACCTGCAGCTCCTCAGGAGCAGAGCTGTGTGCTGGCCCTGGCTCCTCACTGCTCTGTCCCCAGCGTCGAAGATTCCCTAAAAACCTGTGATTTGTGACAGCAGTGAACTGCTCACCAAGTTATTCCAGGTATTTATTACTGTCCTTGTGCTGAGGGTTGCAGGAGTGTTTGCTGCAGGACACGGTTTGTACTGCGAGGTGCTGGGGACAAGGGCTTGTAATTCTTGCTTTGAGGTTTCTGAGGACTTGTTCTGCTCCCCTGTCTGAACCAGCCCCTTTTCCCAGCAGCTCACAGCTTATCCTTTGTCTAGTTTGCTCTTGGAATCCTCAGGTGTCCACAGTGGTTGCCCAGAAGATTTTGCAGCAGGTGGACAAGGGCCAGTGCTCATGCACTGCTGCAGCTGTTGGGAATAACTTTCCGGATTAATTTTTAATTAGTTGTTTTAATTAATTGTAAGCAGTGCCCACTTTTAGCTTTTTTTCTTAGTAAAGTTTCTTCATAGGCTCTTCTTTGTTACTTTGATTACAAAATCACCAAAATCCCAAATTGCTAAAACTAACACTGACAGCTTCAATAAACAGAGACAAAGGATGTTGAAGCTTGGACATCTGGGATCTTAAATTTATGGCCCTTCAGGGACTTTGGAGTAAGCAGAAGATACAGAGGAGATTAAGGCCTGGAAAGCTGCAAAACTCTCCCCAAGTGAGAGAGAGATGATAAAAGGACTAAAGAATGTGGACCAAATTAACATGAAGAGTGAACAATTAATAACCAAGAGAGGACAGAATACTAATTAACAAATAGAATTATGTAACTTGGAACCAATGAACATTGATTTCTTTGTTAAAAATAAGTGACAAAGTTTTCTATCAGGGTCTGTGTGGAGGCTGGAGCTTTGTCAGCCACACACACACAAACCTGGACAGGAATAAAATAATTCCTGACTCACTGACTCTAAAAAGGCACTGTTAGAGGGTTTGTTTATCCCAAGGATTTGGGTAACACAGAGACAGCTGGGATGGGGCTGGAGCTGCCTGTGCACCTGGGATTGTCAGGGAGGCTCAGAAAACTTTCAGGTCATTCCAGCATCCCTGCTGGATGGAGACAGAGCCCCGTGCTCCAGGACAAGGGCATCTGCACAGGTCAAAGCCAGGCACTGGAAGCAGAATTGGTTTGGGGTGCTGTGAGATTGGCTCTGGGGTGGAGGAGAACCACAGGAACAGGGCTGAGCCCGGGAATTTTGGCTGGAGCTGAAGGCTGGGCTGAGGAAGGTGAGATCCTGGCAAGGGCCAGCATCCAGGGAGCCCAGCATGAGCTCCAAGGGCAAACCCACAGTGGAACCTTCGAGAGGTGCCTGCCAGGGACTGGGAGCACTGGAACCTGGGTGAGGGCTCTGCTGGGAGCTGCAGGACCCTGGGAGGAGCACAGGGCCCCTGTGGGTGTCACCTGCAGGGTGACAGGCTCTGCTGGGCTGGGAGGGCAGAGCTCAGCCTTGCAGAGCTCAGCCTTGCAGAGCTCAGGCTGCAGCAGTGCTGGCTCAGCCCTCAGCTCTGACCCTCTGTGCTGATCTCTGGTGGAAGGGACTCAAGAGAAATCAAACCTGCACAAATACATAATGAGTTATTCATTTACAACATTTATTTATTTATTTATTTATTTATTCGTTGCAATATTTATTTATTGACAATATTTATTTACTTGTGCCTTCAGTTATACCTCCTGAGACCTTGTGCATTTATTCTCTTGGTTCAGCAGAACTTTCTCCCTTCCTAAAGCCAAAATAACCTGAGGAATCCACCTGGCACTCCTGCAGGTGTCTGAGCCTCCTCTTGTGCAAGGCTTAAAGCCCTGGGTGTGGATTTGTCCTCGGGGCTGTCACCAAAGGGTCTCAAGGACACTGAGCTGGGCTGGGGAGCTCTCAGGGCTTAGGAGGAGTGAGCAGAGGATTTCAGACAGGAGCAGGGAGCTGGTGCCAGCCTGCAGAGTGACACTGCTCTGTCCCTGCTGGTTGCTATGGCATTTCCATTTCTGCTTCTTTGCAAGGGGGATTTGTGTTTTTTCCCTGGTTACTGAGCAAACCTCGGCAGTATGGAGGACTAGTCAGTACTAATGTGAAAACAGCGACTTGGGAAAAATTCAGTTGAATTTTTAGACGAGTCTGAACATCAGCAATAAAGAATCACAGAATGGCTTGGGTTGGAAGGGACCTTAAAGATCATCCCATTCCAACCCCCTGTCATGGGCAAGGACATGCAATTCTAATTGCCAGAACTCTGCAAGGGACACTGAGATCAAAAATCAAAATCTCTTGCTAGAGGATTTCTCCTGTGAAAAACCTGGGCATTTTGGACCATGGGTGACCCAGCAAACAACTTGGTCTTTCAGGACAAGGAACCTCATGACTGCAGGTCATTTACTGCAACATTTCAAGCCTGTATTCTGCCACAGAAGGATCCCCCATGTTTCAAGAACATCTTTTTTTGCTAGAAATTCTGTGCAAATTTGTGCAATTAGGATTAAATTACCCCTGAAGTATATCCAGTGGAATTTATACATACCACTTTTTTCCAGTTGAATACAGAAATGAAAGGATGATATAAACCCTCATGTCCAGGTGTTTGAAGGTGATGTTCCACCTAAATCAAGCCTTGAAATCCAGACAACTCAATCATACAAATACACTTCATTCAAAAGTTCTAGGAAATTGGTACAGCAGTATTTGGCTTCTGAGGAGATGGAAAATCTATGAGCATTTTGGGAATATTTTTTGGTCCATCACACGCATTTTGATGGCCTTTGGACAGGACAGGAAGGAGAGAAGGGATTTACCTCAAACACTGGGTCTGTTCCTCTGGATACTCCTTCTCCAGGAGGGCACCTCTCACAGCCAGCTCTGCAGGGAAGGATTTGGGCAGAATTCCTCAAGCCAGGAACGTGAAACAGAATCATTAAATAGAATCCTGAATATCCTGAGCTGAAAGGGACCCACAGGGATGATGGAGACCAAGCCCTGGCCCTGCACAGACCCCCCAACAATCCCACCCTGAGCCTGGAGGGTCACAGAGAGCAGCTGGTGCTGGGTGGAAGCAGCTCCTTGGACAAGGGATGGAGGGACAGGACACAGGGAATGGCTCCCACTGCCAGAGGGCAGGGCTGGATGGGATATTGGGCAGGAATTGTTCCCTGGGAGGGTGGGCAGGGCTGGCACAGGGTGCCCAGAGCAGCTGTGGCTGCCCCTGGATCCCTGGCAGTGTCCCAGGCCAGGCTGGACATTGGGATTGGAGCAGCCTGGGACAGTGGAAGGTGTCCCTGCCATGGCAGGGGTGGGATGGGATGAGTTTCAAGGTCCCCTTGAATCCAAACCAATCCAGGATTCTGTGTTTTAAAAAAGAACACGAAAACTCTGCATCAAGACATTTTGGATTGCTTGGTTACAGAATACAGCACAGCAGCATTGATCCAGAAAAACACATTTTTTACACCTTGCTGCAGCAAATCCTCCATCCCATTTTAAGCCCCCCACGCTGCTGTTGGCCAGCTCAGCAGTGACAAAGAGCCCCAATAAAAGGCAATTCTGCTCCTAGGGAAGCTTTTCATACACAGTCGAGTCTGAAATTCTTACACTGCCTCCCCTGCTGTGCCTTTTACAAGAGAGTTTCCCACTTTCCAGAAAAATCTGTGTGACATCTTTTAAGTGATGTATTCACTGAATTAAATCAAACTGCTAGCTAGGGAAATTTCAGCTAAATTAAGAAGACAAAGCAAATAAAAAGAAATTGAGCACATACATGCACAAAACCACAAGCCTGAGAGCTCTCTCCCAGCAGCCTCTCCTGCTCACTGACACACAATATTATTTTCATGGATACTTTTCATACCTGAACAATTAAAATATATAGGGAATACAAATAAAAATATTTTTATACAACAAATATAAAGGTATGTTTTATTATATGAGATCAAAATTACTTCAGAACTGGTATATTCTCTCCCCAAAATTATGTCAACTTGCATGGCATTACAGAATCATGTGCTAAAGCAGTACAAGAGGGAACACTAAAATTAGGGAGGAGAATGGCTCGATCTGCAGCTTTCCTTGGGACTGGTCTAAGTGAAAAGTGATCATTGATGAAGGCTGTGCCAGAGTCAGAGAGGAAAGAGCTCCCTGGGGTGGGAATTGTCCTGTCTGCGCTGCTGTCCCACAGCTCAGCACAAAGCCCTGGAATAATTCATTAGCTCTCACCAAGACTGCAGGAGTTAAAGGAAATTCTTGTGTCACTTTACACTCCAGCCCACAGGAATTCCAAACCTTACAGTGAGAGAGGGGGTTGAATTTATTGTCTTTTAGTGAAAATCTGATCACAAGTTACATCCTTCATCCCGAACCTGTTCCCAAAGATGGGTGACACACTTTGGACAACACTACCTGTGTCCTTACATGCTGACTAATCACAGAATCATGAAGGTTGGAAAAGACCCCCAGGATCACCGAGTTCAACCTTAAATTTCAGCTTCTCTGCAGTTCTCATGGATCCCTTCCAGAAGCTGCAGCTCCAAGTGCTCTGCAAACGCTGCCTGGGCTGTCCAAACTGCACATTCACCACCCTGCACCCACTGCAGGAGATCCTGCTGTGTTTCCTTCCCTTGGGAGGCACTTTTTGTGGAATTGAGAGCCCCTCCAAGCCTGTGCTTTCCTGTTTAAAAATGGAGTCCGAGGGAATGATTTTCAGAAGGGGGGAAACTGAGTTTTGTAATTCCCGAAAATCTGAGTCACTGCTACCCACTGCCAGTTACCACTTTAGGAGCTCAGTCTGGCAACTGTGTCCCAGTGGGCAGAGGAAGTGGGAAATATTTGGGCATTGTCCAAGAGGAGAAGTTCTCCACAAACACTTCTTGCTGTTGCAGCAGTGGACGGGAATGCAGCGTGTGGTGTCCAGGGTTTTGGGAAAGCCTCGTGCCTGGACAGTAAAAGTGCACAGTGGTGCCTGGGCTGAGCTGGCTTTGCTGCCAATGCCATTAATTCCTGATTTAATGCAGAATTCTGCCATCCCTGCCCCGTCTTTCCCTCCCAAATGAAGCTGCTGCTGCCCTGCTGAGCAGCTCTCACTGCGGAGCAACACGAGCAGGGAGTGCCTGATGCTTTCAGCAGCTCCAGGACTTTTCAGCTGATTTACCTGAAAAAAGCTGAACTGATAAAGATTCAGACCAGGCTGGAAGGCTGGAAAGGAAGAGGAATCATCTTCCCAAGGAGGAAATTCCAGCATGTGTGTGGATTGAAGCTCATGGTGCTGTCTGGGCTCCCCAAGCTCCCTCAGCACAGATTTCTCCTTAAAGGGAAGATGAGTGCTGGCAATGAACACCAGCCTGTGGTGCCTCTCTCCAGAATGCTGCCTGCTCCTGGCTTTAAGGGAAACCTGGGAAAATTTCAGCTACTTTGATAGGAAATGGTTGACTGGAGCTTCACTGCATCCTGGCAGGATCCATCTGTATTTGAAGAGGACAGATATCTCTAAAGCAACCAGTGTTTGCCACTTGGGCAGAATCCCCGGGGGCTCTTCCTGAGGTGCTGGGTGTGCTCCCTGTCAGGTGCTGGGTGTGCTCCCTGTCAGGTGCTTTACACCCAGGGTCCCTTTGTTCACCACCCTGACTATTTTAGAAATAATTGTCTCAGTATTTTAGCACCAGCATCCTATGGTTCAGGCCCTCTCAGCCATTTAAAGCAAATTCCTCAGCACCCTCAGTCACAGTGTGCCTGTGCTCTGCCTTCTGGCCAGCTGGGCAAGAATGGATTTACCAAAAAATGTTTACACTGTGCACAATTATGGCAATATTTGGAGTGGGGAACCACCCCCAAAAGAGCAGCACATGGGGGAAAGATAGAAAAGAAAAATGTAATCACATACAAAAAGCCTAGCAAGACAGAAATCAGAAGGAGAGAAGAAAATCCCCTTCCTGGGGGATACTACAGCTGCCAGCAGAATTCCAGAAGCTGGAGCTGTTTGGTTTTGTCACAAAGGGCAGGACAATATCCATGGCCCACGTGCACATCCCTGGCTCCTGCTGCAGGGCTCAGCCCCAGGGTCAGAGCCTGAGCTCAAAGGATCAAGGAGGGTAAAACCCAGCTTTGTCCCAATGCCCTTGGAATGCAGAGGGGGAGAAGGTGGAGCCCCCTCAGCAGAAGCCCTGACAGAGCATCCCCCTGTGTCACTCCTCCCGGCTGCTCTGTTCTCCAGCATTCCCAGCTCGCTGCTGTTGCACTTTGCTCCAGTCTGTGCTCCTGCTGGGGTTCAGGTTGGCTCTTCCCAGAGGGAACGCTGCTTTCCCCACGTCCTGTGCACACACAGGGATGCTGCTCTGCCAGCCCAGCAGATCCCCTCACTCGGGGCCACTTTCTGCTTCTCACAGCAGCCCATAATCCATAATTTCTGTGGATTTTTGCCTTTCCCAGGAAACTGAACTGAGCATGTCAGAGAGAACGAGTATCAGCCAGAGCAGCTGCTGTGCTTTTCCTGGTTCTCTCATGAAATGAGATTTAAGAGGCTGGTGTCTATCCCTGGCTGTACCCCGCTGGCATATAGAGGAATAATTAATGAAAAATTAGTAATCTGCATTTATGGGCCCCTTTTGCAGACAATACTTGATTAATCTCCACAGTCATCAACCCAAATAAGAGGAGATTAACCGACATCCTAATCTGTCATAAATCAAACAGGCAGGGAGCCTTACCTCGAGAGACACACAAACAGCACAGAGCCTACATGAGGGTTTAGCCTACATTATTCGAAATCTAATTGAAGCCAACACCAGGACTCTGAAGTCGAGGATTTTTAGGCTGCATTTCAAGGCACCGCAATCCGGGATGCGTTCCCTGCTTCTCCCGCTGCATCTCCCTGCCGCTGTCACACACACAGAGAATCAGCTTCCCTGGCTGGCCCAGGCACCTGGGGCAGTGGGACCAGGGGACCCCCAGCCTGCAGAGCTTTTCTTGGAATGCCAGGACCTGGCAGCTCCATTGGGGAGCACCGGGGGCTGCGATAATCGGGAGGCAGCGCTTTGCTTCCTGCAGGAATGCCGAGCCCGTGTTACGGGTTTGGGGGTGCTCGCTGTGATTTGCAAATCAAAACCAAACAAAGTCAGCCAAAACGAAATCTTTTCCGGGGACATTCTGGATTTCCTCAGGCTATAAAAATGTTGAAGCCTCTAAACATCTCAGACCTGTTTTCCTGCATTCCAGGGCTATAGCCTACCTGTACCCTAAGGCTAAGATGGAATCATTGTCTCACACCGATTCTTCCTGACATTCACAAGCTCTTTAAAAAAATCCCCTCCCCAGATTCGCTTTTGGCAAGCGAAGGAAGCAGATAAGGAAATATAAATGGCACTTTTTCTAAGGATAATGTGTGAAAGATGCAAATGCACAAGTGTGAAAAGGAGAGCAGACTCCAAGGTATTCACGACTGTTGATCTTAGCACTATCAACATCTTTTTGTCACAGATGTCATCACAGAGGTGAAGTGAGTAGCAACTGTGACTCAGGATGGCAGCGTGGGCTCTGGCATGACAGGGAACCGATTTCTCACTCTCTGCCTGTTCCCTGAGCCATCAGCCCCCAACAGCTTGTTCAGGCTGCTGCGTTGGGAGCAGGATTAAATTCTTAGCTGGGAGGTAATTTTGTGGGTGTTTACCAAGTCATGTTGATGTCTGATGACATTCAAACCCCTTTAATTGGCATTTCCTTGCGGTGGATGGGCACGCAGGATGAACCAGATGCCTTGGGGCCAACATTAAGAGCACCCTAAAGAGGAAAATATCAACCCACTCGGCAGAGTATTTGGCATTAACAGCATCATTTCTCCGTTGTGAGTGGTTTGACTTGTCTGTGTCTTCCTGCATGGAAGCAGCTCACACTAAATCCAAACTACCTTTGAGACCTTTCTGGAAAGTCTTATATAGACGTACATTCTGATTTCTTGTTATTTGGGCAAAGAATTAAAACGTCTCAAGAGAAAAATCATTGCTGCAGCAAAAATCCTGGGTATCTGAGGCCACAGGAAATGCCATTTTATCCCAGCCTTACCTTCCTTATCACCCTCACAGGAGCCAGATACAGCCTCTAAAGAATAGCACAAGAACCATAAAACAGACAATGATAGCTAAGGGCCAGATAAAGCTGTGCTACTCTGAAACACATAAAGCTCTAATTTTACATGCTTTTGTGTGCTCCTAAAGCACCATGAACAGCCCGCAGGAAGGAGCAGGCATTTGGCAGCTGATACCTGGCAAGTGTTAAAAGGAACAATTTCGGCACAGCCAAGGTAACATCCACCTTTATCCTCTGGGTCTTTCTGCTTTGCTGGGTTATATAATTTGTTTATTCTTTGGACAAAGCGTGCAACAATGTAAATATTGGCATCAATAAAAAAAGGAAAAGTGGAAACCAAGAACACTGGTTGCTCTGGCTTGGTGCTCTTGAACTGGCTTTGCCCTTTTTTTATACAAACTGAAATTCTTTCCTTTGCCCTCCTCTTTTCGTTACTTCATTTACTGTGAAGAATTATTAATGCTCTGTGTAAAATTATCCTCTGGGTTTGTTGGGGTTTTTTCTGTTTTTTTTTTTTTTTTTAATTACAAATACTTAAGGCCTGTAGAACTTTCCCTATCTGTGGAGCTGATCTGCCACGATGGAAAAGCTGCAGGCACCGGCTTTGGAAAGGAAAACCTGTCAATCCACATGAAATGCTGAAACAGCAACTGAAACATTTGCTTTTCCCAGCAGGCACCCAGGGCCTCTTTGAGGATTAAACTTCCTGCTAAATTTAGCCTGCTCTCACTGGAGTCAGTATCAGAAGTTATCAGATCAGGACATCTCTGGAGGCAATGACGTCTGTCCCTCTGTCCCCTGGAAGTCTGAGCCCCTGAGCCCTGGCAGGCTCCTGTCCTGCCCTGGGCTGCAGCAGGGCTGGGAGCTTTTGGGGAATATTCTGTGGAGACTCCAGAGACATCGTGGGATTCTTCAGAGGACGTGAAAAACCTGCTCTCATCAGCCTGTTCACTCACAGGTCCTGAGCAAAACAACCCTGAACGGGACTCACAGGGCAGGAGAATGGTCAAACCACCCAAAACTTTGTGATCCATCATTTTCTGAGCTGTTTTTTTGGTGTAAGACTTGCACTGACCTTTTCCATTGGTGGATCATACCAATGGAAATTCCCTTTTCCAGTGCAATTTACACTCTCATCTGCTCTAAATTAAGGAGTGTTTATAAACATTTTAAAAGAGTTAAATCTGTGGGAGAGACAAGAGAAACACTTCAAATATAATCAGGCCTTGCAGATGCTTGTTTGTGTAGATTGGCTGTCATGCTTTCCTCATCACTTCCACCTCTGAGCTGTGGGAACAGATTACTCCATCCCTGTAGGAAACAGCCCACTCCCATTTTCTTTCTGTTTGGAGCAGAGCCTGAAGGAAGTGTCTGGGTAAGTCAGGTGGGGCTTCCCAGAGGTGCAGGAGCAGCCCCAGGTCCCCACAGCCTGGTTAAAATGTGCTGCTTTTTCTAAGGCTCATTTTTGCTTCTTGGGATGAAGGACACCAGGCTGGAATTGTACCAGACTGCCAGTGCTGAGCCATGGAAATTCAAGACAAGTTCCATCTCTCTCACTAAATGGAACTTGTGACTCCTCTGTGCCTGTTGTCTTCTCAAAACTAATCCCACTCCTGTTGGGTACTCTGAAGGTGCTCAGAGCTTAAATTTTAACCTCCTTTGGAATATTTCTTCCCTCTGTGTTTGATTAGAAGCTGTGATCTGACTCAGTTTGATTTGATTCAGGGTGCAAAGACTCTGCACTCACAGAGCAGAGCAGCAGCTACAGGACCACTCTAAATATTCACTCGTGCAGAGAATTTTGGTTTTCTCCCAGTTTTAAATACTGATACTCCACATAAAAACGCTGCAACTCTGTGTGTATATATTTACCAGTCACAGGTGAATACCCTCCTCCCTCTTACAGTGACAAAAGGAAAAATAGAGACAACTGGAATTGTCCTTATTTCCTAATTTCCTTCCCTGAAATCTGAGGATGTCTGCTGTGAGAACACCACCACAAACACCTTTTACCCTGTTATTTCCATTTATAACGTGCCCAGACACAGCTGTAGGACAAAGTCTGGTCTCCTTCTTCAACCAGAATCATTCTGTCCCCAGGTCCTGGTGACACAGAGCTGCTGTGGGAAGGGTAAAACAAACACAGAGATTTCTTCAGGTGCCACTGGACAATCAGAGTCACTTCACAATTTTTATTTGTTGACGGCTTTTATAAAACAAAATTCCTCTTGGGTCAGACATCTCCTAAAACATTTATTCAGTCTCGTGCATGCTTGTGACACATCAGGTTCCAGCAGAGCAGCATCTGCAGGCCCAGACAGTGGAGCTGTCAGGCAGAATTCCTGCTTTCTACTGAAGGGGAGGGAAACTCAAAATTAAGGCACTGTCAAACCCCAAGCCCACAGATCTTTTGACCTTTCCTACTGGCTTTCCTGTGCTTGCACACAAGGATGGCTTCTTAACTGAATGAACCATCAGTGGTGATTTTGAACAGGGACACACACACACACAAACCCTCACTTCTCTTAAATCCTGTTTCCATTCCCAGCTGGAATGGAAACAGCAGCAAACCTCACTGCTAGGGATGGAAAATGCCCAGTGCTACATCCCCAGGCTTGCCACTGTCACTGTGGTGATCCCAGCCCTTGGAAGATGCCATTTATAAGAACAAAATCAGTTATGAGAACAGCTTTGAACTACTCTAAAAGCCAGTGTTCACTAAGCAGAACACGAATGAGCTGACAGACCCCTCCTGGGCCATGCAAGGCAGTTCAGACTCTCCACTCATTGGGCACAATTCACAGCCCAGCTCTTTGGCCCTAGGGGACCTACAGAAGGTAATCAATATTTTCAGCTGATGTGCTTTTATCAGTCCTTAAAAGTAGTTTTTCATCAGCTGGTGGAAATGCCCTACTTCAGCCTATCTGAATTTAAGAACATAGGGAAGGTTTCTTCCTGCACCCAGGGAGAGTTCAGGCTGTCCTGGAGCACACCAGCATCGCTGCAAGCCCAAACCAGCTCGTGGCTGTGGGCTCAGGGCCACAATTAGAAGTTCCAATTGCAATGTTGAAAAAAAAAGCCAGATTCAGGTCCACGACTTAGGTGTCCTGGCAATTATAAATAAATAGTAATAAATACTTACACTCACACACTCTTCTTGTATCCCACAGGATTACAAACAAACCAGAGCCATGCTTCTCCCCTGGTTCTATAGGATCAGGTTTGGGGTGGGGGACACTCAGTAACAACGTGCAGCAATGCCACACACAGCCATGGATAGTGACAGTGCCAACAAATGGCACTGGGAGCACTCCACAGCTTCAGAGCTCTTGAAAACACAGACTTGGTTCAGCGAATTTCAATGTCCTGACCATTACAATCAGAGGGAGGTGAACAGGGTTTGGCTCAGCTAAAGGCCATGTCCTTATTGCATTTAAAATGTCACATTACTTGGAGATATGGCAGGTGTGGGAGCTGGGAAAAACCAGACCAGGCTCATACCAGGCCATTTAATTTCCTCGAGTATGAAACCTGATTTCCACATTGTGTCTTAACAGTTTGCTGTTCTGGCAGACACTGAAAAGGTCAGTGGAAACTCAAAGGAACTTGAGTTGCAGGAGCACAAACCATTCCCCTCATTCATAAATAAACATGGTGAAAGATTTTACATCAATTGAAAATGCTGCATCAGATTTGCTGGCAGCTTGGGAACTGGCACCCACTTACCACCCTGGCACAAACCTACAAATCCCTGAAAATCTGATCAGAATAGAGAGGCAGAGACCAAGAAGCAAGCAGCAGCACAGAGAGCAAAAATGAAATTCAGGGACCCACTGGCAGTGTCCTGGCTTCCACCTCTGCTCTGGAGTCTGAAAGAGAAGGACTGGAGCATGAAGGAGGTCACAGGTGGCTTTGAGACTCAGCTCTGGAAGAATTTCCTTGGCCTATTTTCTGTGCTGTTGCTTTTTTATTCAGCTTTTTTTGCCTTCCGTTTCCTCGTGCCTTCGTTCAGCTCCTCTTTGGACTTGGCAGGAGGAGGAGGAGGAGGAGCAGGGTGGGAAACCTCATGGGAGGCCCCATGGTGGTCGTGGTGGTGGCTTGGGTGCCCACTGGAAACAGAGCCAAAGAGGACGGGGCAGACGAGGTTTTCCAGCGGAGCAAAAGGTGAGGCATGGGAGTGAGTGGCTGTCATGAACACCTGCCAGGCAAGAGGCAACACTTAGAGATCACACAGAGCAAGGAAATCCTGAGCAGGGAAAGCCCCTGCTGCTACAGGACTCAAGGCACAAGGAGCTGCTTGTGTGATGGAGAATTCGGCATTGAATTTCCTGAGCAGATCCTACAGCCAGTGAATTCTGGAGTGGCTCAGGCAAGTGAATATTCCCAGTTTAGGTTCTGTAATTTGCTGGCAACAAAGCTGCTGTAAACTTACCTTGCAGACTATCATGAACATGGTGAAAAAGAAGATGAGGTTGGCTTCAGAGATGGGGAGCCAGTGAGTCTGCTGCAGAGTGAAGAGGACTGTGCCATACAGACTGGCCTTGGTAGGGCTGGAAGAGAAAGAAAGAGGTTTTCTGGAAGGTTTGCACCCAGCCCTAACTGGTTCTTTCATTCCATTCTTCATCTGACTGGGAATTTCCAGGATGCTGACTTACAAGGACATATGAAGAATTTCATTTGTATCAGGCTTCCAGACCCCACGCAGCAGCTGCTCAAAGTTCGACATCAAGGCCACACCAGAACCTGTGAGACAGAGAAACCTGTCAAAGAGCTGCAGCTGCCACAGCAGAGGGCTCTGGATCCTCAAGGGGACAAAGGGTTCTTGACATTCTCCCCAAATTCAGAAGTTAGCCTAAGCCAGGAGATCAGGGCAAACGCTTCCTTGACTTTCTACCAAGTGGATCCTGATGTAGGGAAAAGGCATTTGCCTCTTGCAGTTACTGATGCTCAAGTGCTTGCTCCAAACACAACCTTAAAGTAAAACTGACTGCCAGAACCCCCTGAAAAGACACAGGTGAGGTCAGAGATCACAGGAAAAAGAATAAAGAACTCCTGACTCCAGTTCTAACACCATTCTGTGAGGCTGCACAAACACCAGTGTGGTGGGAAGCTGTAAGAGCCTGACAGAGAGAAGGAGGCTTCCAGCTGGCTCCTAAAATGCTGTTCATTGCATAGCTGAGGTTCCAGCAGTTGGGGGTCGTGGGTGAGCCCAGTGCTGCTGGCTGTGGGCAAGCTGTGTGTCCTGAAGCCACTCTAGTTCTGGTTACAATGCATTATGTACTTTTCATTACAGAGCATCTTAATACATGGCTACCAATCAACATTATACACAATACCTTTTACATCTACATATAACCCATCCAAACTGCTAAAATTACCATATTATGTTAGTGACTAATCAATCATTGGAACTAGTAGTCACATGTTAAGCTTTGGGACTTGTTCTGCAGTGGAAATTTCTGAGATCTTTTCTCTGCTTGCAACATTGGCTTTCTTCCTTGCTTGTGAAAATCCTTTTGTTTGGTAGAAACATCTTTTGTTTGAGGTGGATTTATCCTTTGCTCTAAGCCATAAAAGCCCCTTCCAACTCACTTGCTCTTTGCCTTCTAGTTACCCAGTCAGACTGGCTCAGCAATTCTTTCCTTCTATACCAAAACTTCCTTTCATTCCTGTAGAACTTTCTGGATATCTGCACAACTCCTCCGTTAAATTCTCATCCTTCCCAACAGGAACCTGAGTGCCCCAGCCCACATCCCCTCCCTGCTGCTGCTCCCCCTGAGCTGCCCCCACAGCGTCCCAGCCCTCCCTGCAGCCCCTGGAGCATCTCAGGTGTCACCTTTGACCCATCCCGTGGCCATCATCACGAACCACCCGTGGTGGTACAGGTGGTGGGCGTGGTGCACCCCGGCCGCGATCTTGCGCACCCGGACCACCTCCTTCATGGCCACGAAGATGAGCTTCACGGGCAGGAAGCTGACACACTTGTAGAAGAGGTTCATGGGACAGAAGAATATCAGGTACCTGCAAAAAGATCACAGATTTGTGCTGGTCTGGGATATGCAGAGAGGGGGTGTGTGTGGCAGATTGAGTTATGGCAGGTGTGGGTGAAGAAGAAAAGTCTAAAAAAAAAATAAATCCTGATTTCACAGCTAATTCTACAGGGAAACCAGCATGCAACAAGGCCTCTCTATAGCAACAACTCTGAGCCCTCACTACTAATACTCCATCTTAAATAAAACCCCCTAATTTTAATTCAGAATTTTTTAGAAGTTTGTGTCTTATATGGTCCAGAAGCATCAGCTCATATAGAACAAAAAGCTACATATACTGAACTGATATTACAGACAGAGAACAGATTTCAAATACTCTTTTTTCCAGAAGACTGCCATATTTTTCAGCCCTGAAAGAAGATCTTTCTCTTTATTTTCTCAGGTATAGAAAACTAGATGGCTGAGGGATTTACTCTGAGACATCTGCTTATGAAAATTTCATTCACAATGTTTCCCAACAATGCTCATTCTGCCACACAGAAGCACCTACAACTCATACACACTGTGGAAGTTAAAGGTTCATTTGTGCACGTTTCAGCAACATAATGAATAAAATGCCCCCAAATCTTCAGGATGTGCCACTCCTTGCCCTGTGTGGGATCCGTGGGTGCTGCTGCTCCTGTGGTTTGGCCCTGGCTCAGCAGTGGCTGCTATGAATAGAAGTGCCCCAGCCCAGATAATCACAGCATTAGGCAACTGGTCAGGGACACTGGGAACCAGAGCCAGGAGTGCAAGAGCCTCGAAGACCTCAGCCCACCTCTGCTCTCCCCAGTTAATCCCAGTGAGATCAGAGCTGTGTCCCACAGGGAGAACATCTCCCCCCACACCTCCCTCCCCAGCAGAGCGCTGGGCACAGCCTGTGCCACCCCAGGAGGGCTGCAGGGCACTCACCACACTGCTGTGGCCAGGATGACACTGGAGTTGTGGCTGAAGTAGCCAATGGGTGCCTCTCCCAGCAGCAGGTCAGCCAGGATGTAGCTCCCAAAGCAGTGGAGCATAGCACAGAGCCAGGAGGCAAAAGGGCTCTTCCGGGACATCTCCACAGCTCCTGTAAAAAAAAAAAAAAGGGAATCAAAGAGTCACCAGTGTTGGAAGGGACCCTCAAGGCCATCTAGTCCAGCCTCAGTGAGAAGATGGATTTAGCAATTAAGCAGGAACTTCAAGACCCAGTAAGAGAAAGGCTCGAGGTGCGTGTTCTCCCACAAAGCAACTCAGAAAAGCGCTTGTAAAACAAAATACAAAAGTGTGAAGCCCAAACAAGTACCAGAGATGGTCAAGAAATGATCACAGCCTGCAGACCCCCCCCGAAGGTCTCACGTGAACAGAGTCATTAGAAGTTTATGAACTGGCTGAGAGATTCTCTCCTTTATTTGCTGCTACCAGAAAGAACATTTTTTCCCTTGAAATCAGTGTCTTTTTAATAGTCTAAAAATAAAATGCATACTAGTACCATTCTCTCCACTGCTTCAACCTAGGTGCCCTCTAGAATTCATGAACAATCTGTTCAGCTCTTTCATTCGTAAGATAACCTGCAAAAATAGAACAGGAATTCTTAAGCTTTATTTGAGAGAAGAGAATTTGAGGGCTCTTCCCTGCTCCTGTACCAGTCTGGAAATACTTTGTGGTCTCCTCCCACGATCTGCTACGGCCTTTTTTTAAACTCCTGTAGCAATTTTCATCCACCTTTGTACTTTTCCAGGGAAACTTCCCAACAACATCAATTCTGTGAGGTTGTTTCATCACCTTAAACTGCTCCAGAATCCTTCGTGCGGTGTTTCAGATACAAACCTCTGTTCAGCGAGCAGACAAAGAGAGAAAATGCTAAAAACGTTATGTCAATATGATTACCTGGTACACCTTAAACAACAGTAAGTGGATCAGCATGAGCCAAAGCTGTGGGTGCCCAGGCTCTTCCATCCTCGGGGACATTTGAACCAGCTGAAAACACAGCGGCAGCGAGACAGCTGCGACAGCCGAGACATGAAACTGGTTCTATAGGAACCTGAGGTTTAGCTTGAGGCTTAAATTTAGTAACACTTGTTTTTCCTTGGCTCCACGAAGCCATGCTGTCTCCAAGGAGGAAACAGAACAGTTCTGTCCTGACACTGATCCTCAGCCCAGGAGCTGTGGGATGGGGGCACTGCAGGAATCTGGGGAAAAGCACACCCCGGCCATATCCAGTCCCAAGCGGATTCCTGGGCTTGCATATATTTAAAAGTTATTTTTGTGAGGGCTGCCTGTTAATTGTTCGGTTCAGGACTCCATGCTGGAAGGCAGCTGGGAGTGATCAGGCCTGGAAAACCCAGCACTTGTTTACAGGGAGTTTAACGGGAACAGCGCATGGATTGTACGGCACAATGCGAGGTTTGAAAATCATCCCGAGCTCGGGGCTGGTTTTCCCTTCAGTCACTGAGCAGTTACAGTGAAACTGCTCAAAACAGAGCATGAGGAGTGCACACATTGACAAAAACAGAGGGAAAGTTTGGACAAGACCGAGGCACAGCCAGGCTGCGACAAGGCAGAAGGTGAAAGCCAAGGTACAGATCTATCGATCTGGGCAAGATAAGCCCAAGAGAACAAACAAAGCAAGGTCAGATACGGTTCCTGAGAACAGCTCAGGGCATGGTCCAAAGGGTGGGAAAAACCAAGGTTTTACTTCCAGCCCTTTTGTATATAAATAGGAGGAAGGTACTGCCACAAAAATGTTCAAGCCAAGGGACTGGCCAGAAACGCAACTCAGTCCTGGGGTGGCAGCCAAGGGATCGAACTTAAATACCTCAATGCGACCGGAATCCAGCCTTAAATAAAACCCAAGATTATTTCTCAAAATCAGAGTCACGGGTTCGTGGGGGTTTTTCCGGCTCTGTATTCAGACTCAGGTGTCGGAGCTGTGCCAGGCGGCGGAGGACAGGGACGGGCAGGTGGCAGAACCTGCGGGTGCGGGGCAGTGCGGGCTCTGTGCCGGCACGGCGGCACCGGAGCTCCCCCCAGCCCCAGGGCCGCACTCACCGGGCTCGTACTTGAGGTAGAGGATGGAGATGATGAAATAGGCGGTGTCGAACAGCGGGAACACCGGCAGCGAGGCGAAGGCGGCCGCCAGCTCCCCGAGGGGCAGCGCCTCCGCCAGATCCATCGCGGCCCCGGATCTTGAGCGATTCTCAGCGCCCGGTCCTGGATTCCCTGCCCCGGCCCGGCTCCGCAGGGGCTGTGGGAGGTGCTCCCGGCGCTGCCCGGGCCGGGCCCGTCGCTGCCCGCGGTGTCCGGGCGCGGAGCCGCCCCGGTGCCGGTGCCGGGGAGCGCAGGCGCCGCCGGCCCGGGCAGCGCCCGCCCCTTCCGCTTCCCCTGGGCCCCGGGGCCGCCGCCGGAGCCATGATCGGGGACCTGCTGCTCTGCGGGTACCGGGGCCGGGAACCGGGAGCGGCTCGGCCGGCTTAGCCCGGCCCGGCTGTGCCTGACCCTGTTCCTCTCCCTATCCCCCGTCCCCGACCCTCTTACCCCTCTCCATCTCCGTTCTCCCTCCCCGACCCGCTTCCCGGGCCTCACTTTTCCTGGCCTTTCCCCTTCTCCCTTCCCCGACCTCTTTCACCATCCCTGATTCTTTCCCCCCCTCTCCATCCCCGTTCCCCCTCTCCTTCTTTTCCCGTGCTCATTTCCTTCTTCCTTTCCCACTTTCCTCGTCCCCCTTCCACCGTCCCTGACCCCCCCATTCTTCGTTCTCATTCCGCTTACTCGACCCTCTTTCCCCGTCCCCCTGTCCCTTTCCCCGTCCCCTTGTCCCTTTGCCGTCCTCACTCCCCTCTCCCTCTCCTTCCCCCACTCCGTCCCCGTTCCCGTCCCCATTTCCCCGTCTCTCCCGCAGGACGCTGCTGGTGAACGCCGGTGCCGTGCTCAACTTCAGGCTGTGAGCGAGCGGGGAGGGCGGGCGGCGGAACGGGGAGGGTTTTTTGGGGTTCACCTGCCTGACACGGCCCCTGTGCCCCGCAGGAGGAGGAGGGACACGGAGGGATTCGGAGAGGAGCCGAGGGAACCCACGACCGGTAACGGAGGGGACGCGGGAGCCGGGCACAGCCCTGCACAGGAACGGGCTTTTCTGGAAGAAACCCTTGGCCAAAGCACAGTTTTTCTACCCCTTTTTGTTGGGTGTGAATTGCTGATGGGCTGGAATAACTGGTTTATTAACTTGTAAACTGAAATGAGAAGAAATAAACAAAAAAGCTTTTTTTTTTTTCAGCATTTTTGACTGTAGGTGCCTGTGCTATAGAGGTAATGCTCTGCTCACTCCCTGATTGCCATTTCCACATGGATACACCTGTGTTGCTCCCTTGTAGCTCTGTTTGCTGGTTAAAAATCCCAGGAAGCCTTTGAACTACAACTGCTCTTCCCTTTTTTGCAGTGTGACCCGTTTTTATATTTTTTTTGGTCATTTTGCCACATATCCTTACAGAGTTGCACTGAACAGAGCATCCATCCTTCACCTATAACCTCAAATTTCAGTCTGAACTTTGTTGATTTTTTATTTTATGGGGTTTTTTTCCCCTCTCAGAGTTGCTTGTGCAGGCAGCCTGAAAATGTGACTTGTCAGGTGTGTTTTTCATATCAAAAGCTTCTCTTGATTTCTAGGTGACAATATCAGAGAGTTCTTGCTGAGTCTCAGGTATTTTCGAATCTTCATTGCCTTGTGGAATATCTTCATGATGTTCTGCATGATTGTGTAAGTAATCCTGTGCAGCATTTTCTCACTTGCTTATAGCAAGTCATGTATTGGCACTTTTCTTGCACATATATCTCTTTTCACATCTGTCTCTCCCACTCAATTTCTCCATAATTCTTTTTCACCTCACTTCTTTATTTCAGTTTTCAACTATGGGTTGATCTCACGTGTTTTTTGGTTTGTTTTTTTTTTTGCTAATGTGGGCACCTTCAGTGCATGCAATCCACCTGTGCCATCCAGCCTCAGGCAGAGTGCTGCCTGTTGGAGGTTGTTCAAATCAAACATCACCTGGGTTTAAATTTGGGGATTGTGGAAACCCACCAAGTTAAGCAGATGAAATCAGCCTTGCACTGGTGTGGCTGCTTCTCATCTACTTTTTTTTTTTTTTTCTGTTGCATCCCTCAGGTTATTTGGATCTTGAAAGCCACCCATGGACACATTGGAAGAGACTTTTGGCTGGGAACAAACTTTTCTGGAAGTAAAAGATTCTGATGCTCTCCAGCTGCAGCCCCAGGCCTGTGTGGAGCTGGGACAAGCTCGTCCCCTCCAGGTTCCTTCTCTGCCAGGGCTTGGAGCCACAACCTTCACACAAATTATCTCAGCTTCACTGAAACAGAATTTTAACTTGGTTTTCTAAGCTCAGAGTGGGGAGCAAAGGAGAATTGGAGCCAGTTTCAAACCTTTGCCTTGCCAGTCCCAGCTGGGGCTGTGCCAGCTCGTGTTACCCCTGTCCAAGTCACACTCTTTAGTTCTCAGTTTTGTGTAAAAGTTGAGCAGAGTGTTCTTGTACCTTCTCACTATTCCATTCATTTTGTTGGAGGTGTAGAAAATTAATATTCAAGAACAAAAAAATGCCGTTTTTGCCTTCTCCCTGTTTTTCCAGAAAAAAAGCACTTTCTAAATTAATATTTCAAAGATTTTTTTTTCCTAAGCAATATGTAAGGGATTTTGAACGGGGGGAAAAAGGCAAAAATAATTCTTTAAGCCAATGTTAAGAGATAATTTTGAAATAATATTGGATTTGGTTGAATAAAGCTGTTCTATTTAAGGGTAAAATATGTATTTGATGCTATGTTCATTCTGTTACGGGAGAAATTGATTCTGTATTGGTGTATTTTGGGAAATTGTAGCTAGTCCTGTAATCTGTCTGGAGTCTTGTATTATTTATATTAAGTTGGCTTCTCTGACCAACAGCTTTTCCCCGGAATAACCAAGATAATTTAAGAGAGTACAGTGCTGAGTATCTTTTAAATCAAACTAAACTGTTAGTGGGGCTTCCACGACTTCAGTTTCTTTAGCTGTCAAGGGGGAAGAGACCTGATTTAAATGATTGCCTGGCATAGGTTTTAGGGAGTATTTTGAATTTTGTCTGGTAGTGAGATGCAAGTGTTGGGCACCTGCAGCATTTTACTTGAGTCACCCTCTTGGTTGAACTGAAGTTTTCACATGAATGAAACGTGACAGGGGAAGGGTCATTTGAGGGAGGATGCCTGGCTGTAATGAACCCAGAAAAAATGTACAGACAGGCTCCTTCAAATGTGGTTTGAGCCATCCAGAAATATGTACAACCTTTGGTTAAATTGAAACACATTCCTTATCTGTAATTTCGGTATATTTTAACCCTTTTCTGCTTCTTAAGAATGAGGAGTGGGAAAAAAAGTGTGCTGCCAAATACAATACAGGGATTGAACCAATATAATTATTGGAAAAGGTTTTTTGCCTAATCTTCATTAAACCAAGTGTGAAGGGAAGGGTGGATGTGGCATCACTGCGTGTGTGTGTGACCTGCTGGACACCCCTGGACTCAGCCCCGAGCTTTGAGCTTGGGGGTTTTATTCTTCCTCGGAAAAATGACGAGCCTGTGCAGAGCTGACAGTGCTTTATGATCACAGGGAAAGGAGCTGCACTGCTCAAGGAATTCACACACTTTTATCACCCTGCATATCCTGTGGCCCCAGAGCCTGCTATCCCACACAAGACTCCAATTGTGCAGAAGTGATTCAGCTTCGAAGCAGCTGCTTTAAAAAAGCGAAATCAGAAGTCAATTTTGAGCTGCATTTAAATGCTCTGAGAAGTTTTAAGTGCGCTGATGCGAACCAGAACACCCCTCACACCTACACGGCCGGAGTGCTGCCCCTAGGGGGTTTATTCCCGTTATTTATTTCCATGATTTATTTCTCTCCGCAGGCTGCTCGGTTCCTCCGGGGCCGGGCGGGGGTCGCGAGTTCCCCGGTTCCCGCTGCCCCCTGTCCGCCGGCATCGCCCCGCTCCTCCCGTTCCCCGTGCTCCACTCTCCCCCTCACGGCTACCCCCGCAGCGCCCTCTCCTCCAACTTCTGCCTGATGTCCCCATGTCCCCAGCACCGCCCGTGTCCCCTCAGCGGTCTCTGTTCGCTGTCCCCATGTCCCCCAGCATTGTCCCTGTCCCCTCAGCGGTCTCTGTTCGCTGTCCCCATGTCCCCAGCATTCCCCCTGTCCCCTCAGCGGCCCCTCTTTGCTGTCCCCATGTCCCCAGCATTGCCCCTGTCCCCTCGGCGGTCTCTGTTCGCTGTCCCCATGTCCCCAGCATTGCCCCTGTCCCCTCGGCGGTCTCTGTTCGCTGTCCCCATGTCCCCAGCATTGCCCCTGTCCCCTCAGCGGTCTCTGTTCGTTGTCCCCATGTCCCCAGCATTGCCCCTGTCCCCTCGGCGGTCTCTGTTCGCTGTCCCCATGTCCCTAGCACTGCCTCTGTCCCCTCAGCGGTCTCTGTTCGCTGTCCCCATGTCCCCCAGCATTGCCCGTGTTCCCTCAGCGGCCCCTCTTTGCTGTCCCCATGTCCCCAGCATTGCCCCTGTCCCCTCGGCGGTCTCTGTTCGCTGTCCCCATGTCCCCAGCATTGCCCCTGTCCCCTCGGCGGTCTCTGTTCGCTGTCCCCATGTCCCCAGCACTGCCCCTGTTTCTCCCTCTTCCCGCGTTCCCCTTTTCCCCCTCACGGCGCCCCACCCCCCCTCCGGCCCCGCCCCGCTCCCCCCACCGCGCACGCGCGTTCCCGCCGCCGCCCGCCCTCCCCCGCGCACGCGCGGTGCGCGCCCCCGGCGGCGCGGGCGGGCGGGGGCCGGGGCGCGGCGCGCGCACGTCACGGCGTCGGGCGCGTCCCAGGGAGCCGCGCGCGGCGCCGGCCCTGCCCCCAGCGCGCCCCGCGTTCGGCCCGAGCGGAGCGGAGCGGAGCGCTGGGCTCGCCCGCTCCCCCCGGCCCCCCGCGCCGCCCCCGCCCCGCGGGGAGCGAACATGCTCCTCCGGCTCCCCGAGGCCGCCGCCGCCGGCGAGTGAGGAGCCGCCGCCGCCGCCGCCCCGGCCCGGCCCGGCCCCGCCGCCCGCCCGCCCCGGCCGCAGCCGCAGCCGCCCCGCTTCGCCCAGGCAATGACAGCGGCTCCGGCCCCGTCCCCGCAGCAGATCAGGGACCGGCTGCTGCAGGCCATCGACCCGCAGAGCAACGTGAGTACGGGCCCCGCGGGCCCCCGCCGCTACGGGCCGACCCCCGCCCGGCGCCTCCGCCGCGACGCCTTTCTCCCCCCCCTCCCCGGGGCCTTCGGGGCTCTCGCCGGGGCCGGCCCCGGTGCACCGGAGCCTCGGCTGCGGGCGGTAGCGCGGAGCTCCCGGCGCGCCGTCCGCCCGGGGTCCCGCAGCCGGCGGCGCCTCCCGCCCGCGCCCCACGGGCCAGGAGCGCCGGGCCGCCCCGCTGGGGGCTCCGGAGGCCGCTCCCCGCCCGCCCAGGGCCGCGGCCGCCCCCGCCCCGCCGCCGCTCGGCGCCCCGGGCCCGGCCGGTGGTGCCCGGCCATGCGGCGGGCGGCCCGGCCGCCTCCCCACGCCAGGCCGCGGCTCGGGCGCGGCCTGCAGGGGGCTCTGGGCCGGCCCCGCCGCCGCTCGCCGGGACCTTCCGGGGCGCCCACCTGTTCCTCGGGCCCAGCGGCCGCTCCGGCCGCGGCCGGGGGCACCCCGGGCTGCGGGAACGCCAGGAGGGCTCCGGCGGTCGCTGCGGGGCTCTGGAGCTGCTCCAGCACCGAGCAGCCTCGGTGTTCGCTTTTATCCCTTCCTGCAGCGCCGTAATGAGCTTATCTGCTCCTTCTGGGATGTGGTGTAAGCAGAGAAGTCAGCGTGTATTTTACCTGTAAGTGGCCTTAAGTGGCGGTTATCCAAAGGATCACTTGCTCCTTTTAAGGGTTTTTTGGCTCATCCAAGCAGTTCTCTGCTTAGGTGTTTATTACTGTGAGAGGACTGCAGGGCCCTCAATCTGTCCAATTTTTGAGTCTTAGATCAGCAGTCACCACCGCAGGATGCCAAGGTGGGTCTGTCTTGGCCATCTGCAGTTTGTGGGGGCAGCCTCTGGTGTATCAGGCTAAATGTGTACGTGTTCTTCCAGGGGCTGGGGTGTGTGAAATGGTGCTTTGGTTCTATTAAAGTCATACCTGCTCCTGTCTGAACAAGTGCTTTTTTGTGCTAGGCCTGTATCAAAGTGCTAAAGTAGCTAATAAAGTTATTGTCATTTGGTACCCCTCCCTGAGCAGCCTGCCTGTGCCATGGGGACTGAAGAAAAATACGGTGACCTTGTAGGTTCTGTAGAACCCCCTGGGCTGGGCATCTGTGGTGAGCTGCAGTGTCACACTTGGGAGTAACAGTAACAAATCATGGTGGCAATTGTGAGCTGTTAAATGTCAGCGTTGTCTGAGTTTGCAGTACTTTAACGTGGATCTTGCTGAAATGTCAGTTAGTGCACTTCATGAAGCCTGTTTGCTCTGAGCTCTCATTCTGTGGCTGCAGATTTTTCACTCTGTGTGAGACTGAGTGCCAACCTACTTTAATAAAATTCTAGCAGATCTGCGGTATCTTTTGACTTCAGAACTGTCAGCTGCAGTGGTTACCCTAATTCTGGTGTTACTTTGTCAGACACGGTGGCTGTGCAGAGCTAAGCAGGCAGGAAGTCAGTTTTGTGATGGATACTCTTCCCTTTCTCCACACGCTGATGTTACACCATGCTGTTGTGAGAGGACCCAAAATAACCAAGCAGCTCCCTGCAAGGGGAGGCCAGAGCTTCCAACAGGTCAGTAGCCCCTTAAGTTTAGGAGTGATGTATGTTAAATTATAATTCTACATACTTGATACTTATCCAGGGCAATAATTGGTGGCGGAAAAATCAGCCCATTGTTCTGAAGTGCCTGTAGGCAGGGTCTGCCTTCCAGTTTAACCTTTTCTTGAAGGAGAGCAGAGGTGGTGTAGCTGAGGGTCATTGTGCAGGCTGAGAGCTCAGACTCTTGGCTCCAAAGCACAGGGAATATGTGGTGTTGTCGATTGTTCACTACCTGGCATGTCACTGGCACAGAGGGAAGAAAAACTTACATTTTGAACACACTTAAAAAGCAGATTCTGAGTTTAATCACATTTGAGCACCAGCATGCAAGTACAAGGAGCTGCTCTGCTGTTTTCCTGCTTGGAAAGTCAGTGCAGCCACGAGCTGGGGACTCGTGGAAGGCTCCAGCTACTTTCTGCTGGCTCTTGGAATCTTCTCCTGACAGAATTAGTTGTGTTCAAATCTACAGCATTCATTGTTGCCACTGACTTCCTCATTTACCAAGAAAGCCAAGCTTTGAGGCCTAGATTTAATTCAAGCTTTTCAGTACAGTTGGTGTGTGTGTGTTTCTGGAGAGGGTGAAAGCTGCACCAATAGTGTCATGTGGGCAAAACCAGTCCAGTTCTATGGGGCTGAGGAGGGAGGAGGTGGTTGGCTCTTCATGCTGCTTTACTGTAGGGTCTGTAAATTTAAGCTTCACTTAAATTCCCTAACACATCCCCTAACCAGCTGCTATTGTGGATATTCATTCCTGAGTGGTTAGCTGGATCTTGGTCGACTAACAAGTCATGCCTTAAATGAAAAAATAAAAAATGAGGACGTAAGTTTCTCTACCTCTGTTGGGTTGAACTGGTCAAAATAATCGTTTCCCCAAGCTTGCAGAACCTGCTGGCCTCAGGAAATCATCTCCTGTGCTGATTGTTCATCTCCAGCTGCTCCATAAAGCCCTGCTGACTCGGGAGCAATATTGAATTTACACATGTTTAGCACTTGAACCTCCTCTAGTAATCGCTGCAGAATATATTTATAACTTAGTTTCCAACACTTAGAGGTTACCCGTGTAAATTCTGAACTATTTCAAAGGAGACCTATAAGAAATAAGCTATTTTTAAAAGAACTTACATCATCCTAGAAGCCACCCGGGATGTCTGGTATTGTGTCTTCATTTATTCAGCCTTTTCTCCTCGAGGAAACATATGGGCAAACCACTTCTGCTCCATGACCTAAGCACTGAGTACCAGCATCACTTTCCTTCCAAGGCTTCTGTGAGAACATAGGAGGAGGTGGAGGAGAGCAGGAGTTCTGTTCTGTGAGGTCTGACAGGGGAGATGTTCCTTGATTCTGGTGGGAACAAGGCTTTTGCCTTCAGCCTCTGTGTGCTGAGAAGCCACCCCTTCACCCAGCAGAGCACCTTTGCCTTGGTAACTCGTGCTCTGTGCTCCTGGGGGAGTTTATTCCCTGATGTCAGGAGTAATGAGAAATGTTGGTTTTTGCTCTGTGGGCAAGCCTGTCGTTTCCAACCAGCTGCTAGAATTGTGCTTGCAATTAAATGGTTCCTCATGCTGAATATGTAGCAATCTGTTCCTGTTTTTAAATATTAGATAATAACTTCATTATTTGCCATTAGTACCCCTCTGTGACACAAACCCAGCTTTGGTTTGAGTAACAGCCTGTATTGTGTGCTCCCTGTGAGGCTGGGCTCTAACTCGAGCTGTGGTTCCTGCAGTATCTCAGCTGGACTTGCTGCACAGACCTTCAGGAGTGGTCCATAGTCTGAATTATTAATAATTAATTGATTTGTGTGATGGAATATGGTGCACTGGCATGGGCTGATCTCCCAGCTGGCACAAGTTACATGGTTAAGGATGCTCCTGTGGCTCTTTCCTCTGTTGGTTGTTTTACCAAGGTGCTGGACACCAAACCCCCCTCACCAGTGGTAAAGGGGCTTTCCAGTAGTGTGTTAAGAAGGTGCAGGGCACTGTAATAATATAAATACAGAAAGCAGGGGAAGCTGGGGTTCACTTCCTGAGGGTCTCAGGGATTCCTTTGGATGCAGGAAGTGTTACGTGTGGGCGAAGGTAGACTAGGAATGGCTCCTGCTTGAGCTTTATCCTTTTCTGCGAGCCCTAATGAGCTTAGCAGTTTTGAGGGAGGTGCAGAGAACCTGTTGTACCTCTTGCCCTCTTTGTCCCTTTCCTCACTTGCAGCTCATCTTGTCTGGAGCAGTCTCACATTTTGTGCGTGAAGGCAGCAGGTTGTTCCAGGTGTGTGACAAAATGCAGGGGGTTGGGGAGCATTTCCTGATGTGCAAGGTCTGAGGTGTTGTTATATCATGTCAGTCTTGAGTTCCAGATCAAGATTTGGGCCTGATGTAGAGAGTCCCATTGCGTTCAGGTTCTTTATAATAACTTTAAATCAGGTCTGTGTTTCTTAGTGCTCTTTATTATAAACACTTGGATTCACTTGAATTCACGATGTGAGGGTGATGGTACAGTTGATTTTTTGGCCTTGCTTTGAGTTTTGCTTGTCCACTTCTTTCCAAAAAAGCTTATTTGGCTTGATGGCATTGCAGGCTTGGGAGGCTGGAGGTTTAAAAACTTTTAATTTTTTCAGTGCCCCTTGGAGCAGTGAGACCATTCTGAACTTTGAGGCTGCTAAGACAAAATCTGAGTGAACAGAAATATCAGGGAGTTTGCATTGAGGGGTCAAAGCAAGGGGAATGCCAAACTGCTTTTCAGTTGTTAATTCCTTGAAACTCCCTAGGTTGCAGTGATGATGGCAGTAGTCATTTGCTCTGAAGCTCTAATTTGAGTGTTTGTTTCAGCAGCAGTGACAATTTAAATAACACCCACTTCTTATTCCTGCTACACACACCCATTTTATGTGTTCAGGATTGTGTGGTGAATTGAACTGAGGAATTGATCAGGGTTTAAAGAAGAAAAAAAGGCAATATATGGATCTTTTCCCAGGTAGTTTTTGATGTAGCTCAATTAGTTGATAAAACTTCTGGTGCATCACAAATAGTTCTGGCAGCAGAATTGGGTCTTAAAGTGTTTAAATGAGTGTGGAAGCAGAAAAGAACAGCTTCCTGTGAGAGTGGGGAGGCCCTGGCACAGGTTGCCCAGGGAAACTGTGGCTTCCCCATCTGTGGAAGTGTCCAAGGTCAGGTTGAACAGGGCTTGGGGCAACCTGGGATAGTGGAAGGTGTCCCTGCCCATGGCAGGGGAGTGGAATGGGATGGGCTTTAAAATCCCTTCCAACCCAGCCCAGTCTGTGATTCCACGAGGAGTGGAATGTTGCTGCTTCCTGGGTGCTTCCCTGCTGCCTTGGGACCTGGCAGGAAGGAGGTGTTGTCACCTGGAAAAGTTAACCACGCCTGTCTGGGTTTTTTGAGGTGACAGTGGCTGCTTTATGGTCAAGTTTCACTTGCAGAGCCCTTTTTTGTGGCTGTCACTTGTGCGTGGTTCACAGATGTCCAGAATTATCCCGTGTTTGTGGGCATGCAGCAGTACAGGGGCTCTGAATGTTTCCTGGAATAACTGCTGGGAAACATCTTCACAGCCAGCCAGGGGGATGCTGTTGAGTTGGAACTCATGAGTGAGCTCTGCAACTCAAGAGTAAACCACCACCTTCCACTAAAGGCTGTGTGGACAATGCTCCAAATGATCAAAAATGGGATTGATTTGGCTTAAACTCCTGTGCTTACACCAGCTGAAGCTGCCAGTGGGATCCCCATCATGTCCCCACCTCCAGCTGTTCTTGTTCCCTCCCTTGTGCTGACCCAGCCAAGGAACTCACCTGAGCAAACCCTACCTGAACAGGGGCTCCTCAGGGACCCCTTTCCATGTCCCAACTCCTCCTGGGCTCAGAGAGGTGGCAGTTCTGGTTCAGAATTGGGGAATTGTGTGGCAAGGAGAGGTAACAGTGGGGTAGTGGCAGCTAAGGCTACCCTAGAGCAGCTTGAGCCCCCTCACATTGTCAGACTGGGTCATCACAGGGGATCATTAAAGAGCTTTTTAAATCCAAATGATAAAACTTTGCAGCAAGCACCTGTCTGTACGTGGGCTATTGGTGGGAAACAAACACTCTGAATGCTCAGAGGCTGCAGGAAAAGAACTCATTAAACACATTTTTTATTGGTGTAGCCATGAAACATCTTCTCAATGTAAGAACCAACTTTTTGCAGGTAGTATAAATATGGGGAATAACCTTTGGCAGCGACCATGAGCCACAGTTTGGAACAGACAGCTGGTGTGCAAGGTGAGGGTCCTTCCAGGAGAGATGAGCTGGAACAAACTTCCCAAGCAGCAGAGGACCTGTGGCTGCTGCTTCCTGAGTTGCTCCCTCCCACTGGGGCTGTTCTGGATCCTGTGTGAGGCCATTTGAGTGCACCTTGGCACACCTTGAAGCCAAGAGAGCAGGGAGCTGAGCAGGTCATCGTGGCAGGGCTGGAGCTGGGATGGGATGGGCACGGCATCCATCAGGATCAGCTCCTGCTGCCCCGGTGCTGCAGCCTGACAGCAGCAGGGAAAACACCCAAAGCTCCCACATGGAGAGGGACCCAACCTGTGCCTTAGGAAATAGCAAGACTTTCAGCTTGGGCTGTGTTTCAGAAGTCTGGGTCTGGGCTGGGAATTCCAATTTGTCTTTTTTGGGGGATTTTGTCCAGTAAGTTGAGGGTGAGCCCAGTTTAGGGGTGATGAGATGTGCGTGGTTGCCTCTCTCTGGGGTTCTGCTGTGGCCACATGACACAGCAGTGCTGTCATTCGGGCCCCTCTGGCTCCTGATCAAAGTAGCTCCACTGCAGCTGAAGCTTTTTCTCCCTGTGGATCCTTTCCCAGTTTCTTCAAGAAGCTGCTGCAGGTGACAATTAGTTTTTCTTTTTTTTTTTTCAGGAACCACAAAAGTTTCAGGAGAGGGGGAGGAGGAATCAATTCTGCCTGCTGCAGAAGTTTGATGTTAGTCAAGAAGCACTGCTTTTAAGGCATAGTTACTCCAATACATTATGCTTGGAGTTCACATTAATGTCAGTGTAGTTTTTTTACATAAAAACACGTCTGTTTTGGCTGATAACATTTTGCTGCTATCTCTTCTCACCAGTTATGTGTTTGGTGATAAGTCCAAATACATTTCCTTCGGTCTGTATGATGTGGTAGGACGTGGCCCCACTTTTACACTTGGTCTTTAAAGAAATAATTTAATGTAAAGGTAAGTAAGTACCTCACATTCAGTTTAATGTAAATGTAGGTTTGTTTATTCAGTGTTCTAACAGCTAAATTACTCTTTCTGTGGGTAATTCATGCTTTTGGTGTTTGGAATAATATTTAAGTGCTAGCAAATTGCTTTAATTTGAGGTGCAATCTGCTAAAACTCGGCAGCGAATTGGTGTTTTCAGGGGCACGGCTTTCAGGGGCAGCAGTGCGTGCCTGAGTGTGATTGTTAATATCAAAGTCTACAATTTTCAGCATGTCCAAACAGTCAGTGGTAGCAATTTCTGCTGAGGAGTCACTGGAAGTAAAACATAATTAGTTCTGTTTTAGTGAGCAGAGTGGTTTCTAACCCAGCAGCTGGGGAGGAGGGATCCTCCATCCAAGGGATTCAGGGACACGCTCAGCTGGGTGGATTTTCAAATTCTGTGCTGTGGAGACGACTGTGCAGAGGTGGAAGTCTTGTCTCAGAGTGACAGCCAGCACTTCTGTGGAGCTGCTTTCTCACATAGTTTCCATGCAGGATCAGCTTGCAGAGTATCACAGTTATAGTAAAGGTCTGGAGGGTTTGATTTTTTTTTTTTTTTTTTTTTTTTTTTTTAAGGGAGTGTAGAGCTGTGGAAGGTGGAGGAACACGATGTTTTCTTGGGGTGGTGATGCACAGTCATAAATTGTCTTTGGTGAGCAAAAAGCACATTACAAATGTCTGTAATTCAAGCCATCACTTTCTGAGCAGGTCAGTACATAACACTCCTCGTGCTCTGTAAATTAACTGCAGCAGGAAAGGACAGGGAATGTCTGTATGTAACTTGTCATCCTGAGAGTTCCAGGAAAAAAAATAATATTTCAGTATTGCACTTAATCCTTGGAGAAACCACAATTGATGCTTGAATAGAATTGAGCACGGTGAGGTGGAGGAGAAGATGCAAGAGGTGATGTTTCAGATTTCTTTGTGGAGGTGGGTGCCTGCAGCTCATGGGCTGAGCACACTGCTCAGGAGCCTGGCTGCATCCTGGAAACCTCACGGGCTGTTGTCTTGTGAGGAGGAAGAGTTTGTCTGTCAAAACAGGAGCTTTTGGGTTTTTGACTTTGTATTCTCTTTGCTGGACTTTTCAAGACGGGCTGCCAAGGGGCTTAAGCCTCATTGAGGCTTTCTGAACTGGCAAAGTTTTTTGCCACTAGGTTAGAGATAACCAGGCAAGGTTGGAGCTTCATGGATGTTCTGCTCCATCCCTGGAAGTGTTCAAGGCCAGGTTGGACCAACCTGGGATAGTGGGAAGTGTTCCTGCCCATGGCAGGGGGTGGAATGAGGTGGGTTTTAAGGTCCTTTCCTACCCAAACCAGTCTGGGATTCCACAGTTCCATGTGCTGTGTTTAAATATTTAAAAAATGCAGATGAGTGCTGGGTTCCTTGGTCCTGCCATGGCCATGCTGAGCAGTTGGGTCTGGAGTGGAGCTGCTTTTACAAACCTGAGAAGGCTCCATGCTCACCTTCCTCCAGGGAAGACTTTTTTTTCCCAGTTAAAGGTAGAGAAGGAATTTTGTTTCCAAGGAGCTGCTAAGGATTGTGCTGCTGGCTGGAATGGCCAAACATTCTCCAGGGATTACTGGGGGGCTTTGCTTTCCTGACAGGTGACATTGTCCTGAGGTGACACAGCCTTCAGAGAACAGAGCTGTTTGGAAATGGGTGACTGGTAGCAGTGTTTAATCTAGAAGCTGGTGAGCAATAATTCTAGGAGATGTGTAAATTGATTTCAATTTTTTTTTCCATATCCATAAAACTTGTTTACGGTGTGTGCTGATGAGAATTCACTCTTGGTAACAGTTGTTGAAAGGATACAGTGACTTCTCCACAAACTTTCCCAGTTTGTAACACTGTTTTTCCCAGGTTTTGTGGACAAACACACCATGCCTAAACTCATGAGCAGTCACATGAGTATCTTGCACTTTAGTGTGATGAATTAATACATTCCACAAAGAATTCTACATTATATTCATGTCAGCCTCCTTTATCATTTAAGGAATCAGCTGAGAAACTTCCCTAGAAGTTTGAGAAAAGTTGGCCTGCTGCATTTAAAGTACACTAGTATGATGATAAATGGTTTTACTTTTTTTAAAAGAGAATGAAAATTCTGTGCAGTGGGGACATTAGCAGGGCCTTTCTGAATTGCACTCAGATATAAACTGCTCTATGTTAACAGCTCTGGGTAGATACTGTAAGGGATGGGTAAAATAATATTTAAAAACTTCACAAAGCTCTGAATCCCTTCTCAGCAATCCTTAAATGCATGTTGCATGATTTGAAATGCTCACCAGTTCTCTGGAGTGCATGACGGTGGAGCAGGTGGTCCCAGAATGGTTCTGTCCAAGTGATGCTTTGAGGGGTCCTGTGGTGCCTCTCTGTGCTCTGACTTTAACCCAGGGAGCAACCAGCAGAGAGTTCAGGTGAGTTCCTGGAGCAGAAAGCACCAAGATCATGATGTATCAGAAGAGGCACATTTTAAAGCTGGATTTTCTATATATTCTGTATTATTCTGCCTGGATAATCATCCATCTGCATTTCTGTCTTGTTGAAGTAGGAGCAGTTGTCCCCATGACTTTGCTTGCACAGCAACCTCATTTTATGGCTCTCTAAATTTTGAAGCAATAATTTTGGACTTCAGTTCATGGCTTATAATAAGTAGTAACTACCAAGATTTGTCTGGTTGAAGTTTCTGTACTGGGGAAGAGGAGGAGAAATGATTATCCTGTAGACAAGGAAACTGTGTCATAGTTTGGAGTGTTCAGCAGCAGTGCAGGGATTGAGGGATTGTGAGGGTGAGCCTGAAATGGTGACAGGGAGCAACTACAGAGCCTGAGTGGGGAGAGAAACTTCGGGATTTCTTTTGGGATTTTTGGGATCACGTGGAGCTCTGTGCTGGGGCAGTGGGGTTGGAAATGTTGAAGCTGTTTCCTGGAGTTATCTGTGTGGTTCTTTTTGAGAGGACAATTCTGAATTGCTGCTCTGAGCCTGGTTTGGAGTAGATGGAAATGGGTGTTTCAGTGTCTGTTCCCCGGGTGTAGGGGCATGGCTGGAAGGGACTTCACTCCATCACTCATGAAACTGCTCCTTCTGGACTTACCTAATCTGTTCTTAAACCTCCATAGTGGCTCTGGAGACTATGGAGAGATTATTTGAGTGCACTGGTAGCTCTCTGGTTATTTCTATGTGCAATCAGTATTTGTCTTGTTGCAAATCAGACCAGTGAGCATGAAAACAGTTGATTAACATTTCCTTTATTATGACTAATAATGCATAGGAAGGCTTATTTCAAGTTTCATGTGTCTCTTTCTTATTTTTTTCAATACTGTGTGAAATGAAAACTTCAACTTTGTTATTAATCACGTTTTCAAAACCTCTTATCACTGCTGTCCTCTGACCTCCTCTTTGTCTATGTTCTTGCTGTGCCTTGGGATGAAGATGTAATTCCAGCTGAATTTCATTCCTATGCCATTTCTTACAGCTTGGGATTGAGTGGAAAACAGCACTAAATGATTTTGCTTGCAGTGTGCTGTGGTAGGTGCCACCGAGAGTGGCAGTGGCTGCCTGGGGTTGTGCTCCCTGGTTCTTGTTCTGTTCCTTCAGCAGGAATTTTTGAATTTTGAATTTGTTGAATAGTATTTCATGTAGCCTCTTCAGCTGCTGGACTCTTTAAAATCAGGCTAATGAATTTTTGTTTCTCCAGCTTCACAGTCTGGTGGAGTGGGTTTTTTGTGGGATGTGGAAAAAGAAGTTGGGGGAGTCACGTTGCAGTGAATCTTCTCTGTATGTCTGCAGCTCAGGGCTGGCACTACAGGCACAATTCTTAGGGTGTTACACAAAGTGTTCAGTGACTGTTGAAGCTGACAGACAGGTATTTCTCTCTGGAGTAACAAAAATGTCTTCCAGTCATCGGCTAATAAACGTGAATGGAGAAAAGTGTTTCACTGTTGCTGTTTTCTATTTGCCTTAAAGACCCTTTCGTGTAGGGCAGGGAGCTGGGGGTGTGTCTTGTCCTCATGGTCTGTGTTTTACTTCTTGTCCCACCCTCCTCCGATGGATGCTCCTTTTGCTGGGTGTTTTCCCCTGCCCTGGCCCAGCCTGGAGTCTGTTCCTGCAGTGCCAGGGCTCTCGGGTGCCTCCCTGGGAATGTTCCACGCTCAGAGGAGCCGGAGCGTTCACGGCCCTCCCAGCTGCTGTGGATTTGTGTCTGGAGGCCCTTTGTGAGTGCCAGGGCAAACTGTGCTTTGTGCTGGCGAGCTCCTCTCGTTCTCTTGGCTGCTGTGGTGTGTGCCCAGCTCAGGGATGTGCGTGGGCACTGCCAGGAGGGAGCAGGGGAAATATTTCCAAGATTTCAGGGGAAGGTTTCTTCGCACTGCGGAATTTTATTGGCATCTGACCTCACTCTCGTTTGATGATCCTGCCTTTGTAAAGTATATACAGGAAGATATCTGGATGATGTTACTTTGCCAATAAATAAAGCCTAACTACAAAGAAAATATATGCAGATTGGTTTGACTCTTTAAAGTCGACCTGGGAGTTTTAAGTCCAGAGATGTGGATAATGCTTCCTGTGCCTGGTCACTCTTTGGACTGTTCTTGGTACTCAAGGAGCTTTTCTTCTACCCCTTGTTTTGCACCATGAATTTCTGATCAGTTTTCAGAGCATGGTCTCCATATTAAGTTCTCTGTCATAGAAGATTCTCCCAGTGAATGACTTTCAACCCAAATCATTGATTCCTTCGTGTTTAAAGATCTGTTTTATTAAATACTGTTAAAAAACTGGCCTTCACCTTTAAGAATATCTTTTGTGTACTGGCTAATATTGGACCTTTGCTTGGTAAACTGACTTTCAGACATTTTCAATAACGTGAGCAAAGTAGTGCATTGTCATCTTCTTGGTATGTTGTGTCTGTGAATAGTATCTCATGTTCCCTATCTTTAGACAACATCGTGTCATATTGGGGCTAAGGGGAACTGTTAATAGATCAGCTGCAAGGGAACTGAACTAAATACCAGCAGGTTTGTAACCTGAATTCTGACTTGGTGTGTTTGGTCTGTACCTTTGAACAAATGCCATTACAATTTTCTGTTGGTGGTGTGTATTGTCAGTGTGTGGTGTCTCATAGTTCCTACACAAAGTGCTAAATAAACTCTGCACCACTGGATTGCTGTTGTCACATTTAAATAAAGCCTCCTGTGAATAGCAACTTTTCTCTCCTCACTTCTTATTCCATATTTTAGATTATTGTGCAGCGAAGTAGGTTTTGTACAAAAGCGGTGTTGGGGCAAGATGTGACACTGAGGGGGGACCCCAGTGTGGAGCAGGAGCTGGTGCTGGGCTGCAGGTGACACTGAGGAAAAGGAACAGCAGCGATGCCATCACTCCTGGAGCAGGCATTGCACCTCCTGGGATCAGCTCTGCCTCCTGGCCTCTCCAGCAGTATGGAACCTGGGATTTGCTTGAACATTTTCCTGCACTCCCTGAGGAGATACACGGCCCTGGAGCAGGGGGAAGACAAAAAAATGTACAAATGCTTCTGTGAACTTCTGTCTGGACCCTACTGCTGGTATTGGCTGCCACCAGAAACCACCACCATGGCAACAGACACCTGGATTTGTGTTTGTAGGAAGAAGAAAGACTTGTTCAGCCTCCCACAGTGTCTCCACTTCTCTTCTTGCTTCTGTCAAACTGCTTTGGTGCTACAGGTGGGACAGTGTTACAGAAATACTTTCTCTGAAACCATGGAAATTTTGAGGATTTATGGATATTCTGATGGAGTATTTAAGTATGATGGCAAATGCATTCTGTCCAAAGCAGTGTGTTGTGATACCTGTGTGCTCTGTTCACTATGGCCACGGTGGAGTCAGGCTGTGATTGTTGTGATTTCAGGAGGATGATGATGGTGTTACACTTTGGTTTTAGAAGATTGTCAGTGATGGGCGACTCCAGGCCAAGTTTAAGTATCCTTTAGAAACTTGTGAAGGCACTAATGTGACCCAGGATGCTGTTATTGTATCAAGTGATGCCTTTAGCACTGTTACCTGACCTTGTGGTTGAAAAGAACCTTTCTACCAGAATGGCAGGAATCTGCATGAGCAGTTTCACTGCGAGTTTTTGGAATTGTGCATTGAGTTTTTCATGTTATACAGAAAATGCTTCTCCTACTCCAGCTAACTCAGGTCTGCTTTGTCGTCTGTCACAATCTAGTCATGCATGCAAGATCTTTGGAAACATCCCTGTGAAATATTAAAAAAAGAAAATCGTTCCTTTATCTGAGTGTCTGCAATAGAAAGTTTCTGTAACATTTGTTTTTCAGGCTGCAGTGGGGGGTGCGGGTTGTGCTGTGTGTCCAGGCAGTCCCCAGGAGGACAGGAAGGTGTTCTGGGGGTGCTCACGTTGTGCTTGGGGTCTGGGCTGGTGTGTAAGCAAAGCAAGAGAATCAAAGCATCCCATGGAGTGTGCTGGTCCCACAGAAAACACATCCCAGCACCTGGAGATGGTGGCAGAGCTTGGATGGATGCTGAGCTTGCTGCTGCTTTCAGATTTCTTGGGAAGGCAGCAGTGGAAGTGGAGGTGGGAGGGAACAGCTGTATCTTAACCTTCCCCAAAACCCCTTTAAACTGCTGTGTAACACCCTGAAATTGGTCACTGACTTGGTCCTGGTTTATAAATGCTGAAATAAGATTAAGATGGCAGTTAAGAAAAGAAAATTAAGCTGCTTGATCTTTTCTTGAAAGTTCAGAAACCTCTGCTTTTGTTTGAGGCTGGAGTAAAAACATTCAGTGCTTAACTTGGAAAATATCTCAGCAATAGTAAGCTGCAGAGTATGGCTGAATGGCTGGATGACTTAAGGAGCCTTGCATGGAATAAATAAGATTTGTTTTCTGTGGCTGTCATTAGGGTTGGCTGGAAAGGATTATCGTGGATGACTCAAAGCAGATGTTCTCCAGTAAACTTTTGAGTGAATTACTCTGTGTGCCAGTCAGTGCTCTCAACGTGGGAGCAGCATGGGAGAATTTGGAATGCTGCATCAATTACTTATCAGTTATTTTGAGCTGTTTGCTGCCAGCTCCTAACTGGGGGTCCTGGAAGTTGTTTTGGGGGTTGCAGTGTGAGCAGACAAAGGCACACAGAAACTAAAATGCAAATTCCTGAGACACTGACCTGGGCACTTACAGCCCTGCCCGGTGTCCAAAGGGAGTGGGGCTGCTGAATTCCCTGTCCTCTTCCCAGTAAGCATCTTCAGTAGCCCTTTGTGTTAATAAATTATCATTTCTGGTGCTGCTCAAAGCAGGATGGTGTCCTGGCAGGTTTGGTAACATTAGTGTCACTCTGGTTGTGTGACAATGTATGGATTTTAGTGTAACAGCTGCGTTAAGGTGGAGATACTGGTGTGCAGGGTGGGTGTGCTGCTGCTATCTCTGTGCTGTCTTCCCATGAACAGGTGATACTTGAGGTGTTTTGGGAGGTCCTCTTGTTTCCATCACTGTGTTCAACTGCACTAGAAGAAATTTCATAATTGTGTTGTTTTAAAATAGGCAAATATGATTTTTATTGTAAGCTTCTCTTTATGGCATTTTGGATGAAACATCCTGAGAAAACTTCACAACGGGAAGGGAGAGAAGTTTTTGAACATGCTTAAACATTTTATGCATTTATTTTCAAAGAATGAAGCTTTGCTACAGGTCAAAAAAAAAAAAAAAGAAAATGAGAGGAGCTGCTGGCAGTTGTGTGGAGAGCGAGATGTTCGTGCCCTGCTCGGCAGTGACAGCGCGTTCCCAATTGGTTACAAATGTGTGAGGAATCCAAAGGGGGTGGTTTGTGTTCCAGCAGGAGCTGAGGGTGCAAGGCCACTTTCACTGTCCTTAATTGGCACCACGTGTCCCCCAGAGCAGGGAGGGAAGTCACAGCCTGCTGAACACCCAGGGGCTGCTTTAGCATTTGGGGCATGCACTGCTGTGTGTCTGGGGGGTATTGAACAAAGGCAGAGCTGTGACTGGAAATTCCCTGAGCAGTTTCACCTTTCTGTAGGTGTGTGCGCACCTGAACGTATCATTTTCCCCATCTTGACCTTCTGATAGGCCAATCACCCTATTTTTGCCATCAGTTCTTCATTTAGATAATGAAAATTTGGGGATTACCGGTAACTGAAAAAATAATTGTGCCAGTTAATGGTGTGTGCAACAGAGCCTTTTTCACCCTGGTAATTCATAGTCTAAAATATGTGTTGGGAAGGAGAGTATCGTGTTTTGCAAGTTTAAAAATATTTGTCTGGAAACTCCCAGAATTGAGCTTTAACTATTCTAAGGGCTCTGGTTCTAAAAACTGAGAAAAACAACCCTGATGTTGTGTATTACTTAAAGTGTGGTGCTAAACTGTCCTTCCTGGGCACTGAGGGCAGGGCGAGGGTGGAAACATGGAAGAAGGTCAGTGCACTGAAGTGAAATAATAAGAATTAAAATATGTCAGAATAGGTGCTCTTGCTGCTCTAAAGGTTAAGCACAGTTTTACCAGGCCTGACCTCATGGTAGGGCTTTAAATATCTGCAGGCTGAAGAAAGAACCAGAGCAAATGGAGTTGGTTTTACACCCTATAGGAGTTAGAATCATTCAAAGCCTGCATGAACTTTAAACATAAGTTTGATAAAAGTGCATCAAAAAATCAGGACAAGTGTTTCATCACTGACAGCATTACCCAGATATCTCCAGCACTAAATGGTCCTGTAGGGATGGACAAAACATGGTCTGAGCCCAAGGTTTTCTGCAGGGAAGAGACTTCAGCTCCTGGTGTTCCTGTGGTATCTTAGTGCAGAGGTAGAGCTGACTTGGAAAAGCCAATTCTTACACAAGTCAGTGTTTTTAAGAGGAGGGGTCATGCAGGGGAGTGTGTGGCTGGGAGGGCAGAGCTGCCTGTAATGATTATGATGGTGATGATGATGCTCCTGATGAGATTTCAGGATGATGTGGGATCCCTGCAGAGGTTCTTGCTGAGAGATTTTTCTCACATGCACTTCACATCCACTTGAGTCACAAATGCAATTAAGCAATAAATGAGACTGTGATTCAAGTTTTCCTTTGCTTATCTTTTAAATCTATCTCCTAAGGTGAATTAGAAATTCATGTTTCAGCGCTCTTAACATCAGGTAATGGAAAGAAGGATCTCTCTGTAGGATCATAAACTCGTTTGGATTGGAAAAGCTCTCCAGGATTAATGAGTCCAACCCAGCACTGCCATGTTCACCTCTAAACTAAGCCCCTAAAACATGTATTGTGTGGTTTCTCCTGGAAACCACTGAAGTCACACACGTGCTGAGGATGTGCAGGATGTACAGCTGGGCTGCCCATCAGAGAAGCTGATCCTCACTTTTTCAGTGGATGTGGGTTTGTGCAGTTCCTCCTCCCCAAGCACAGCCCCAGCAAGGGGTGGTGGAGGAGCCTGATGGTTTGGGGACACCTGCTGGGCACAGCCCCAGCCCAGGGAGGGACCTGCAGGCTGAGATCCTGTGTGCAGTGCAGGAAGTGAGCCTGGGAATGAAACTGCAGAGCAGTGGCCTGGGGCAGTCTGCAGTGGGGCCTGAAGGATTAAACTCCCCATTTCCCGTGGCACCAACAGCTGCTCCTGCTCCCCTTGGCCCTCCTTAGGCTGTGCACAGTCAATGGATGCTTTGCAGAGGGGTCTCAGAACTTTGTTACTCAGTCACAGCAGTTTTATTGCCACTGTTTCCTTGGGTTTTACATAAGAGTGTGTTTGTTACAGCTCCTGCAGTTTCCAACTAGGTCAGTAAAAGTGTCCTTGTCCCTATTCCTTGAACAATCAGCTCCCTAAAGCCAGACAGTCTGATAGCAGTTTGTGATTAATGCTTCCAGCAATTATAAAGTGGAAGGTCTTAAATTACATTTGTTAACTAAGACCAGTACATGAAACATGAAGTGACTTTGTCTTCCTTATTGCAGATCCATAACATGGTGGCAGTGCTGGAAGTGATCTCCAGCCTGGAGAAATATCCCATTACCAAAGAGGCACTTGAGGTATGTCACCCTCTGAACATGATTTTTTTATGTGTATAAAAGGACTTTTTCCTGCCTTTCTAATTTCCATCGGAGCTTTTCTGGAAACAATAGATGGATTGCAAAGGATTCACAATTAAGATATTATTTTGTCCCTCTCGTGCTGCTTCCGACATCTCGCTGAACACAGGGATCCTTTCTGGGCCCAGATCAGTATTCTGGGCAGCACAGTTCCTGTTTGTGCAGGGCACTACATTAATCATCACTTGCCACTGATTAATTCTGTTGCACTCAGCAATATCACCCTGCAGTTCTGGTCACCTTTGTAGACATTTGGTGACCAAGCCCCTAAAATCAGGAATAGAGTTGCTCTGGGTCTGTAAAATTTATGTTAAATGCAGTTGAGCAAGTTTCAAGGCCTGATATTTGTGGTGAGCTCAGGTGTAAGAAGAGCTGAACTCTCACTGGCCACTTGTAGAAACAGTCCAAAGAAGTTTTATGGCTGAATTCTATATTTCTTTTTCACTCTTTGTATTGAAATTAGCGGTGTTCTTGCTTTTAACTGTTGCTTAATTACAACTCCACCTGTATTTCAACATATCTATCACAACAGGTTGCATATTTCTCTCACAGTCTGGTGTGTGTTCTCCTTTGAAGTGCTTTCCTTAAGAAATCTGACTTGTGGAACAGTTCTTTGTTTTCAAATGTGCTTTGGGAACAATCAAACACTTCCTTCCGCTCATGGAACCACCTTGGGACACCCTGGGAATGTTCTTTAAATGGCTTTTTCATACATTTCCACAAGGCTGGGGAGTGAAGGGAGAGGAGAGAGGTGGAGGAAAAAGGTAGGACACAACTCACACCTGGTAGTCAGGTTTGTCAAATGGAGATTTTTATTGTTAATGAGTTACTGGAACGGGCCAAGATCCTGGAATCCTTTTCTCTTGGCTCTCTCTGCAGCTCTTACACTTCCCTTGTGATAAACACACACCTTTGGGTGCTGCATTTCCCCCTCAAATCTGAACCTGCACCCTTATTCTTATGGTTCTTTCTCATTAAAGAATTCCTTTCTGATGTTTTTACCAGGGAATAAAGACAGTGTGACTTGAAACCTACAGGCGGTTTCATCTTGTGTGGCAGAGCACGGGACTAATCCTTTCCAAAAAGATTAATTCAGCACTTTAATCTTTAGTGGTTTTAACCAGGTGTTTCTCAGGGGTGAACATTACAAAGCAGAAGCATTCCTTGAGAATTTTGCTTGGAATGATGTGTGTTTGTAAAACACTTTGTCTGTCTTTGTAGGAAACCAGACTCGGGAGGCTCATCAATGAGGTGAGGAAGAAGACATCCAATGAGGAACTTGCCAAACGTGCCAAGAAATTGTTGCGGAATTGGCAGAAGTTGATAGAACCTGTAACCCAGAACGAGCCAGTGCCAAGGGGGCTGCCCAACCCACCAGGATCAGCAAATGGAGGTGCCCACAACTGCAAACCAGACTCACAACTCCCTGCTGTGCCCGGCGCCAAGCCCATCAGCGAACTGAAAAGCAGGAATGATATCCAGAAACTAAATTCTCCCAAAACAGAGAAACTGGGAAATAGGAAAAGGAAAGGTGATCACAGGGATGGCCATCAGGGCCCTCCTCCCCCAAAGGTCTCCAAAGCTAGTCATGAAGTATTACAAAACTCTTCACCCCCTCCAACCAATGGAATTGGAGGTAGTCCTGAAAATTTTCCTAGTCCTGTAGACATAAACCTACACGCAGGGCCCGAAAGCAGCAGGACAGATCTCAGTGAAAACGATAAACACAATAAGATCCCAGTAAATGCTGTAAAACCTCACACCAGTTCTCCAGGACTTGTAAAACCCTCAAGCACTTCCTCGTTACTAAAGACTGCAGTGCTTCAGCAGCATGATAAATCAGAAGAAGCCACGGGCCCCCACCAGCCCAAGAGCCCACGCTGCTCCTCCTTTAGCCCCAGGAACGTTAGGCATGATACTTTTGCTCGGCAGCACACCACGTACTCACCAAAGGATTCGATGCCCAGTCCATCTCAAAGGTCTCAGTTCGCAGACGCCGCACAGGTGCCATCGCCGCCGCCATCCCTGATGCAACCATCCACACCTCCCCTGCCAGCCAAGAGACTGGAGTTCCCTCCTCAGGCAGCTCCTGAGGCACAGCAGCACTGGCAGGAGCAGCAGGGAGCCCCCGAGGGCCAGCACAGGCACACAGCAGGGACACTTCAGCAGCACACGGCTCCCGGCTGCAAAGCCCACCCCGGGGAATCACACATGGGCTTCCCACAGGACACTTCCAGAATGGACAGTGACGATGCTGCTTCAGGGTCTGATAGCAAAAAGAAGAAAAGGTACCGACCCAGAGACTATACAGTCAACTTGGATGGGCACGAGACAGATGGGGGTGTGAAACCTGTGAGGTTAAAAGAGAGAAAACTCACTTTTGATCCCATGACAGGACAGATAAAACCTTTAACACCGAAAGATCCTTTGCAGGTAGAAATCCCTGCACTTACTGAACAGCACAGGACAGAAACGGAAAAGCAGGAGCAAAAACCCAACCTGCAAAGCCCCTTTGAACAAACGAACTGGAAAGAATTGTCCAGAAACGAAATCATTCAGTCATATTTAAACAGACAGAGTAGCTTGCTGTCTTCATCAGGAGTACAGACTCCAGGAGCTCACTACTTCATGTCTGAGTATTTAAAGCAGGAGGAAAGCACTAGAAAAGAGGCTAGAAAGACTCACGTTCTAGCTCCTAACAGCAAACCTACAGACTTGCCTGGGGTCACCAGAGAGGTCACGGGCGATGACCTCGACAGAATACGTGACCACAACTGGCCAGGCGTGAACGGTTGTTATGACACACAGGGTAACTGGTATGATTGGACACAGTGCATATCCTTAGATCCACATGGGGATGATGGGAGATTGAACATCCTGCCTTACGTCTGCCTAGACTGAGAGCAGTTCTGCTAAGCACGCTTTTCCCACCTGCAGTTAGCAGAACTGGCAGACACGATGCCACTTCCAGCTGGAGAGAGCCTCCTGTCCTGGACAAACAGGCCCCACGAGCAGAGGGGGGGAGGGAGCTGGGCCTTTCCAGCTCGTTCCTTTAAATTCTCCTTTTGTGAAATGCTGCTACCAGTTTACTAACAATTGCAAAGGAAGGCATACGAAGGTTGATCAGTTGAGTTCAAAACTCTATAGCGAGCCAGCTATAAAAAGTGTTAGTCCCCAAGAAGTGAAGAGGATTTCCAGCACTTTGTGAATGCCGGAATCTTATTACAGGCAGGTACAGAGAAAAAAAAATTGTGGAAGTTACCTTAACAAAATATGCATCTATTTATTTGACTTGATTTGGGTTTTTATTTGGCAGTGAGATATTCGAGAGACAATGTGCAAAAACTGTAGTTTTATTTCTATCACATCTCTGAACATGATTGCGTTATTTAAGTCATGTGGTACGGAGATTGGGTTTTAAACAGCAGGTGTTGCACTGCAGGCTGGGCCACCAGCTTCAGCTCAACATTCCATAGGCATCCACATATTTTAGTCTGGTTTCAGTTTAAATCCAGTCTCTGAGAAATGCTGCAAAAACTAGATGTTTAATGATATTTTTTGATCCCACCACCACCAGCCAAATATTTTTCCTCCTTTTCCCTTCCTGCAAACTTATAGGTAAAAAACAAAAAGACAAAAAAAACAAAAAGACAAAAAAAAAACCAAAAAAAAAAAAAAAAAAACCAAACAAAAAGAAAAATCACCTTTTCTAGAATCTAAATGTAATGAGGGTGCTACAAGTTTGTAACTGTACTGTGAGAGGGAAAAAGGAAGCCTGTTTGTATGCTGGAAATATACTTGTTACCATTCCTTTAGATATTGTTTGCCTTATGGATATCCATCATAAACGCAATTTGCAAAAACAAAGAGCCTTAGTGAATGTACAGTAACTAGACTTCTGTGTTCCTGGGATGCAGAAGGGAGCAACTTTGCTATTTGGTCCTTTAAGTGGACACGTTGTGATATAAATGTGGAAATAAAAAAAATTTGCACAAACCAGTTTGTGAATTATTTATATACACTCCACTCGTTTTTCGCCCCCAAGTTTGCTCAGTTGAGCCCAGCTAAGGGAGCCCTGGCACTGGGAGCCCTCGGAGCAGGGAGGTGGAGCCCAATCCCTCGGACACTGCCCTAGGGATAACGGGATTGTCTTCCAAGAGCCCTGGTGTGCTGTTCAGTCACACAGGGTGGATCTGTTTTTAACTCTGCAGACTGATAACCCAACTGCTGATAATGTACCTCAAAGTCTAAAGAGATCAGAGTTCATCTTTTCGTCTCAGTAACTTTGTAATGTTTTATTCCTAATTGTTACAGTGCTTTCTGAAGCAGCCTGGGGTGAAGAAAGTGAAGGATTTCTGTTAACTGTTATTGCTTTAATATTTGGGACTATGTTGTTTGATGCAGTCCCCAGTGTTGGGCTTCTGTTCAGGGGGTCAGGGGAGGGGGACACTATACCAAAAATATTCCTGGGTTTAGTGATGTTAACTCTGTTAACCCATCTGTGCTGGAGATGAGCCTTGGCAAGAGTTGTGCTGCCTTTGAGAGTCAAGCTCTTCCCTGGTTTTCAAAGGAGGGTGCTCCTGGCCAGGCCTGCATTGTGTTGGTTCGTTCCCTGGAATACAACTGATGAAGTTTGATTTATTTTTAAGTCATTCTTGTTCATCATTTATGATCTGACTGTTACTGAAATGTGTGGGTATCTCAGAAATAACAATGTCTGTGTGCTTCCTTTTCTGAAATCTGAGGTCTGAGAGTGAAACCAGAAAGTGGTTACCAAAAAATGCATCCAAGTATATTTTCAGTTTACTTCCATTTTGTCCTGCTGCAGTTGCTGTGGTTGAGCAGTGTGGTTTAGAGCTGGGGAAGCTCCTGCCTTGCAGTTCAGATTTGATGGTAGAGGGCTAAGCTGCTGGTCATTTTGGAAATGCTTAAGTTCTGTTTATGTAAAAAAGTTCTGTGCATCTTCTCTCCCCCTCCTTCCTCCCTCCTTCCCTGAATGGTCCCATTTAGGAACAGGGTCCGTGCTCTTTGGAGGCCTTTGAATATTCCCAAATTTCAGGAAATGACGAAGTATTACTTGATAAATTCCATCTTTTTCTCCATTGCTTCCATTTCTGATGCAATTGATGGCCCTTGACTGCACTGGGTGAGGTGATGCCCGAAGCTCATCACAGCTTCCAGATTACACCCAAACTGCCTGTGCTGCTGCTCCTCTGTTTGAGGAAGCATCGGGAATCAGACCCAGCCCTTTCCCTGGTGGTACGAAAACTGCTGGAGAAATTCCCTCCCAATGCAAGCTTTAAATCTTGTTCATTGCTGAGTTTGTTGCTGCTGTAAGGGGTCAACTCACTTGTGTGTCCTCCAGGGTGAGATGAGGCTTGACAATCTTTATTTCAGCATGCCAGTATAACCAGTTCTGTGAGCTCCAACAAATGTGAATAAGTTTACAAGGTGATATTTTTTTGTCAATTTTGTAAACAAGTTCAAATGAAGTTTACCATGTGCGTACCTGCTGTGTACTCTCATTTGTGCATGACTCAGTTTCTCTGCTACTGCTTTCTCTCTCTCGCAAAATTTCTCCTAGTCCTAAAACCTGAAGTTAAAACACTGCCATTTCTTCCTTGTCAACGGCTGACATGTGAAATGGCTCATCAGCAAATCTTTGGGGAGTCACCATTACCTAAAGTGCGTGTTTTTATGGGCAAATGAATGCTCTAGAAATGTCTCGTGTACGGATGAACCGGGTTCTACAACCCCTCCTGCCTGCAGGTACTCACCCATCCTTCACCCCAGCCGGCGCTGCGCGTCCCTCGCGTTGGTTTTAAAGGTCGGGAGCGATCGTCTCGCTGCCTGCGAGCCCGTGACCTTCGCTCCGTCCCTGCCCTGTGGCTGCCCTGGGCTTCGGTGTCCAAGGGCCGGCGCTGCCCTGGAGGCGGCTCTGCGGCCCCAGACACCGTCCCGGGCCACGGGAACCGCTCGGGCTCCATCGCCCCGCGCCGGGGCTGTGCGGGGCTGGCACCGGGGATGCGGGGCCGGCACCGGGGATGCGGGGCCGGCACCGGGGATGCGGGGCTGGCACCGGGGGTGCGGGGCTGGCACCGAGGGTGCAGGGCTGGCACCCAGGGTGCGGGGCTGACACCCAGGGTGCGGGGCTGGCACCGAGGGTGCGGGGCTGACACCCAGGGTGCGGGGCTGGCACCGAGGGTGCGGGCACCCGGCGGGGCGGAGGAAGTGACGCTCCGAGCCCGCCCCGGCGCCGCGCCCGCCCCGCCCCAGGAAGCGACGCGCTGGCGGCCGCGCTGACGTTCGGAGCTGCGGAGCGATGGCGGCGCCGCTGGCGGCTCCGGGCGGCGCCGGGGCCGGGCCCGGGGCCGGGGCCGGGGCGGGAGCGGCGCGGAGCGGGCGCGGGCCGGCGCTGCGGGAAGGGGCGCGGGTGTCGGCGCTGTGCCTCGCCTGGTACGGGCTGAGCGCCGGCGGTAACGTGGTGAACAAGCTGCTGCTCGGCGGCTTCCCCAGGCCCGTCACCGTCTCGCTGTTCCACATCCTGGGGCTGTGCGGGCTCCTGCCGCCGCTGCTCCGCGCCTGGCGCGTCCCGCCCGCCGGCCCCGCGCAGCTGCCGCCCCGCGCCTACCCCCGCTACATCCTCCCGCTCGCCTTCGGCAAGTACTTCGCCTCCGTGTCCGCGCACGTCTCGCTCTGGAGGGTCCCCGTGTCCTACGCGCACACAGGTGAGGGCCGAGGGCTGCGGGGTGCTCGAGGGGGTGTTCCAGCATCTAAGGAGGTGCCCGGGGGGTTGTCCTGGGAGCCAGCTTGAATTCGTGCCCAGTGGGGTGACCTGAAAGCTGGTGTGTGCTCGTATGGGCACATGGTGAGTGTCTCGGTACCCGCTGTTTGCTGTGGTATCCCTGAGATACGAGAGCAGTGTCCCCATCCCCAGTGTGTGTCACACAGGTGCCCAGAGCAGTGTCCCAGTATCTGTGTGTGCTCATAGAGATGCCCAGTGCAGTGTCCCCATCCCCAGCGTGTGTTGGCACCAGATCCAGGGGCAGTGCCCCAGTCTGTGCCCTGTGGGTGCCCAGCACGGTGTCCCAGAGCACCAAGATCCAGTTTGTACAAGTGTCCAGGATGGTGACAGGGAGGGAGGTCCCACCCTGGGCTGTGCTGGGCCTGGACGAGCCCCTGCTCCATCCCTCTGCTCGTGGTGGTCGATGGAGCTGTCCCAAGCCCCAGGTCCCCACCGTTGTTCTTCCCATCCCCAGTGAAAGCCACGATGCCGATCTGGGTGGTTCTGCTGTCACGGATCATCATGAAGGAAAAGCAGACGACGAAGGTGCGGACAGGTTTGCTGAGGTTTCTTTTCTTGGCTGTGCTCGAGGGGTCCTGTGCTGGCTGGGGGCAGCAGAGCTCGGGCTTTGGGTGGATTTTGTGACTGGAATTAGATTATGAAGATTTTTTAAATCCCTTTATTGTGAGTGTAAAACACATCTAAACAATGACCAGGTGGTGCAGTCTGATGCACTGGAGTTGTCAGTGTCTACTGCAATGACTTAAATTTCCTTGAACTACAATAGTAAAATGGTTGCTCTCTAAATCAGCAGGATGTACAAACTCGGTTGATGCAATGTACCCCTCTGTCCCTGCTCCAGGTGTACCTGTCTCTGATCCCCATCATCACTGGTGTCCTGCTGGCCACGGTCACAGAGCTGTCCTTTGACATGTGGGGACTCATCAGTGCACTTGCTGCTACTCTGTGCTTTTCACTTCAGAACATCTTCTCAAAGAAGGTACCAGCTCTGTTCACTGGTGTCACCCTTCAGCAGGACAGGGTGTCATTTCCATTACATAAATGTATTTTTTTAGTTGGCTTTGCAGTCAGACAAGCCCAGAGGGATGGTTCTTAATTTGTGTTTGTGTGTTCTCTGCACCTCTTCCTACCTGTTGAAGCTGTTACACTGAGTTTGCTTTACTCCTCAACATGGATTTTTTTTTCTCATGGCAGTTCAATAGTGACTAAATTTAACAGTTCATTGAAAGCTTTTAATGTATCTTGTTATATCAAATCATTCCTCTGTGCTGAACAAGTCACTGTCAACACTGGGTACTCCTTGAAACCACAGAAACAAAATTAAAGTGTGTGGTTTGGCTCTATTTAGTTACAAAATGGTTTCTGTTTTGTAGAGCTTTGAATATTAATATCTCGTTGATACTAAGAGCCACCACTCAAAAAAACATTGTATTTCAAAGAGACATCAGTTTTTCTTTGGTCACCCTAATAGGAAATTAATACTGTAAGAGTATTTACTTATTTTCCTAATTACTTGTCCCCTCAAGCAGTTTGTTTCCTGACTGCTGTTCCATAATGGCTCTTGTCAGGTGTTGAGAGATTCCCGAATTCATCACCTTCGGTTGCTGAACATCCTCGGGTGCCACGCTGTGTTCTTCATGATCCCCACGTGGGTTCTGGTGGATCTTTCTTCTTTCTTGGTAGAGAATGACTTGGTAAGTGCTGTATTTGGACAACTGTTCGCTATTATGAAAGAAAAGAGAAAAAAATAAAAAACAAACTCCAGCACCCAACCAGAAAAGTGCACTGAAGTGTTTCAGTGTAGTTCTTGTCAGTGTGGAAGGAAGTGTTGTGAAACACCTGAAAATTGTTTCACAGGAGTTAACAAAGTGTTTATTGTGAGAATTCCCATCAGGGTTAGGAGAGGCAGTTTATGGGACAGCAGAAATTTCAGGAACTGGGAGCTGGAGACAGGAACAAACACTCCCAGAGTGTGTGGGGAATGTCCTCCTCTGGTTTCTCTGAGCTGGGAGTTGCATAAAGCAACTGCTTGGGGGCCTCTTTAGAGCTCAGTGCAGACATTCCTCCCTCCAGTGACAGGTAAGAAGTGCCTCAGGCTGTGTTTGTGTTGTTACCTGAAACCCCAGATAATTTTTTTCCTCCTGCTGTTTGCTTTGCCAACAGAGCACCATGTCTCATTGGTCCTGGACCTTGATGCTGCTTATAATCAGTGGATTCTGTAATTTTGCCCAGAACGTCATTGCCTTCAGTATCCTTAACCTGATCAGCCCCCTCAGTTACTCGGTGGCCAACGCCACCAAGAGAATCATGGTGATCACCGTGTCCCTGATCATGCTGCGCAACCCCGTCACCAGCACCAACGTGCTGGGCATGATGACAGCAATCCTGGGGGTCTTCTTGTACAACAAGGTAAGGCACCTCTTTGCTTATTCATCCAGGAAACGCAGCTGAAGCAGTCCAGTGGCTTTGAATTATTTTTTGTACAACTAAAGAGCTACTTGAGCAAAAATAGATGGCACAGAGGGCACGAGGCTCTGTTGAAGAGGAGGGATGAGCATGGACCAAGTGAAGGATTTGGGTCACACCAGCTGCTGGGCCTCTCACAAAATTGAATTTTGATCTTAAGCTTTTCTTGAAAAGGGAAGATAGGGAAGTAACTCAAAATCTTTTGAGCAAAAGATCAGCTTGTTTGTTTGGCATGTGAGAGGAGTGAGGTTTTTATTAGGAGGCACTGATATTTTAAAACTCTTAACAAAAAAAGTGATGTGACTGTAGAACTGTCTGCTTTTTTCTGGGTATGTCAGTATGTCTAGGTGATATCTTAGGTAATATCTAAGAAAATCTACCTTCACTGAAGGGTTGTCAGGCTTTGGAAGGGGCTGCCCAGGGAGGTTTGGAGGTGCCCAAGGAAGGCCTGGACGTGGCACTCAGTGCTCTGGGCTCTGGGATGGGGCACAGGTTGGACTTGATGATCTCAGATTATCCCAGCCTAAAAGATTCTGTGCAAAACTTCTTTTGTTCCTTTCCCAGACAAAATACGATGCAAACCAAGAGGCAAAGAAGCAGCAGCTGCTCCCAGTCACCACTGGAGACCTGGTGAACCTGGAACGGCACCGGAACGCTCCCGAGAAATCCCAGAACGGAGTCGCGGCCTTTGCCCAGCACGGGGATTTCCAGTACGGCCGCAGCAATGTCCTCACAGACCACTTCCAGTACAGCAGGCAGAGCTATCCAGCCTCCTACAACCTGAATCGTTTTGATATTTAGGATCCTGGCAGACAGGTACAGACTGTGATATCAAAGTGTCCCCAGCATTATCAGAAAACTGTTAGTACATCCGTGAATGTCACAAAGCCATTGAACTGTGCAGGTTTGGCAGCAGGGCAGGTGCTTGTGGAGGGGAGTGGTGCAGGACCTGCAGCTGCTGCTGGGCAGAGCTTTAAACCTGGAACAGCCACACCTGACACTGGAACCAAACCCACAGAGCAGATTCTGGTGAGGTGCACGTGTCAGTGCCCAGTGGAACATCTGTCACTGCTCCTTTCAGAGTCTGCCAGCTCATTGTTCTCTTGGCAGCTGAATTCTGGCCAGTATCAGTTTCCATGCTGGTAATGTCACCTTTAACTTGTTCTCTAATAACGGTTCAATGATATTTTTAATGAAGCTTTCAGAAAGAAGTGAAAGCAAGGGGTACTTGTGCTTATCAGGATTTGTCTGAGGAGGATTGGCTGAGGTGGATCAGCTGCAGGCAGGTAAACTCGAGTTCATCTCCAGCAGCTGTGGAACTTTTGTGGATATTCACAGCTCTTGTGCCTCTGCCTTCAGTCCTGGATGAAAACCAGAAGTGTTTCTGGAGGAGCAGGCAGTGGAAGGATTGATCTCTCCCAGAACTGCTTCAGGCACAGAAAACACAGTTCTCCAAATCACTGGTCAAGGCAGAAAACAACCAGGCCCATTAAAATCATCATTGTTTTCTGAATCATGTAGTCCTGTAACTCCATTGCTGTCCCTTGGCCATGCAGGAAACTCTTTCACAAATAAAAGTGTTTGGAATAATATGATATTATTTTTTTACTTGCTTCACACCTGTTCTTTCAAAGCTGTTTTGTTGCTTTAGAAATTGAAAGATGAAAGGTGTTTTGTTCTCAGTTTTATGCATAAGTTATGGTCTCCTATAGGAGTCATATGTTTTGAATGCATTGATTTGAACAATCGTCATTATTAATTGTTTCTTAAATCTCTTTAGCCCCTAATTGTTTGGATTTTTAAAATTTCTTAATTACTGCTGTTGGAGTAGCTGTGTGGATTTAGCCTGACTTTCATTTCCTGCTGGAAGAAGTTAAATTTTGTATCCTGTGCTGTTCCTGCAACTCCCCCAGCTCGAGTAAGAAATTACAGAAAAATTGTTTGAAGCAGCAGTAAATAGAGAATTTTTGCTTAAGAACTGATTCAGTATAAATTCTAGACAAGGTGATTGTGTGTGTCAGGCACTGCATTTGTGCATGGAAGGGATGAAACTTTCATTCCTTTGAATGAAATTCCTTGGAATGAAGTGAAACCCAGTTTGGAACTTGGGTTTCACTGAATCAGATTTTTCTGTCGTTGCTTTAGCAAAAGATTTTAGGGGCCTTCTTTCCTTCCCAGACTGTTGTACAGTGAGACTTTGACAGCATAAGTTTTATGCTTTTAACCAGAGAGGTACCAGACCAGTGACAAAATTAAAGGTGTTGCACAGAACACTCCTCTTATTTATTGCTTTACAAATGACCATTTCCATGATGTGAGATGATGATTTGGCTCCTTTCTGGATAATAAAGAATTTATTTTTAAGTGCAAAATCAAGCTGATCTTATTGTTTTGGCTGCTGGGGTGGTAGTTACATGAACAGCCTTCCACCAGAGAGTCCAAAAGAGGAAATGATCCTTCTGAAACCTCAGAGATGGGTTAAAAATGCTGCTGCTGTGTTTGAGCAGAACTGCTGGAGTTCAGTCTGTTTGTGCAGGCTGAGAAATCGAGCTTTTGGTAGAAAATCTAAATAAATCTGTCCCTAACCTGGGTGAACACGGTCATGAGGAAATCTTTTTTTTTCAGATGAAATTTCTTTTGCCTGTTCCAGTATTAATGTATGTCTAATTCTTTTTTAAGGAGAAAGTGCCAAATGTGTATTTCTAGGGCTCACTCCCCAACATTTCAATGCTTTTACCTACAAGTAACAAGGATTTGGTGGACTCTGGATTTGGATTCGGTGCTGACTCTGCAGGAGACTGATTTGAGGAGGAGAGATTCAGGCTGAGATTTTCAAGAGGGGCTGCAGTTCTCCAGCTGCTTTCAAAGGGAGCTGGCTGTGACCTGTTAAATTCCTGCAAATGCTGAATTGTGGTCTTTGTGCCTCAGTTTCCCTTTTGGAAATTTGAAAATTATTCTTCTCTACGTCACAGGGGGTAAAATACCAGAAAAAAGTGGCAGTGGGGGCCTCAGAGATATCCAGGCATACTCTGAGTTCATCTGTCCATGTTCCTACAATTGCTACAGGGAGTAAATAAAAACCAGATCAGAGGCTTTATTAAATATGTTCAGATTTGTTTCATTTTAAAGAACATAACCAAACCTTTTCTGGCATTTGTTTTCAGAGTAATCTTGCCCTGCACTCTTACCATGGCAGGTTTTAAGCTCAGCTTTTTCTGCAGTCTTGGCAGCAGGTGAGGGTTTCCTGTTCAGAACTGTCCCAAATTCCAGTCTGGGCCCTTGGCTTCACTCCTGTCTCTGAAACAAAACTCCTGTGCTTGCAAGGACTGGCCCAAAATGAGGATATCCCATGAGGATCATGGGTCCATTTAGGGCCCAGGGAGTGAATCTCTTCCCTGGGGAGTTGCTGCTGCTGCAGCCCAGGTCTGTGGGCAGCAGGGATGCCTGGGTGTGCTACAAGGTGTCATTAAAAGGCTCAGGTGAGTTGGTTACACGGGGTGGTTTTGCTGGATCCCAAATCCCAGTCCTTAAGCAATATTGCCCACGTTCAGGGAAAAGAACTTCCTGACACTGCTGTAAGAAACATTTTAATCTTGGACCTCTGCAAGATTTTTGTTTGGCCAAGTGAGATGTTTGTTTTAAGCTGGTTTGTAACGAGTGGTGTGTTTGACTGTGTACACAGGTCTGTAGAAAGTACAGAAGCACTGGAATAAAAGAGGGCAAAGTCCACACAATTGTGTACAATGACCCTGTTATTAAATCAAAGCCAAGGGGGCTCCTTTGGGTTTGTTCCTTGCAGGAAGCTTTGGGAGTGTCACAATGGCCACTGGTGAGGAGCTGGGTGGATGTTTTGCCGTGGGTGATGCCTCACACAGGAATGCTGTAAGCAGGGTTAGAACACAGGCACTGGACTCCCTTGAGATATTTTGATTTTTACTATGTGTTTTTTACACATAAATGCATCACAACATCGAAAAAAAAATCTTCCCCACGCAGTCCTGGGTAGTTGTGGAAATAAGAAAACCAATTTCTCCCCACTCCACGTGGGTGTTCTGTTGGTAGTTCCAAAGAGTATTTGGTGCTCTTTCAAGAGAGTTTAAAAATATTCCCCCTCCAGGTTCAATTTTAGTACCCAGTGGTGGTAAGGGTATCTTTATCATCTGGTAAAATGCTTGTGGTTTTTAAATAACTGAATGCTAAATAAAATTGAGGCAAGACTTAGGCTTTGTAAGTGCACAGTGATTTGTAAAAATAGTGTTGGTATTTTGGGGTCAACTCATGATGATTTCCAAAGCTCAATTTTCCTTTCTCATCTGTGTTCAAACCCATTTTTTTCTGATGCAGCATTTTTGCAGCAGAAGGAACTTCTGCCATGTAGCTCTTTGTGAAACAGGTGCAATATAAATAAAGGGAAAATTTTGTTTTTCCAAGGCTTAAATTTCTGGTTCGTGCTGTGAGCTGTTAAAAATAATTCTGAAATCTCTTTGTGGTGATGTTCCAGGGCAGTGAAACAAATTTGTTAACCCTGGAGTGACAGGTGATACACTCACAGTGCGTAGACATTCAAGGGGCACCCAGCTTTTTTTGTTGCTTTTTTAAATGTCAGACCTCTATAAATTGATGGGAATATGGGTGAGTTTCCCAAAAACCACAGCCAACCCCATACACTTCCTGTGTGGAATCCTGCCCTTCAGCAAAAGAACTTTTTTGTGTTGTTTTCGTGTTCAACTTGTTCTGTGAACTTGTGGATGCCACTTGGGTCCCTGTGGCTCCTGCTGGGATCCCTTATGGGAAAACCACACTGGTGACTTCAGCTCCTGGGACTCTTCCTGCCTTACACCAGGAGTTCAGATGGTTTTTGATGGACCCCTCTGTAGCTTTTGGGGCATTTTGTGGATAAATCATTGCTGAGGAACGTGGCAGCAGAAGGGTGACCATGGGGGCTGTGGCAGCAAGGCAGGAAGGGTGGTGTTGGGATGGAAGTTGGCAGCAGGGAAACTTTTATATTGGCCAAAATTTGAAATTCATCTGCTCTTCTGGGATCTGTGGATCTCCAGGACAGCAGAGTGACTCAGAATCATGGCCAAGTCTGTTTGATGACTTTTTTTTCCTTTAGTTATTTGGATACATGAGAATATCCATCTTTCTGAGGTTTTGTGTCTGTAGATGACACAGTGGGTTATTCACAGAACATCTGGATGATAATAAACAGTTCTGCCTTTTTGTGAGGATATCTGAGTGTCCTCTGTGTGATGGGGAACCCTATGAAGTGAAGGGAATACCTGAAAATAACAACTGGCCCTCAGTCCTCACAGGTGCTGTGTGGGAGCAATCCTTGGATGTGTGAGATTTTAGGAGGCAGAATCCTGATTTGGGAATGACCACTGGAGGATCTCTCAGACAAAAGCTGCCAGGACTGATGGCTCTGTGTGGCCTTGGACTCCTGGGGGCCACCTCTCCACTGTCCCCGAGACACGTGGGTGTTTGATGGCCCAGGGGTTCCTGGGGGCAGCTGCTACTTTGAGTTTGGGACCACAGGGCCACTGTGTCCCATCACCACCCTGAGTGTGGCACTGTGACACTTGGCTCTTTCCACCACCTTGAGTGTGGTACCAATGACTTTTGGCCTGCCCTGCCATGTTGGAGGTGACCAACTTGGACTTCCAGCCTGCAATGCCAAAACTGACTTCTGTGCCAGCACCTTGGGTGTGGCACACTCTGAGTTCTGGCCATGCCCCTCTTGGGTGTGACACACTCTGAGGGCCATCCAGAGCTGCCATGTTGATGTGGCATCTCCCACCAGCCAGCCCACACCTCCACACAGTGCAGACCCCACACCTTCTGTGGGGCCCTCACTGCCCCACCCCAGCTGCCCTCAGGTCTCTGGGGCCACCACACCCCTCTGGTCTCACCCTTTCTGTAAAAAGAAGCTCCCCTGTCCCTTATTGTCACCACCCCTGGTTTGGGATCTTCACCTGTGTGGCTGCACCCATGGCAGGTTTGCTCAGGAACGCTGCATGTGCTCGTTTCTTGTCTCCAGCTCCATTTTTAATTGCCAGGGGACAGCAGCAAGTGCCCAGTGTCACTGTAGTGGGGACACCAATGAGTCCCCAATGTCACTGTTCTGGGGGACAGCAGTGAGCCCCCAGTGTCACCGTGCTGGGGACAGCAGTGAATCCCCAATGTCACTGTTCTGGGGTCAGCAGTGAGCCTCCAGTGTCACCGTGCTGGGGACACCAATGAGTCCCCAGTGTCACCGTGCTGGGGACAGCAGTGAGTCCCCGATGTCACTGTACCTGTGTCCCTGCAGTACCACCTTTGCCCAGGAGGGAGCACCAGCGAGCCCTCAGGACGCTGCAGTTCCTCACCCTCACCGCCAGGCGGCAGCAGTGATTTAAGCGATCCAAAATCTCAGCCTAACTTTGTTAGACAGGAAAAAAAACAGAAACCTCAATTTCCTCCTTATAGAACCCATTTTCTTACATTTTCAAAGCCTTTATGTTTAATTTATAAATGTATATGTACAAAAGTTATATTTGCATGTTCAAGAGCTGTATGTATCTGTATTCAGAACTCCTTACCTTCTAAAATTCTGTGTGTAGTACAGTAGATGAAGAGGGTTATTTGGAAATAACCCTCAGTTATTATATAAATTAATAGAACTTTTCAGTATGTTAAAGAATAAGAAGTTTTAAAGGGAGGAATTAAACCACAGGGACAGGAAGCCAGAGGTGGATGGAAGCAAGAAAGATGGGCCATAAGGAAAAGAAGGAGAAATTAAAATTCGTGCCTGAGGGGCACCACCTCTGTGACATCACCCCAAACCTGTGAGCACGGCCCCAGGGGACACCTGTTCTCTCAGCATCCCCTCTGCCCCAGGGGGATGTGGGGAACTTCCTGCCCCACCTGTGGCCCTCAGGTGCTTGTGGTGCTGTGACTCCTGACCCCGGGAGTATTTTAATGTTTGGTTTTTAGGTTTTTCTGTTGAAGATGCAAAGCACTGAGCAGAGCAGGCTGTCAGCATCAGAGAGAGGTGAACAAGCTGAGCACTGACCCCTAGACTGAACTAGATCCTACTTTTCAGGCCTCCTTCCTTCTTCTTCCTCTTCTCTCTCCTTCCCCCTTTCTCCCAGCTTTCTTCCTCCTCCTTCTACTCCTGTAATGACAGAAAACTAAAAGGGAAATGTAGAAAAAATATTTAAACCTGATGGCACAAATGAAATAATTAAAGACAGGCAGAGTCTGTGTGACATCCACAATGTCACAGATCTGTCACTTCTCTTCAAATCTCACGGTGCTAAAAGCTGATTGTCTCTTTAATGACTTTTAAACCTCCCATGAGATTGCCAAAGACTCCAGAAACAAGAAAAATAGTAGCCATAAACCGATTTTATTATTTTTGAAAAATGGAATGTTTCACTTACAGAAACTTAAAAGCGATGTTTGACCAACACCATGTTCATTACAAACAAACAAACAAACAAAAAAAAACAAACAAAAAAACCAAACCAAAACCAACAAACCCCAAACCAAATCGACACAATATTTGGCTACGGTGCAGCAGCAGCGTTTCTTTTGCTATTTTTTTTTTTTTTTGAAAGAATCACAAACTCAAGGTGACGCCGCGTTAATAAAACTCACGACCGCTGTGACGTGGCATTTAAAAAAAAAATAAAAATTAAAAAAAAAATAATAAATTTATCCATCAATGTAGAGCGAGCGCCGTCAGTAGCGGCGGCTGAAGCTCAGCCTGGTTGTCCTGTCGGGGCCTGCGAAGAGCGGCGGCCCCGCAGAGCCCGGCCCCGCCTGGCCCTGGCTCCCGGCCAAAGCTCCGCGCCTGCAACAACGGCACACGTTGGACACGCCCGGGAAGGGCGCGCTCAAACATCCCCTCTTCCGTTTTATTATTTTTTTTTACCCCTATGCCAATCTAGAATTTGTTTTCTTATATAAATATTATAGGGTTTCTGACAGAGCTTTTTGTTGGATGGAAGAAATCTGAAAAATCTGAAATCTGGGGTTTTTTTGAGCTGTGTTTTCAAGAACAAACTCCCTAAGAAAACACTACTTTTGAGCTAAGACCTTAAAAATGGCTTCTTCAATATAAATAGTAAAATTAAAATCGCAAATATATAATAAAAGTGTGTGCTTTCATATAGTAGTAAGTTTTAAATTTAATATTTTTATAGTATAATAATAAGTATAAAACAAAATAAAAATTTTAAAACATTCTCTCTTTGCTCATCTTTATCTTTCTTCTTCCTTCTCCTTCATAAATTTCAAGTAATAATTTCTAGTTAATCAGTATCACTCTAAAAGTCATAAAAAAGTAATTATTAAATCAAAAGTATAAATAAGTGTTAATTCTTTATCAAACTAGTTAGCCTTAAAAAACCTTTTAACAATTGCCTGTATAAACGTTTTTCCCTACTTCTAACAAAAAACTAAAAGTACTGTCATACTTTCTGTACTTTCTAATAAAACACATTCAAACCCAAACACAAAAAAACCCTGTTTCAACCATATTTCTATTAATCCTAACTCTAAAAAAACCTCAAAACTAATAAATAAACCAGTAATAAATAATACACAACCCCTACACCACTACCCAAACTTCTTACCCTGATGTCCCTCCTCGAGTCATCCCATGGCCTGGTCCTGACTGACCAGGCATGCTTCTATCACCACCTAATTCAAAAAGAGAAAAAAGAAAAGAGGGGAAAAAAAAAAAAAAAAAGAAAAATACAAGCTTTTGTGTTTTCCTAATAAAAGCTTCACTTTGTTCCCAGAATTTAATTTGCTTTCTCAGTAATTTAACTACCACTAGAAGGTTCAGCAGCAGTAATTCAAAGAAATAAAACCACAATCACACTGGTAAGCAGCAAGTGTACCTTGCCATCTCTCATGATCCCGTCCCATCACTCCTCCATCCACATTTCCCTGCCATGTACGATCTTGATGCCCCTCTAACTTTCGACCATGATCTCCCCAGTCACGTCCATCTCTTAAAAAAATAAAAGAACATCTTCTAGGTATGTCCCCTACCCACTGAGCAGCACAGGGTAAAGCCAAACACCATACCCCATGCCAAAGTGTGTTAAATGGTTAATCAAGCTGTAGCTGTGACCACCCAATCACTGCAATCAGAACTGGTCAAAGGGAAACAATGAGAGATACCTGCTGAAACAGCATCCTTCACACAACAAAACTTGTCTTTTTTGATCCAGAGACATCATGGATATTAGAATGGACTGAAATACCTGGGCATGGATCAATTCATTGCCTGCCACTCCTCTGGCTGAAAATTATGCAGCTGGAATATGCCCAGCTTGATTAACTAAAGAGAAACCACTATGATTCCAGATGAATCCAAATTCTCTACCCCCACCATGGCAGAGTCATCCAATTTCCTTTAAAACCTGACCACTGGCCACGAATGAGACTTGTGAAGGCCTTACTGGGGCATCTGTAAATCTCATCTGTAGAAACAGTCTGAATCTCATCTGCAGAAATGAAAGTTATTTACAGGAGAGGCAAAGTCAGGAGCTGAGCTAATGGAGCAGCTCCTTACTCACTACAGAGCTTCACTCTCCTGAGGGGAGCTACACGTGGCCAATCCCTGCTCCTCCAGATGCTCCAACATCTGGAGAGAGGATTCACACTTGTCAAGCTGCTTCTGCTGTCACCCTCCAAAGGTTCATCACAGAGGAAAGGTTAGGAGCCCGCGGGGAGTTGCCCGATTTGCCAGGCACTAACCGGGTTTGTGGGGGGATCCCTCTTCCCTCACTCATCCTCCTGTCGGAGCCGTAGCCGCCCCAGCTGTCCCGCGAGTGCCGCTCGGGGCCCCCGTGCCGCTCGTCTGGGTAGTGCTGCAAGGCAAACAGGACACACTTATGCTAAAAAAAAAACCAAACCAACACAACTTCTCTTCCAGGATTGCAAAAGTTTGGCTTTTTGGATGTTGTTTTTCTATGAGGTGTCAGAAAAAAGCTGGAGCTGGGTCATTTTTTTTTTACAGGTTTCGTTGTTGGGCATGGCTCACTCCAGGTATTTATTTTGTTTATTGACATTGATTCCATGCTGTTCACTGGTGGGAGATGTCTTCTTTGTTTGGGAAGGTTTTTTAAGGCTTACATTCTTGGCTTCTGATTTTAAATTTTTGCATAGAATATCTGCCTACTTCCTACATCTCTTCAAAAATAAAAGGTTTTGAACCCTATTGTGGCATTGATTTTCACACCTGTCCTTTTACAGCTCTTTTCATTACAGCACCAGTTGTTTTAATTAGATAAATATCAGAGAAGGCACCCCTTGCCAGCTAAGTAAGTACAGCAGCTCTCTCACCACCTAAGATAGTCAACCAAAAAGCTTTTGCTGCCACATACGAGCCTGTAAAGACACTCCCATCACTCAGAGGTTTCCCCCTGCCTGGATCTGAGGTTACCACCCCAGCAAGCAGGTAACCTAGGAACTTACTTCATGCTCATTAGCACACGAAATTAGTTCTGCTTAAACATGTCAGTTGAAAAGATTGTGTTTGTGCTGTGTGCACACTGTGTCCTTTCTGCTTTTGGGTCAGCTTGTTTTGGCTTTTAACTAAAGCAATAATTTGGTTGTAACGCACCTGCCCATCCCGATCTGGAATTCCCCTTGTGCAGTCTCTCCTGGAACAAAAAAGAAAAGTTTCAGTTGAATCAACACAGTAATTGTAATTCCAGTGTCTGCATGAAATGACACATGGAAAGTTTATCCCCATTAGGCTGCAAATCTGGATACTAATGTTCAGTGGCAAGATAACTCAGAAGAGTTCTTGTTCCATTGTGTGAAAAGAGGTCAAAGTAACACCCATCACTGTAACATGGGTAAAAAAGAGACCACTGAGGATGGCCAGGTACTCAGTGATACCAAGGGAGAATACTGAGTGAACCTGCCAGTGTCAGAAATGAGTTACAAGCAGAAACAAACGGCACAATTTTCATCAGAGATCCTTTGAGAGCAAACAGAAGTCTCAATGGCACCACACAGAAAATATTTTTCCATTCTGTGGTGCTAAAAGCCTGCATTAGCCAGGTTGCAAAGATGAAAATAGGGAACGTTTTAAAGCAAAAGGAAATGGCTAAATCTTAGGGGCTCATAAAACAGACTTCTATACATCTTGACAGAAGCTCTTCTATCTCCATCAGCATCATGGCAAACTGCATTAGGACTTGGCTTATAATCTTTACACAGCCTCTTTCTGGAATGTGCCTAACCCATGAAGACAAAGGATTGCAAGCACGTGTGAAATCAGACAGGAGAAATGCACAAGAGTGATTTCTTTTACTCTGCTGACACCATTCAAGCCACACAAAGGCCCCAGATTTCCCTGAAGGCATAGGAAGAAGAGGCAGTGCCTCGCCCACCTGTCCAGGCAGTGATCCTGGTAGCGGCCGCGGTCCCTGTGGTCGAAGTCGTGGAAGCGATCCTGCCGCCCGAAGTCCGAGTGGTAGCGATCGTCCAGCGCCAGCCGCTTCGCCTCGGGCCAGTAGGGATCATCCCGCCTGCACACGGCTCACGTCAGCAGCCAGCCCTGGGCCACCTCCCCTTTCCTGTCCTCTCAAACCTCGTTCAACCCAATAATTAAAAATCTATATGTGTTAAGCAAGAGTCGAATTTTGGTTTCAGAGAAAATTTGGTTTACCAAAACCAGCTTAAATTTCAGCACGTGCTGATGTGAGAAGAGATTGAGTATCTTTCCCACTACCACGTGGAGTTGAGACACAGTTACTACTCTTGGTCCTCCCTCTTTGGGAAACAGGAGTAGACCACAACAGTGCTTACAAGTGTGCAAGCACGGCATTTGCTCTTCTTCAAATTGCCATTAGTGTTAAAAGCAGCACGTGAAGAGTCTTTCAGCTGTGAGCTCCCCTGGCTGCCTTATCCAGAGTTCCACAGGCTCCCAAAGGGGATGTGGAGCCCCAGAGCCCTGCTCCTCACCTGCTGTCAGGATCATAGGGTCTCCTCATGGCAGATCTCCGCTCCTGCTCGTAGCGCAGCTGCTCCTGCTGGCGTCGCAGCTCCTCCCTCTCCCTCTGGATTCTCTCCTGTTCCCGTCTCCTCTCCTGCTCTATGTGCATCCTTTCCCTCTCCAGCCTCTCCCTCTCCAAGCGCTCTCTGTCCAGGCGCTGCCTTTGGAATTCCAGCCGTTCCCGTTCCCTCTGGAGCCTCTGCCTCTCATCCCGCTCGTGGATGGCTGCAAGGCGCTGCTCCCGGTCTCGCCTCTCTCTCTCTCTAATTTAAGAGATACTTGGTTTTTAATTGACACTCTTCAGTCCAAGCCTTATTCCTGTTTTGGGTGGGGTTTCTTGTTTGGTTTTGCCTTTTTAAAAAAAAAGTTTTTATGTTCTCCAATTAAGTAACAACTTAGGGGAAAAAAAAATCCATAAAAATGACAGAAGCAAAGGTGAGAATTCTGCTTAAGTAACACAGTATCTACTCTTAAGTCAGGTCTGAAAAAGCTTTTAGAGAGCACAGCACGTCCTAAGACAGAAATCTGACATATATAAAGTATTTACAAGCTTCTGGGAAAGAAAAAAAAAAAAATCAAGGAAATTCAAATCCAGTCAAGTGGAACAAGTCTCACGAGAACACTGATTTCAGCAGTAAAAGCCTCCATTCGGCATTATGTCTATTCTAGCAGTAATCAGTATGAAATCAATCTGAGACATCACTGCTGGAGGAACAGCACTGCACTGCTTTGCAGCCTGTTCAAAACACAGAACAGGTAAGGGAGTAAAAAACGCCATTTAGTTGTGAGGGAACTGAACTCACCGGCGCCTCTCTGTTTCCCTGATTTCTCTCTCCCTCTGCCTCTGCCTTTCCCGTTCCCGCTGCTCTTTGATTTTATCAAATGATAAAATATCCTGCTTCTCTTTGCTCTCCGATTTGCGGTCCTGGCTCTTTGTGCTCTGAAAAGAATGAGAACAACGCATGAGCTCAACACGGTGCATTTCCAGCTAAAACTCCAAGGCAAACACCTACATTATGTCAACCTGAATTAAACAGGCTACCACACCTTCCCCAGAGGTAAACAACAGTGGAGTTCCAGGGAAAAGTACCCCAAATTTGACCAGAACGTCGAAATATTACAAATAAATACCAGGGGAACACAACCTGACTTACACTGATTTCAAACAACATGGCACCACTAACATTCCAAGATCAGGGAAACATCCTAACACCATTTTCATATTGCAACTTGAGTTCTTCCACTAGGTCAGCCTCGAAAAAGTATAAAAAAGGTGAAACAGAAGCATTTCCCCTCTGCTACATCATTAACACCCTGATGCTTTCCAGAAAGTGATAAAAGGATAATTATACCTAAAAAACCCCTTCATCTCTGAGCACATAAATATATTTGACACATATTTTTACACAAAAGCTTCTCTGGAAGTTGGCCTTACCCTCTCTTTTGATGCAGAGGTTTTCACACTAATAACTGGCTCTCCTTTAGATTTATCCATTACCACTGTCCTTTCAGTTCCTCGACTTGCTAGAAAACAAAATAGAGCCAAAAATAAATGGTACAAAAGACATTCAGCAATTCTTGCAAGATTCAAAACTGTGATGATATTAAATAATAAAAAGTTATTTTAAATGAGGATTCTGATAACATATGGAACTTATTTATGATTTAAATAGCTTGCCAAAATTGGGACAACTTGAGGATGGGGGCAGTAAATTTATCACAAAATTACAGCAGTATTTTCTGGCAGGGATAACAACACAAATTTAATTTAATTCTCCTGTCCACAAAATACATCCTTTGCCACAGTTTAAAAAAAAAGCACACAGAACCACACAGAGTATCAGGTCTAAATCCAGTGACAGTTCCATAAAAACTATGGAAACTGTGTTTTAAGTTATTAGAAACTGAAGTCAACGTTTCCAAGGTGTTCTCTGATGTTTATGTCAGTTTTACTAAGTAAGCTTCTTTTTACTGAGTTATCAATCACATCTAAAAATATACAAGTATCCTTGAAAACATTTCTGAAAGACAGCCAGCATCACCTGATTTGCTTGCCCTGGATCTATCAGAAGATCCAGTCTTTTGTTCATCCTTTTCTTTTCCTTCTTTTTCATCTTTTTCTGATTTCTTAGCATCATCTTTTTTGTCAATCTTCTCCTCCTTTTTAATACCAACAGACCTACAAAAAGCAGGAAAGCAAAATGCCTCTTTCAAAAGCAACAAACCACTTGAAAAACCAGTGTTGGAAGTATTACCCACTAACCACGCAGTCAGTCTATCAGAAAAACAGATTAAATCCTAGAAAAATTTGTCAGTTACAAGAAGAGTGCAAGACAGAGTCAGATCAAAGGACAAACAACTGGTAAAATAATGATTTACCTAGAAATAATTTAATTTAGTATCTCTTGATATAGCTAACAAGTTTTTATACTAACACTAAAGAGCTTTGTATTTCTGAAGAGAGGGCCAGTTAAGATGCCCTTACTACTGTGAAACATCAGCTTTCCAAGTATTATTCCTATTTCAAATGTAGGATGAAATATTAAATTATATCAAGACTTATTACAATTACTGTTCAACTTGGTCACCTGGCTGTATTTGAAATGAGTGGTCTTTAAATAGAAAAAAAATCCAAAACAACACTTTACTTCTCAGATTTGGACTCTGCAGAATGGTGCCTGTCTTTTTCCTTCCTTGTTTCACCTTCCTTTTTGTCCGAAGGCTTTTTTCCCGCTGGTTCATTTTTTGCCTAGAAATTGAGCCAGAAATAATTACACAGTCAGAGACAGAGATTAAAATTCCATGCTTTTATGTTCATGACACTGCCATAGCTGTAACTTACCTTTTCCACAGAAATCATTTTACCATGCAGCTCTGTTCTGTGCAGGTGATTAATACACTTGGTGGCCTCCTCAGATGTTGACATTGTCACAAAGCCATAGCAGCGAGCGCCAGGACTGCGAGCATTTGTCACCACTTTTGCACCAACCACCTTTGGGAAAAAACAAAATATTCTGTGTTTGCAGGTCTGTCACTAAATAAATTCTAACTTTATCACCATTTCTTAGAACCGTATGGATGGGAAAGGACTTTTAACAACAATTTAGGCCAATCAATCCCCTGTCACAGGCAGGGACATCTTGAATAATGTAGCTCAGAAAATTCATCTCCAAGTTGCTGAGCAGGTCAGGAGCTTAAGGCAGATATATACAAAGAAGGGAGACTGGGATTGTGAAAATCAAAATAAAATTGAATTAACAAAACTACTACCACTTTCTTTTTCCTTACAGGACATCTGTACTCACAGATCTCCAGCAGGCAGTGGCACTTAGTGACATAAACATTTAATATTACATTCAGAAAAGTATTTGCAGAAGGGGAGATCAGACAGAGAGTTTCCTTCCACAACTTCTGCTCTTGTACCCAAACAGGCACTTCCACTTGTAAAACAAGTGGAAAACTGCCCTCAAAGACTGGATTTCTCCAGAGAATACCCCTTGAAATGGAATAGTTTAAAACAACATTGCTGGAAACTCAAGCCATAATTAGACTACTACATGATAATCTACCAGTCTCTCCTGTCAAGAATTGCTTCATTCTCACAAGTATCTCACATTCTCTCTGCAAACTCCAACTCTGCTCCCACCCTTCCATTTCAATCTTCTTTACGAACTGTGCTCCTTTCAGATATGGAGTTTCCAAAGAACACAAACTTTAGAATTCAGCCTGCCCAATTTCTCATTAGGGAAAACAAAAGCTAAATTTAAGGTCAGCCTTTTCAACTGACAGAATGGTTTGTTAATTTACACATCCACTACGTACCTTTCCATACTTGCTGAAAAGATTTTTCAAATCTGTAGCTCTAGTAGAGGAGGAAAGTCCACTAACCCATAAATTTCTGCCAGAACTGCTCCCCACACGACCTGGGGTACAAAAAAGCCAAACATGAAAGACCTTGGAAAACACAAATGCAGCAGTGCAAAATTAAGAGTCCTAAACCCCCGCACATTTTTCCTTCATAAAACTCTTCCACTGCAATTTTAATTCTGTATCTTCTATTCATTCTTAAAATCAATTTGCAGGCTACACACTGTAGCCTGCAAGAATGAACATCTGAAATCCACTGTTAAGGTGCATTTGAACAGCCTTAATGAGTTTGTATTTGAACAGCCTTAATGAGTTTGTAGCTACAGATTTTCTTCCTGTATTTCAATCACTTTTAGGAGAACTACAAAGTATCAAATGTTAACTCAAAAAAGATTATTTAAAACAAACCCCAACTCTGTTTGTTAACAGTGTTACCAGGAACTGATATTAAAGTTACATTTTGAAGGGATGTGTTACAACTGCATTGAGAGTTCACTGAATTAACAATCCTCTTTTATACTTAATATACTTCGTACATAAAAACCCCCAAACAAACACTTACTTTTCTCATCTTTTGCGACTGCCTTTGTATCTTTGTCTTCAAGAGAGCTAAAGACAAAACATCACATTATTCAAGAGACCATATGCAAAAGAATATTAATTCTAGACAGCACAACTAAAATTGGATACCTACCAGTAAATTAGTTCCAAAATAAACACTATTATTGGCAAATTTCTAGAAGAGTGACAGGAAATAGGGATTTGTACCCCTAAACGGACAATTCTGTTTTGCAGATGACAGAAATAAGAGTAATTTGGGGAAAACAACCTTTGAAGGTTGAGGAAGAAATCAAACCAACTGTTCTTAAAAAAAAAAAAATATATCTACACATGGAGAAATAAAAGAGACCTTTAGGAATAGGCTACAATTTCATCAGTCTCGGAGGCCAATTGAAGGAAACAGCTTATTCGCATCACTTAAGGACCAATGATAAAAGATAGCATCTGGTCTAGAACGGAGAAAAAACAAACCTCTTTTTCTGATCACCGCCCTCACTGGCTGAGGACTCTTTAGTGGCAGGGGAAGATTCCTCTGAATTAGCTTTGTCTTCTGCTCTCTTGCCATCTTCTTTGCTATCTCTGGCTTCGGCACCTGCGCCTTTCTCCGCTGTCTCCCCACTAGAGGCTTCCAGGCCTTGGGAGCGTTTGCTACTCTGATCGCTTAGGGTCTCTACCACTACACCTTCAGAGTCCGGGGCCTCTTCCTCGGGGCTCTGTTCACTTGTCTCCCCTTTTGCTACCACTAAACGCTTTGCTTCCTTCCTTGCCAAAGCTTGGGCCGATTTGCTGTCCAAAGCTAAAGCATCTTCCTCCAGCTGAGCGGCAGCGAGAGCGTCCTCTTCCTCAGCCAGCCTCTTGCCTGGCCCCGCGTTACTGGCTTCCTGCGCACGCGGCCGCTCCGCTTCGGGAGGTTCTTCGTTAAGTAGCTCAGATTTACAAGTTTCCCCCAAAATGTCGAGTATTTTCTCATTTTCTACGGATTTAACAGGAATAGAATGGCACAAGATTTAATCACCAGGGAAATACAGCAATCACAAATGTGGAACTGGCATGGCTGCCACACTAACACCAAGAGAACTGCTAAGCTACACAGAGATTGGAAAACCCTAGTGTACACAGTGTTACAGCTACCACGCTAACTGCTCTCTCACACCCTGCCAAATCAGCCCTAGCACCTCAACAGGCAAGAAAAATGCCCCCACAGATTTTACAAAAAACTTCGGGCTCAGCCTTCATATTCTTCAGCAAATCGTTCAGCTCTGTTTCTTCTCTAGTTAGCTTCCAGAGTCCGAGATGCTTAACTGAACGTATCAAGGCACTGAGAGTTCAATTTTCCAAATTTCTGTGAAGTTCTTTTAGCAGAGACAGTCCAACATGAGAACTGGGCATCTTCTGATGGTTCTGAGTGTGTATGCAGTCCAGAAAGCGAGTGGGATCTGTAGCAAATTCCTGTGACAGCAGCATGTTCTTTCTTCTGAAGTCCAGTCACTCTTTAATTTCTGTTCTGCACCAGAGCTGTGCACTGCCTACACTCCTGTATTTATATTTATTCACAGAACCACTGTACAGTGTGATATCACAAGATCTGTTTTCAGAACCTTTACATCTTTAAGGCTCATTCCATAACTTCACTCTGCAGGAACAGTTCTAAGGAACCATTTCATGGCATTAAACACGTTTTCCAAGCGTGGTTATTCACAGATCTGGTGATATGACTGGGTTTCCAATCTCTATGACCCTGCATGACCTGGATTTTCCACCATAATAACGTACACTACAGTAATGCATTAAAAGAAAGAACCAAAAAAAACCAAACAGGGACGCAAAAAGCCTAGATGAAGAATGAAACTGTTTAAATGCCCAGGATTTTTTGTTTTCATTAAAAAAAAAAAAATCAAATTAACAAAAAAAAAAAAACCAAACAGTACCTGGCTCCAAAGGTAACTCTTCAAGTTCCTGTAGTGAAAAAGATTTTAAAAAGGAGAAATATCACTATTTCATAAGCAAGATGCTATTCTGAATGACATTTCCTAATCATCCATTACAGGAGAGTATTTAGTGAAAGCATTACTATAACTTAGCCTATTTCAGCTCTGAAAACATTGAACTTCAAACAAATTTCAAAAGAACAAAATTTAAGATGAGTTTTTAACATCTTCAAAGTTTTATGGAGTCTGTGAAAACTTTAACACCTCTCAAATTCAGCCACCTGTTAAACATATGGTACATATTCACATGGGTAAATAAATCAATAAATGTAATAAGCACAGAGGAAAGCTTATCTTCATGTTACCTTTCTCTACCCTGTGTTTTTTGAAGTTTCCTTTCTGAAAGCAGGACCAACAGAAAGACCAGCTTCACCTGGAGCTGGTGCTCTTAACCTACCAGATGTGATCTGGAAACAAGGCCAGCATTTCAGGAACAGACAGTTCCAGCTTCCTTCTCACCATGGGATATGTTCATTTTTAATGGAAGTTAAACACAATATAAGGCACTGAGCTGGTATCTACATCAGATAAAAGAAATCCAATCTACCACCAAACTCAGTATGATACCTACATCACAAATATATAAATACATATATATATAGATACATATACACATATATGCATATATATATATATGTATATATTTGACCTGATAGAGAAATGAGTATTTGTGTTTATGAGTAAATTAAAAGGCATTAGTTCCTTTTCTTTCCAGAGGGAATGCATCCACTGTATACACACAGTTTCAACATACAGTATTATTTATATAGTGTATTTTATGCTTTTTTTTGTTTGAAAAGAAAAACTGGCTACCATTTACCTTTATTACGGTTAAATCTGATGATGAAGCATCTAAACTGTTCCCAACATCTTCAAACTCTACCTTTAAAAAATAAATGGAAGACATCTTGTTATCTATAAAGGAATATTGTGAGTGAAACCTGAGTGAGAAACTGAAGATTTGTATTTGCACTGACAGCTGTTATCCTGCAAACACATCCAGCATCCACAGCAACCAATAATGGTAAAAACTGAGTGAGAATCCCCAGGACTCTTCCTGATCCCCACTGACTGAATAAGCTCTCTCATTATCTCTTAACTATCATAGTCAGCTCACAACAAATCTTTTAAGTATGGGGATTCCAACAGTAAAATTTCTCTGATTTGTATCCCTGTCATTTACAGCAACAACACAGCCAAAAAAACCTACAGGACTTGATAATTATTTCCTTCACTGATAAAAGCAGATCATGGGACCTGACCTTGCCTCAAGATATTTACTCACTCAAAAAGAACCCTTTTTCTGAGTATTTCCATTTGATTTGTGTAGGACAGAGATATGCCTGGAGACAGGGGGCCAAGCTTATTTCTGCAATTTTAGAACCTCAGTCAATGTGGACACACAGCAAAGAGCAATACTCCCCCATTAGACGGGGCAGAAATACTTGTTATCAAATGCCTTGTTGTATATGCCAGGAGATAAAACACTTGATTTTGGGGGATTATCCTTTAGCCCAGTGTCAACAGCCAAACGAACAGAGAAAGCCAACATAAAAATCTTTTCAGCAACTGAATAACTACAAGATCCAATCTTAGAAGAAAAATAACCTTGAATATAATTCCCTGAATGGTGCTGTTCAGTTGAGAAGAAAGTAAGCTACACTACTCACATGCCTCAGATGTTCTCTAAAATAAAGATGTAGAAATAAAATGTGTATTATAATTAATAACGTGAAGCAGAGTTCAAAGCATGATTAAAAACAAATGCTCTGTAAACTGCTATTAATTAATACAATCACATGTGTACAAACAACATTTAAGTATTTTAAAAACTAAGACTCGTAATTCCAAATATGTAAAAAGAAAAGCAATGACCATAAGAACCAGTACAGTCCCAAATTTTCCCAAGTATTCTTTAGCCACTGTTTTGCTATTCAATTCAGAAATAAATAAATTTTAAAAAGAAAACCCTGATTCCACAGTCATAAGAGATGCATACCATCATTATTGGTATTTCTCTTGATTCTTCTTTAATTTCTGAAAATTGTGGGGATGCCTCCAAGTTACCTACAGCATACTCTGTAGGCTGATCTGGAAGTTCTTTCACTTCTGCATCAGCATTTTCTTTACTATCAGACAGCGAGTCAAGAATATTATGGGCACTGTAATCATCTCCACAATCTACTGCATTGCCATTATCTATTTCAGCTTCATCTAACACACTAATATCCATCATGTCAATATCCTGCAAGTTATCCAAACTTGCTTCAATATCGTCCTGTGGAAAGAAAAAAAGCACATGTCACAGTCACGGTGACTTGAGAGCCATCTGCCATCAGAGCCCTCCAAACCCAGCCCCCTGTACCTGGCCATCTCCAGAATCCTCCTCCAGGCCGTTGTCCTCCACTCCCTCTTCGTCTGACCTACGTCCTAACAACATCACCAGCATTAGAATGAAAACAGTAATTATAGTTGTACCCTTCAAGCTTTACTTTCTCACCAGAGTTGGCATTCCCTTCGTTTTTTTCCCTGTTTCCCACAGTTGTTTGTTACCACCCCAGTAAGTGACAAACATGCCACAGTCCAACACCTGGCAGGAGCTCAAGCTCTGTGACCTCCCCGGAACATTTGGCTCAGCTCAGATTGCAGCAATTTATTACCTCAACCTTTCGTTTCTTTACAGACATTTACTAGCAGAGAAAAAAAAAAACAAACCAAACAAACCAACAAACCAAAACACAGCACAAAATAATGAAAACACCCCACTCTACCTTTGAGTTTTGCTGCAGTGCTCTGTCCACCAGCTGGATGTGAATTGAATGATCCCAGCTGGCATTACTGAAAACACTACACCAGCTTCAGCACCAAAGAGCAACTCCTCCAACTCAGAGCTCAGCAGCTGTTTGATCTTTTAATGAATTTTATTTTCCTCAAGAACTACAAGCATATTACAACTGAGAAGTGAGAGGGGGTTTTAGAGCCAAGAGGAACATTTCATCTATTTTCATCCCAACACTAAAAGTGCTGTAACAGACATGAGGTGTTTTTCTGAGACGTGAAAATGAGTATGATTAAAAAGATCTCTTTCACCCAGAGCTGTGACATTTGCCCTCTATCTGGTCAAAATTTCACATTTTAGCCTGCAAGCAATTGCACCATCACTCCAAATCAGATGTAATGACAAAAATCAGACAAATTAACTGGCAAAACAATCGAATTTCATCTCACAAATTTACATTTTGTGTAAACCAAATCTAGTAATGAAAATACTCTATCTGAACTAGTTATTTTGCTCAGCTCCAATGTAAAGTTTTAAACGCTATTGGCTTACAAAATCAGATCAAATTGTGCTAATTAACTAATTATAGAAAAACAGTAAGTTATTTTCTGAAAATAAGGATTATGTAAGACTGTCTCAACACTACCAAAACCAAGCATAAGGCCTTGAAAACATATCTGATTTCAGAAATTCATTAAAAACTTGTCTTCTGGGAAGAAAACTGCAACTGCTATTAGCTATGAAGCTTAATGCTACAGACCTTATTTTGCACTTGCTAGAAATTCTGCATTTCTACATTAAAAAAAGTATTAAAACACTGACAGTGCTTCAGTGTTACTTGGTAATTCTTAAGACAAATCTCAGGGAACTCTGAACACAAACCAACAGATCCTTCAACATTTCCTGCCTTATTAAACCACATAAAATTCGCTGAATAAATGACTGCTAAGTTTAATATTATATCACCCATCACTAGAAACCCAAGCACAAAAATGGGGGAAGAGTACCAGAAACAAAAGAAAGGTTCCATTTCGTGAAAACTCAAAGATGATAACGTGGAAAGTCTCTCTAACTGCCCTGTACCTTTGCTGCTTCTTTTTGGAGTTTTCTTCATTATATTTTCTGAAGCCAGTGGAATTTCATCCGGATTCCCTCCTTCCTCTTCAATAGCCTAACAGGGGCAAAAGAAAAAAATAGATATAAAAACAGACATTGAAAAATTCATTTGTACATTTTTGTTGAGTTTAAGAGCTGGATACCAGAGGCTAAAAAATTCCAAACCATGAATCAGCAACTTGGATAGACGAACGAAAAACCACCAGACCAATGCAACAAGCTCACAAAAGGCAGTAACATGTTGGTGTAAGGTTTCGGGAAAGCAGTCAGCAAAAAAAACCCAATCCTTCAGCATTTGTGGCTGTGCACAGACACACGGATTGTTGTGACAGAGTAAAAACCTCAGCTCTGGGGCACAGCAAGCAAGAGTTCAGAGAAGGGGTTTCACATACTATAAACACACGAAACGTTGTGATGAGGACACAACGAACGGGCTACCAGCTAAAGTACCAGAAAAACATCAGCACGCAGCAAAAAGCCAGACAAACAACGCACAGAACTGTAAATCCAGGAACTCAGAGAACAGCAGAAAACTGTGGTGCATGAAGCTAGAAATCCTCGGGCCGAGCGCCACGGCAGAGAAGGCGTGCTACAATCGGAGCGGGACTCGGTGACACTCCGTGACAGCAGCGGCCGCAGGGCGAGCCTGGGACGGCGCAGTGCAGGCCCGGCCTCGCCGGGCACCGAACGCTCGCACGGATCCCGGCGGGCCCCGGCGCTCTTTGGCGCCATTTTCCTCAGAGGCGCCCGCCGGGCCGGGGTCGCAGCCGCTACACTCGCCCCTGAGGCAGCCACAGCGCGTCCGCCCGCTCTCACCTTCCTCAGCCGCTCCATGAGGACGCTCTTGTTCCCGCCGCTGTCCAAGTTGCGTTGCCTGAGCTCGGCCCGCAGGTCTATCACGCGCAGCTCGCTCAGCGGCCGCCGCCGGCTTTCAGACTCCGAACCGGGGACGCCAGGCCCAGCCAGGGAAGCAGACTCCCCCAGCCCGGCCGCCGAGTGACTCTCCGCCATGGGCCGTGGCTTGGACTGGCGCGCGCGGGGCGAGGCGGGGTAAAACCAACGCGAGAGCGCTGCAGCCGCAGCCGCAGCACAAAATGGAGGAGCCCTGAGGCGCAGGGCAGAGAGAGGGGGCGGGAAACGGAGGGAGGCGCAGCGCGCATGCGCGCCGGAGCATAGGCAGGCCGGGCTCTCCGCGGCGCCGCCGACTCCGGAGCGGCGGTGACGTCACGCAACCAGCCAGCCCCCACTCGCCGCCCCGCCGCGCATGCGCGAGAGTTCGCAAGCCGTCCTTGGACGCGGGTGACGCCATTTGCGCCTGCGCCGGGCGAGTCTCCCGCCAGGCCCCGCCCGCTCCGTTCTGCCCGCGCCTGCGCACAGCGCGCTTTGTTCCCCCTCCCCTCGGCGAGTCTCGCTCCCCACCATTTTGTGCCGTGATCGCCAGGGTAGCTGCTAGGTTGTGTCGTGTTCTCCTGCGCGTTCGGGCTCGAGGCGAAATACTGAAGGGGCCTTGATGGCGGAGAGTCATTCAGCGGCCGGACTGGGGGATTTCACATCCCTTGGTGGGGCCGCGGCTTTTGGTTCGGAACCCGAAACCCGACGGCTGAGCGAACTGCGAGTCATCGACCTGCGGGCTGAGCTCAAGCGGCGTAACCTGGACAGCGGCGGCAACAAGAGCGTCCTCATGGAGCGGCTGAGGAAGGTGAGGCGGGGGGACACGGGGGGAGCGGCGTGCGGCCATCCGGGTCCTTTGTCTGGGGCGCTCTCGGCGCGTGCGCGCTCGGGGCCGGGCCCGGGGCCTGCGGCGGGGCGGCCGTGAGGGGAGCGGGGCGGCCGTGAGGGGAGCGGGACTGCGCTGCTGCTGCCGGACACCCGCGGGGTGCTGCGGGGCACTGCCGTGTCCCCGGTGCTCCCGCCGCTGCAGAGCCATCGCCTTTGAGCTGTTTAACGACACCGCTCTGTGGTGTGGGCGCCCGTTCCTCCGCCCGCGCTCTCTCGCCGCTCTGGAGCGCGGCTCAGGTTGCACTGGCTGGAATCTGAGATGGCCTTGGCCTTTCTGTCACTGCCTGACCCCGACGTCCGCGTGTCCTTCCCCCATTTGCTCTCCAGTTCCCCCATACACATGTGCCCCTTCCCCATCCCTTCTCTCGTGCTTCTCTATGTCGTTCACGTAATAGGTAAAGTTGGAAGGGATCACAGCGGGTCATCTGCTCCAACAGCGTTTTGTCCTAGAACCTGTGGTACAGGATTCTGGCCAGACAGTTCTGAATGTGTCCAGTTGACAGGGACTCCACACCCTCCCTGGGCAGTCAGTTCCAGTGCACAGTAAAGAATTTTATCCTCCTGTTTAGGTGAAACTTTCTGTGTCTCTGCCTTTATGTTTGGTGCCACCACACTTGACCCGACTCCATCTCTCCGACCTCTCTGGAATGTGTTCCCACACACTTCCATGAGGCCAAAACAGCACGGTCAGCCTTGGCCCTGTTATGGGTACTAACAGCCCTGCACATTAAATAAACCTCATGCACCTGAGCTCCTGTACGAGTCTCTCCCAGTTTCATATCATTAATGTGCCTGTCTGCAGAGCAGGGAGTTTTGCTCCCCAGCTGTGGCTTGGTTTGCCTGTGGGGATGTGTTGCACCCTGTTATTTAGCATTTCTGACAAGTGATAACAGCTGCCTGGCTGTATGACCTGAGCTAGGCAGAGACACCAATGTTTTTCTCTGAAAAATCCTTACAAATGCAGTTGTGGTTAAACCTTAGCAGGCAGCCAAGCACCCCGTGGTCACTCACTGAGGATGGGGGCTAGAAGTGGAAGGGTAAAAGGGAGAGTATACTTATGGGGTTGTGATAAAGACAGTTTTATAATCTTAAGAAATATAATAGCAAAAAAAAAAAAAGACCAACGGAGATGAAGGAAATTAATAAGCCACACAAGAGAAATGAGCAATGTGAAAGAAAATAATTTCTTACTGTCAACCAGCTCAATGATGCTGAGCCAGATCCCAAGTAATGGCAGCCCCCCAGCATCCACCAGTTTTATTGCTGAGCACAATGCCCTCTGGTCTGGAATATCCCCTTGGGCAACTGTCCAGCTCTGTCCGTTCCCAATTCCTTGTGCTCCCCCTCTCACTGTGGGGCAGAGTGAGAAGCAGGAAAAGCTTTGGCACTGTGAAAGCTCTGCCCAAAACTTCCCTGTGTTCTCAGCACAAGCTCCAACCACAGCTCTCTGTCAGCTGTTGTGAAGAGAATTATCTGCCTCATCCAAAGCCAGTACAAATGCACAGCAGCAAATAATACAGTGCATATCATCCTGCTGTCTCCAACAGGCCATTGAGGAGGAAGGAGGAGATCCTGACGAAATTCCTGTGGCCTCAGAGCTGACCACAAAAAGAATGCCAAAAAGAACTAGCAAAGGTACAGTGTCTGGACACTTGCAGTCCACTGTCTGCGTGGCACTAGAACTTGGTATACAAACTTGTTTTCTCCTGTTGAATTAGTTTAATTGAAAAAAAATTGCTTTTTACCTTGTGGAAAATGGTAAAACTCTTGAATTAACGAGCAATAACAACTTTAAATGATAATATGACTGTGTTTCATTACCAAGTCCTGAAACTTGAAGATGAAACTGTAAATTGCAGGTGTTTCTGTGTTTGTGACCATGAGCAGAATTGTGTCAGGTGCAGCTTAAGCTACATGGAAAGCCTCTATCATTATATTTCAATTATGCTTAAGCTATATTTGTTGCTTCAAAATATTAAATATTATACATGTGTACATTTTATATGTGGCTTATTTGAATTGCTCATAGCTAGTTCTTAAAAACACTTTCTGAAGAGAAACAGACTATTAAGCTGTTTCTTTTAAGAGAGAGTGGCTAAAAATAGAAAAAGCTGTTGGCTTTGAATAGCAGTAGGAGTTTGGGGGTGACAGATGTGCATAAATGTGATTTGTATGTCCAAGATCTTGAAAGTAAACGCTAATTCTTAAATCCCTTTAATTAAGAGAGATGTTTTTGTAACAATCTTAAGGTGTTACTTTTAAATGGATTACCCAGAGGCTGTTATGTCGCTTTAGGTATTGAAATGTTGTGGAATGAAACTGTAGCTGTAGAAAAATACTGTAGCTTTAACAAAATACTGTTCTGCCTGTACTTCGTGCTCCTGTTTGCTTTTATGGGGTACCAAGGTGACCTCAGTTATATCCATACAGACCCAGACTTGTGCTTCAGCCTCATAAGGATTACTTGTAACAAGTTGAGTGTTCAACAGATAATTCAGTGAAGCTTAAACATATTACAAAATGTAGTGCTACATCTCACTGCAGTGATACTGTTTGTAGGAAGAAAGCCAGAAGAAGAAGGTGTGGAAGACAATGGTCTAGAAGAAAACTCCAGAGATGGTCAGGTGAGTGAAATCATGATTTTAGTTACTAAGAATGTGCATCGTGCAACCTGCAATAAATACACATTTACCCTTCTTCTCTCTGTAGGAGGATATTGAAGCAAATTTGGATACCTTGCAAGATATTGACATGATGGATATTAGTGTATTAGATGAAGCTGAAATAGATAACAGCAGTGCTGTAGACTGTGGAGAAGATTATAGTCCTGACAATATTCTCGATTCCCTGTCTGATAATAAAGATAATGTCGAAGCAGAAATGAAAGAGCTTCCTGATCAGCTAACAGAAAATGAGGTGAGTGAGTAAAGGTCTTGGTAATTTTTCAGAAGATATTCAATAGGGATATGGGCACATGAACAAGGTATTTCAGTCCAGTAGAATATAGGACATGAATGTGATCTGGATTCTATTCCCCATTCACAGCCCTCATGTCCTGCTCTTATAAATGGTGAATATTCTTGAGGCTTGAAATGTTCTCAGTAGACAAGTCACCATCTTCCTTACCTTTCAGTATCATCTTTGCTTGCTGTGAAAGGAGCCTGGAATTGAAAATGCTGGTTTAGTTTCTGTATTCCCTCTTCTGTTTATGTTACATGTGTTAAAGTGTATATATGCATACACCCAGCCATCCAGGTATTTATATGTATGGGGAGAGAGAAAAATAAATTCTCAACTGAGGTCATTTGGATATCTTTTCTGCAGAAGTAATGCTCTGGTTTTAAGGAAGTTGTGTTGTTCTGTCTTGTTATAGAGATTGATAAAAGAAGAATTCTTATGTTGTCCTGTTCTGACATTGCCAGGCTTTTGACTTGGTTTTGAGAGCAGCTTGCAATGTCATTTGGAGACAGCACAGGGTTATCCATATGTCACATTCACTCCCCAGGTATTACCCTTCTTGGATCCTTGTGGGTTTGGTTGTTTTATTTATTTTAGGCTGTTCACTCACCAAACAGAACATACTGTCCTTCTTTACCATCTGCATATCTGCTTCAGCTTCTTATCATTTACCTTCTGTCCCCTGAAAAGGGAGATTTTCTCAAAACCTTTGTGCTTGATTGGTCTGTCAGTACCACAGGAAAACCAAGACCCTTGGGCCCACAAAGTTCTGTTGTTGGGCCCCTTCACTGGGCAGTGTCCTGGATCAGAGAGTGGTTCCAGTGCCTTGGGGAGGGTCACACAGTCGGAGCACAACAGAGACTCCTGTCCCAGCTCTCCTCACTCCTCTTACTGCAGGCACTGGTGGTGCCCTTGAAGGCCTCACGCTGAGTCCTTTATGGAATAACACCATAAATACCATAGAAAATTACAACAGGTTAAGGTTCCAGGGTTGCTGATCATAGTATCTGTCAGCAAAAAAAACCTCCACCATGTTAACCAGCTTTAATTCCTAACAGAAGCTGGCTGGAAGTCATCATTCATCACACTTACAGTACAATTGTTACCCACCAGACATCTCTGAAGGAGAAGAGACAGGTTTAGTGGAGCCTGCCCTAACTTGCCCCCACTTTTAACTTACTTTTATACATTTAGGTGGAGCTTGAGTGATTCTGGGTGTACATTCTGCTCAGTGGGGAGTGCCTTGGAGGTGGGTGACATCAGTGTGATATCTGAGGTGACCCTTGGCACAGAGCTGTGCATTCTGCTGGTTCAACAAGAAATCTTCCTTTTCCTTTGGTTGACAGCTGCTCTGTGGCTTAGCAGCTACAAAGTGCCAGAGTCCCCCCTCTTGCAGGGATTTTAGCAGAGCCCAGCTGTGGTGTCTGCACCCCAACAGACCAAACAAACTCAAAGGCTTGGAGAGAGATTCCCCTTTCATGGGACTGAGCACACAGTCATTGCAACAGCATCCCCTTCACCTGAAGGGCAGTTCTGTGGTGTTCTGTAAATTAACCTCATGTAACCAATGAGTTTTGGTTGCATCTTACCCCCAGCTCTTTAAAGAAGAAAGATTTTTGGGGTATGTTTTTAGTTTGGAAGAGTTCTTCATTCTAAGTCAGCTTCATTTCTAACTTGTTTTTTTCATTTAGAAACTAAAGTTAAAAAGTGGGAAAGTGAAAAAACATGTTCAGTACTCACAGAAATGTGAAATAAGACTCTAAGAATAACTTTGAAATAGACAATGTCCTGTTGACATTAAAATGAAATGTAATTGGAGAAAGATGTTTAAATGTCAGGTATGTTTACACGTTGCTCGTTATTTCTGGATCACACTCTGAAGTAGCAATTGAGATCTGTCAAAAATTTAAACTATTTCTGGTTTTTTTGAAAGGGAAAATGAAATACAGGTGTATTAGCCTTAAGGTACTTTTGGTAAGAAATGCTTTCATTCCTTTCTTACTCTTTCAGGAAGATTATGATGAAATTGAAAACAATTTAGAAGCCTCCTCTTCTGATTTAATTGAAATGAAGGTAAACTGAAAATGTAGCTGTATTTCATAGTTGTATGTTGTATTACTAATATTTACTTAAAAAAAAAAAAAAGAAAAATGTGACCATAGTATGAACTTGTAACAGAATCCAAGACATTCATGACCTTACTCAGCACATGTGTGAATTGAGGGTGCCTTGTGGTTTTTTTCCCTACATTTCAGTCAGCTCTCAACAGTACTGTTGATTTCTTCTCTCTCCCACTATTGTGTGAAGTAGTAGCTGGGTTTGGGCTTTACTCTGTAGTTGGTGTGGTGGTACACAAAAATACTTTATTGGTCTCTTTATAATTTGAAAGAATGCAATTGTGGCAGATATTTTGATTTGGCTTTAATGTGTCAGAAAAGTTACCTGTATAAAATACTTATTTGCAGTGGATGGTGAAAAAAAGAGCTAAATGTAGTAGATTAATTTGTTTAGTTTTCGATTTTGGGATTGGGCAGGGAGTTGTTACCATTCTGTGTTAGGAAATACATTTTATAAAATCCTCATTCTGTGGTCTTTTTCTCCTAAACAGAAAATGGAGAAGCTACACTTGGAGCCAGGTACTGTTAAAGAAAAACATATTCGTGTCTTTTCAACTAATACTTTTTAAACCATTAACTATTAAAAAACCCAAGCAAACAAACATAATTTGCATTATTTTTATAATGGACAATCCAGATCATGCAGGGTCATAGAGATTGGAAACCCAATCATATCCCCAGATCTGTGAAGTGATGCTTGAAATACTTCCAGTGAAATGAAATGGTTTAAAAACCTGTTAAACTACATAAATGGATTTAGAGAAGTTTAATCACAGTTTTAAAAGCTAAATATTCTACTTGTAAACAGATCTTGTGATATTGCACACACCTTAACTCTGTTACTAAGTAGAGAGCAGTGAAAGCAGTAAAAAGATATTGTAGGGCATTAAAATGTAAAGATTAGTTACTGGATACAGAAGAAAGAAGAGAGTTTCTTCATGGAAATTTCATACAGATACTTTTCCCTTTCTGGACTGCAAACACACTCATGCACCATCAGAAGATGCCCAGTTCTCATGTTGGACTGTCTCTGCTAAAAGAATTTCACAGAAATTTAAAAATTGAACTCTCAGTGCCTTGATACGTTCAGTTAAGCATCTCGGACTCTGGAAGCTAACTAGAGAAGAAACAGAGCTGAACGATTTGCTGAAGAATATGAAGGCTGAGCCCGAAGTTTTTTGTAAAATCTGTGGGGGCATTTTTCTTGCCTGTTGAGGTGCTAGGGCTGATTTGGCAGGGTGTGAGAGAGCAGTTAGCGTGGTAGCTGTAACACTGTGTACACTAGGGTTTTCCAATCTCTGTGTAGCTTAGCAGTTCTCTTGGTGTTAGTGTGGCAGCCATGCCAGTTCCACATTTGTGATTGCTGTATTTCCCTGGTGATTAAATCTTGTGCCATTCTATTCCTGTTAAATCCGTAGAAAATGAGAAAATACTCGACATTTTGGGGGAAACTTGTAAATCTGAGCTACTTAACGAAGAACCTCCCGAAGCGGAGCGGCCGCGTGCGCAGGAAGCCAGTAACGCGGGGCCAGGCAAGAGGCTGGCTGAGGAAGAGGACGCTCTCGCTGCCGCTCAGCTGGAGGAAGATGCTTTAGCTTTGGACAGCAAATCGGCCCAAGCTTTGGCAAGGAAGGAAGCAAAGCGTTTAGTGGTAGCAAAAGGGGAGACAAGTGAACAGAGCCCCGAGGAAGAGGCCCCGGACTCTGAAGGTGTAGTGGTAGAGACCCTAAGCGATCAGAGTAGCAAACGCTCCCAAGGCCTGGAAGCCTCTAGTGGGGAGACAGCGGAGAAAGGCGCAGGTGCCGAAGCCAGAGATAGCAAAGAAGATGGCAAGAGAGCAGAAGACAAAGCTAATTCAGAGGAATCTTCCCCTGCCACTAAAGAGTCCTCAGCCAGTGAGGGCGGTGATCAGAAAAAGAGGTTTGTTTTTTCTCCGTTCTAGACCAGATGCTATCTTTTATCATTGGTCCTTAAGTGATGCGAATAAGCTGTTTCCTTCAATTGGCCTCCGAGACTGATGAAATTGTAGCCTATTCCTAAAGGTCTCTTTTATTTCTCCATGTGCAGATATTTTTATTTTTTTTAAACGCAGTGGGTTTGATTTCTTTCCTTCATCAACCTTCAAAGGTTGTTTTCCCCAAATTACTCTTATTTGTAATCATCTTCTTAATGTAAGTCTGTTTAAGAATCTGACTTCATTATTTCTTGTCAGATTTCTTAAATCCAGTATACAAAGGTGTGTTTTCGTTTGCAACATGTTTTCTGGTAGGTATTTAATTTTAGCTTTTTTAATAATTTATATTTAGTCACTTTTCTTTCTGACTTGAATAATGTGGTGTTTTGTCTTTAGCCCTGTTGAGGAGGACAGAGATACAAAGATAATCTCAAAAGATGAGAAAGGTATGTTTGTTTTCATATGTAAAACTTCAATGATTGCTTGGATAGCTGTTTGTCTTGGATGGGTTACTTCAGTAGAAATTGATTGCAATCTATGCACTTGTTAAATAGCATAAATTCACCTCTTTCTGCATTTTCTTATTAATATCAAAATAAGTATTTTCCTTTTATGCATTTTTTCAGAACATGTGCATTTCACTGTTGTGTTTGTATCTTGATTTTTGAAGGTTGATGTTAATACATGGCAATTATGCCTTTTTTGGCACTGGAGATTCCCACTAACAGCTGTTAGTGAGTCAGAAACCTTTTGCAATTGTGTTTGTTTTACTATACATTTGGAATTCTCCTTCCCATCTTCTGTTTTGCTGAAGTAATTTGGGATCCAGTATTCACATATCTAAATGCCACAAATATTACAGCTTAATTTTGTCTTGAAATTATAATGATTTTATTGAATCTTTGTCCACACAGATCCTATCTATGGTGCAAATACGTATCATCAGCAAGAAGAAAATCTGTGTCAGATGCCTTCATACTTCTTGCTTTTAATACAGCAGGTAGCTGAGTCTTTGCAGCTCACCCCTCCTCTCTGTTCTCTTTTGCCTGCCCAGGGCAGAAAATTTACATCTGACTGTTCTCACATGCTGCTGGCAGGTACTTCAGCACTTTTTAAGTGTGGAAGTTCCAGCAATTCCTATAAAAATCAAGAAACTCATTATGAGGTCTCAGTGCCAACTGGACAGGAGGAATTGGATTGGTTTTAATTGGGTCCTGGGCTGTACCTGTTTGCACCAGCTGCTGGACCTCCCTTGTTAGGAATTAATGTTGTTAATTTACCTCTTGCTTCCAGTCTGTAATCTCGAGTTCTCTTGTTTGAGAATATTTCAAGGAATTTTCTGTACATGCTGTCCTTTACCTAAGGACTTGAGTGCATTATTTTTGTGGACTCTGAAAGCTCTTCCTGCGTTTGCTTTCAGAGCAGCCTTCAGGAACTTGAGGGTTTGAAACCACCTTGCTCCTCCATCCCTCTCTGCAATGGGTGTGCTGTGTTCCATAACATTTCTTTTATTCATGTTCTGGCTTAGTGAACAGCAGTGGTGAGAGGGAGCTGCTTGACTCTGACATTCTTTACCTGCAGAGCAAAGTGATTGAGCCAGAAGGAACCTGAACCAGTATAAAGTCAGTTCTGACTCATACATTTCTATTTGCCCACCTGTATGAAAGGATTTTATTTAGGATGAAGAGTTTTCTATATTTCATGCAGTAATTCTAAAAACTGAGACAAAAAGAGTGCAGAAAAATAAATTTATGAGCTCACCCTTTGGATTTAGCTATCAATGGGTGCACATCTCAAAGATGTCTGCAGTGTTGATGGTTGGCTCCCAATGCCTACATTGTTCTTGTTTCTAAGTTAAATATTTTCAAGTCCCAATATTTCTTTGTCTTAAAAGTTCAGAACCATTACAGGAGCACTTTTTAAAGTCCTATGGGCAAAACCTGGAGACCTTAAGATTGATCAGTCCTTAACCAAAAAGGACAGTAACATAGTTTTAAAAATCTTAAAAAACTCATCAGTAGAATAGCAGAAAAGAGAAAAACGAGCACTTTCTTCTTTCTCCAGGATTCTGGTTCCAGAGTAACTGCAGGTAGCAATTTTGAAATTGTAGAAATGTGTGGAGTAAAATCGTCAAAGCCTTTGGCTCGGCTTTTTAAAACACCAAGACAATGCATCTCCCATGTATTGGTGTGCATGACATACCTTTGTCCATGCACTTCTGAGATAATTGATGGCAGCTGTGTACTCACCTTTATACAAAAAAACCTCTTTTTGGGCCTTTTTGTAAGGGATTGATACAAATCACTGCATCCTTCCCTAGGAAACGTGTGTAAATATTAATAACTGTGTTCTCAGTTACTTGTGCCAGTGACTGAAATTATCAGGAAGTAGAAGATGGAAAGGCACCCAAATAAAATAGCATTTTGGAAAGGTTCTGTGGAAAATTACTTCCCTCAATGAAAGAGGTTCTGTAAAGTTCCATATATCACCACAAATAAAACCAACCAAGACAGAAGTCAGGAAGCAGGGAGCTGGAGTGAAACCCTTTCACTGAGGCCTTGGAGCTGCCCAGACTGTCAGAAGGCCAGTACAGACATTTCAAAGGAGACTGGAAACTGTATCCTTGTGTAAGTGCTTCATGCAAACACTGAACCTTGGAGTTCAGTTCCCTCTTTAATCACTTGATATTGAGTGTTCATTAGCATTTATTAAATCACTTTTGTAGCAGACATGCAGAATTGGCCAGGTGTTCTGTAATCCTTGCATGGTTCAAGCAGATCAGACCTTTCCTAACTGCCAGAGCTGAGGTCAGACTCCATGTCCCAACTGTGGATCTGTGTGGGCAGAAACAGAGACATTTCCCTGGGGGTGAATGGCTTTCCTTGAGAGGAATTCTGCATGCCACCAGCATTCCCTTGGACTTCAGATAAAAAGGCAAGACATGAGCACACATGGGGTGCAGACACAGATCCCACAACTCTTACAGAGCTTCTGTCTTCTGTAAGTTACTGGGGTCTATCCTGGCACATTTTGAAGGGCCTCAATTAATTAGGAGGTGCCCTAATCCAGTTGCTTTCTTGAAGAATGATATAAAATATTGAGTATTGAGTACCTGTAGTTCCACCCAAATTTTTGGACTTGTAATGCTCCTTACCTTCAGCAAAGCAAATCATGGGAGGAGAATCACACAATGCATTTCACTTGCTCTGTGATTTAAAAAAAATGAAAGATTCGTGATCCTGCTCTGTTTTAATTCACATAACAATTCAAGTAATTAATTCCAATAATTAGGATTTGGGGTATGTTTTGGTTTTGTCTGTTTGTTTTCCCAACTAGGTCGCAGTGCTAGCAGTTCTGGTAGAAACTTTTGGGTGAGTGGATTGGCTTCCACCACCAGAGCTACAGATCTGAAGAATCTGTTTAGCAAATATGGGAAGGTAAGGGGTTATTTTTATTGGTTTGTTTTTGTTTTGGTGTTTGGTTTGTTTGCACTAGTTTGTTTGAAACTGTGTTAGTAAGATTTTTTAAATGCTCATCACTGAAAGTACCTATGAAAGGAATCCAGTTATCAGAAATATTATGGGATATGAAGGAAGAAATCACTGAAGTACACGCTGAATGACTGGGGGTTGTTTTATTATGTTGCTCAGAATTTATAAAATTAAATATAAAATGCCATTTGTGGTCCTTTATTTGAAATAGTAACTGTTGACAGACAGTTCTGTACTGCAGTGTGCTGTCTTCATCTGCTGAAAATTCAGCAGTCAACTGTGAATTTAATGCTTATTAAAGATTTCCTTAAGAGTAAGTAAAATATGCAGTAAACGTTGAAACAGAATTACTGGGGAATATCTTAGGAATTGCCTTAATAACTTAAATTTTAACTTATCAGGGGTTGGCAGTTCTTTTATGAAACACTTGTTTGGGATTTGGGGAGATGCTGTTTGGTTTTGCAGGCAGGGGAGATCCTGCAGTTGCTGTTCAGGACAGAAAAAATGTCAAATCTCCCTGTCAGCTGGAAAATGGAAAGAGTTGAATAAAAGGCTGATGCCAGAACCATCAGTAAGGATTTTTGTCAGACCTCTGAAGGCTATTTACAGATTATTACCAGCAGATTGTAGTAAAAACAAATTGTATGTGCTGACAATCAGCCATTGGATGTTTTACTGATGAAAATACTCTGGAACTTAAATATGACTTTACAAATAGGTACAAAGATGGATTAATTGTAGCACAGCTTGGAGTCTGAAAGTCATGGGACTGGTAAAACTTTTTAAATTCTCCTTGCAATGCAATACTTCTGTTGATTTGCTTAGAATTCCATCTGGTAACCTAAAATGTTGATCATAGAGATGTGCCACAAAATTTTAAATGTAATTAAAAACTAAACAACAGCCAACCTCGTATTTGGCTCTAGATAGATGCCATGGTACCATTTAGTCATTTAAATAAAATATTCTTATTTTCTTCAGGATATTAGCAGAGGCAGAGCTTCCTGGAAGTAGATGTACTTGTGCAATAAAGTAAATGCTCAGAATTAGGTTCTTTATTCAGTTGTACTTTAAAACATCACTCCTGAAATATGATTGATTTCTGTATTACAAAGTGAGCTGTAGTGAATATCTGAATATATGTAAACACCATTTGTGTGACTTTTTCCAGCTCTAGTTTTTTGGAGAAACTAGCTCTTTCTTAAAGATTGCAGATAACATTGTTGATTTGCCTCAGCAGTGACATAGAAACATTTTTTCAGAGGGAAGGTGGCACTTGGCAGTTGAGCATTAATGTGAAAATTTGCTTAAAAATTTGTATTGGTTTTTACTATTTTATACTAAAGCAAAGTGATGCTGTTGATTTAAAGTTAGATGCCTTTAAAAAAAATTTTATTGTCACCTTGGGGTCTTTTCTGGAAAATAATTCAATCTTTGGCCCCCACTTCTTGGTTCAGCTTTTGTAGCATTCAAAACAGAATGGCAGCAGAAACATGGTTGGCTCCAAGCAATGCTCCTTTTATATTTGTTAATCTCTCAAAACCAGAACTTTCCTGCGTGGAGATGACCAGGAATTAAAAAGAGCAGAAGTGGAGCTTGTAGTTCTTGCTGTTGAACCTTGGGGACTTGTCACAGGGAGAATAATTCTGGTGGTTTTTTTTTGGGCAGGTGGTGGGGGCCAAGGTGGTGACCAACGCTCGCAGTCCCGGCGCTCGCTGCTACGGCTTTGTCACCATGTCCACGGCTGAGGAGGCCACCAAGTGCATCACCCACCTGCACAAGACAGAGCTGCATGGCAAGATCATTTCTGTGGAAAAAGTGAGTACTGGGCCTCAGAGATAGCGAGTTGCCAGCAGATTGTGCAAATGATCGAGGCCACATTCTCAGCTGATGATGTGCAAAATAAATTTCAGGCTAAAAATGAACCCGCTGGGAAGAAGACAAGTGAAAAAAAAGAGAGTGAAGCAAAGAGAGAAACAGTCAGTGAGAGGTACTGTGTTAAAAATTCTTCTACCAAAGTTGTTTTACTGTTCTTCAGTCTGTGTTGATGTCAGGAAAAAAATAAAGTTACAGTAAGAATTTCCGTGGCAAACATTCAAAAAGAGGAGTACATGGATTTTTTCATAGACTTCAGTTGATGTTCAGTGCCTAAATTAAAATGTTTCTATTGTGTGCTTTCAAGTAAGCATTGGGAAATTGCATTTTCAAGCATACCTTTTAATTTAGCCATATTTGAGGTTTAGTAATGATTGTGGGGCTTTCATGTCTTAAATCTGTAGGAAAGACCATGTGAGAATTTTGATGTGTGTGTCAGTGTTTCTTCATTACCTTGTGTCTCATTGGAATAGGGTTTCTTCCAGGTCCCAGACAGGTAAAACAGAGTTGTCCAAGATCTGTTCCCAGATCATGTTGCTCTTGAGCACTGTGTTCTTCCTCTCTAGCATTGCTGAAAGTGGCACTAAGGGAGTGAATTAAACACCTTTAAGAAATTTGCCTTCTTGAATTACCTTCTTGAGGCATAATTTCTATTCTATGCTACTTGCTGAGAATTTTTTGCTATTATTTCACCCAGTTGCCTGACAAAAATGGTTCATTGTCATGTTGTATAAGAAACTCTGTGGGCATTTAGCACATGGTGGTGTCAATTTATCTTCATTATTCCAGTTGGGATCCTGAATCCTGGACTGAATATCTTGTTTTATGGTGCAGGAAGGTGTGGAAGGAAATGTTTGGAAATCTAATCATGATTGTTATCACACCAGAGTTCTACTTTTTTGCTGGCATTTCCTTTGAATTTTCTTTTCTCTTAGTCTGTATTAATCTGATCTGTATCAATATGTATCTACAGACCTGGTGGTGGTAAAAGAGATGAGAAATCTGACCAAAAAGATGATTCTAAAAAGACAGAAGATAAAGATGAAAAGGAAAAAAAAGATAAAGATGACCAGAAGTCTGGTTCATCAGATCAGCCTAAAACTATTAAATCAGGTAATTTGGCTGTTGTTTTTTTATACTGATATGTTAATATAGGAATATTTAATTGTAGGTAGTTCCTTCCAAAGATATGTTCTAGGATTGTTATCTGGAAATCCAGAATGAATAAGGGGAAGGGGAGATGTTTGACATTGTGAAATCTTTAAAAGAAGTATCTGGACTAGGTGGAATAAAATAATTGATTTTGAAGAGAGGGTTAAATGCCCATTTTCACATTTTAGAGAACAGAACTTCTGGTGTAGCAATGAGTGGTATAGGTCATGTAGTTTGATTGTTTCTTTCCACTTGTGATTTATTTAGGAAGTAAAGGAACAGAGAGAACAGTAGTCATGGATAAATCCAAAGGAGAACCTGTTATTAGTGTGAAAACATCCACTACATCAAAGGACAGAGTGAGTGATGCTTCTGCATGGGAAACATTTTCCTTAGAAACAGATCCAGAGTCCTGCCAGGCTGTGTATAACCCACACTTATCTTGCCAGTTTGTCCAATTTGAGTTTCTATAACGTGGTCTTAATTACTAAAATATCTCTCATTTAGCTGATAGAGCACTGAAATCTTGCCAAACAAATGGGACAGGGTATTACTGTATGAAGGTATGATAACTGTAATGGTAAAAAAGAACAGCTTTTGGAAAAAAACAGGGACCAAGCTTTGAGATATGAACTGTACAAATGGAAACAGAGCTCAGAGGATTGTTTGTGATAATTATCCTTTAATTAATTAAAATTTCTCTTTTAAATACAGAGCGTTAAGAGCCAGGACCGCAAATCAGAGAGCAGAGAGAGACAAGGGATTGTCCCCTTTGACAAAATCAAAGCACAGCGAAAAATGAGGGAGGCAGAGCAGCGCCGGTAAGAGCAGCACTGACATTGTTGGGGTTTTTTCCCTAAAATAGATATAATTTTCCTTTTACATAAAATAACACACAGAGAGAAAAAGGCCTTCAATTTCCCCCCCCCCCCCACTTGTAACTTGGTTATATTTTTATGAGTATCTACTGAACTTAATTGAGGTATTTAATTTTTTTTGGTGGAGTTTTTATTTTATGTTCCTATGTTTAAAGGTGATAATTGCTGTCCTTCAAATTCCTTGCTAGAACTGTGACCTGAATTCCATGTTCTTCACACATTATAAAACTTCTGTTTCTCACCTATAAGTAGTCAGATTGAACAGGAGGAAAATGCTTTTGTTATTTTTATTGAAGAGGAAAAAGTTTCTCCTTCGTAGTTAAATTCCTGAGCTTTAGTGGAATCATTACCCACCATACCATCCTGCCTTTCTTCACAGAAATAAAATATCCTTCACAGATACTTTATTTCAGTATGAGAAATGAACTGTGGGCATTTGGATTCACATTCTCCTCACCATATAGAAATGTTTGTAGGCATTTGGATTCACAATCTCCTCACCATATAGAAGTACTGGCCCTCGGGGATGGGTTTTGTGGGAGTCATTTGATCAGTCTCTGAATAACCTTGTGTGCACACTGAGTGTCTTCCCTCCACACATTTCAAGGGAATGATGCCAGTTTGCAGCCACTGTGGCTATAATTTTTAACACTCTTTTTAACTTCCTTTCTTTGTTGAAGCACTGCACGTGTAACTTGTGTCTCTGCTCAAACAGCACCCGGGAGCGGCGGGAGCGGCAGCAGCACCTCCAGACCATCCGCGAGAGGGAGGAGAGGGAGAGGCTCGAGATCGCTCGGGAGAGACTGGAAATTGAAAGGCAGCGCCTGGAACGGGAACGGATGGAGAGGGAGAGGCTGGAAAGGGAACGGATGCACATCGAGCACGAGAGGAGGAGGGAGCAGGACCGGATCCAGCGCGAGAGGGAGGAGCTGCGGCGCCAGCACGAGCAGCTGCGCTACGAGCAGGAGAGGAGATCTGCCATGAGGAGACCCTATGACATAGATGGCAGGTAAGGCCACCAAATCCTGATGGTGCCACTGGGAAATGTCACTGCCAGGTTCTGCCTCGTCTGCCTGGACTGGAAAAAGCCATAGACGTGCTCTCAGCAGTTGTTGGTTGCGTTGAGATGGTCATGTTTAATAGGCCATGTTTTTCAATGCTCTTTTGAACTTCACTGCCCTTCTATTGGTTTGGAAAGAGGAACTGTATCAGAAGGCATTATCTGGGCTGAAAGGAGACTCTTGTTTCTTTCAGGAGGGATGATCCATACTGGCCGGAGGCAAAACGAATGGCCATGAACGACAGGTACCACTCAGACTTCAGTCGCCAGGATCGCTTCCACGACTTCGATCACAGGGATCGAGGGCGTTACCAGGAGCATTCAATAGACAGGTTGGTGTCTTTACCCAATGCTTATGTGCTCAGTGTCACATTTTGCTGCCTTTACTGCAGGCTTGGGTTGCATTTTATTTTTCACATGTTGTGGACTTGCTTTTCCAAAACTATGAAAAGATTTGTACTGTGCCATGGGTTAAAGCTTCTGGCAGGCTTGGTCAGAGTGCTTTTGTAATGCTGTTTCACATATTTGTAGGATTCTGAAAAACTTCTAAATAATATTGTAGGCACCTAGAATTTTAACAAGAATATTTTGGTTTATACATTAGGATTAACTGGGTTTCTCACAAATCAAAAATGTGTCACATTTTCCATATGTTGCAGCTGTTTATGCCTTTGGTGGATAATGTGGCACGATGTGGGAGCAGGATTTTTCATCTTTGTTGTTAAATAAATGAATTTTTGTAGACTGCTGTGTTTTACTATCACAGTCTGATTCTAGTTGTTTGTTTCTAGGAGAGATGGATCCAGAACAATTATGGGAGATCGGGATGGACAAGTGAGTTGCTTTATAGAGCTACAGAAATATCATTAAATCTTATAACCTGGATTTCTATAGTGAATGTGTCAGATTGCATTTCAGTAGTTGAGAATTACATGATATCTACCAAAATGTTGGAATAATCAGATTGTCTTGTTTACTTCAATAAGATGAAATTCAAATCAAAGACTTGTTTATTATAAAAGATATAGTTATTTTGATAGAAATCAAAGCAAGTGAGTTGTGTCAAAATACAGTACTCCAAAAGATTGCATAGAAGAGGCAAAGGTACAAAGTACAAATTCATTCTATGAGGTTACATGGCAATAACAGCTGAACTGTAGAGATGTTTCTGTTTGAGGGCTGGGGAAAGACCTTCAGGGCTCATTCAAGCAGTGACAGATGAATTCTGTGGAGTCATAGAATCCTCAGTGGCCTTTACTGTGAGGTTTGGAGGGACCTGGATAGGCTGGAGAGCTGGGCTCATGGGAATATCCTGAAAGTCAAGAGCAGGAAATGCAAAGTCCTGGGCTGATCTTTCCAGTGTGCATTAATAACTCATGAGATGTGGATAAGGTATAACCAGAGGTGCCCATTGACAAGAGTCAGTGAGCACAAACTGAAACAATTCCATCTGAAGAGGATTCAAACCCCCTTTAACTGGGAACACTGGAACAGGTTGCATGGAGAGCCTGGGAAGATCCTCAGAACCCACTGGGAGACTCTGCTGGGAAAGCCTGGACCTGGCCGACCCTGAGTAGATGTCAGGAGGTTCCTTCTCTCCCAGATGATTGTGAGATGGAGGAATTAGAGCTGAGCAGCTTGCAGCAGTGAGAGGTGTGTGCTGTGCAGCCGTGTGAGAGCTGTGCCTGTGCCTTGCAGCATTACCCAGACGAGCGGCACGGGGGCCCCGAGCGGCACTCGCGGGACTCGCGGGACAGCTGGGGAAGCTACGGCTCCGACAGGAGGATGAGTGAGAGCAGAGGGATCCCCCCACAGTCACGGTCAGTGCTCGAAACACCTCCTGTGCACCTCAGGAGTATTGCATGTCAGAGGTTTTGGAAGTTGTTGGGGTTTTTTTCCAGCTTTCACCAAAGTTGTGTTGTATGGACTGCAGATGATTTGGTGCCTTGTGCATCAAAACATGCACTTAACTGATTTTTTTTATTGACTTCACATCTTAAAGTCATAATGCTTTCCATTAATTTTAACTAACATTCCTATCAAAGCTTGCTGTTTTCAGGATAGTGGTTCTCCCCCAGTATCTTATTTATTTGTCATCTTAGTTGGTTTAAGCATAAATACTCTTCTGAGATTTTACTTAACAGATAGCAATATAAAGATAAGATTCACATGAGCCTTGGTAAAGCATTTGAGTCAGTTTGTGACTTAGATTCAAATATAAAAACAATTTCATGTGCTCTGGCTCATGTGAGAAGATGGGAATTCCATGTCTTTACACAGGGATGGACGTGACTGGGGAGATCACAGTCGAAAGTTTGAAGGACACCAAGATCGTTCCTGGCAGAGCAGCGTGGATGGAGGGATGATAGGACGGGATCATGAGAGATGGCAAGGTATGGTTCTTGCACAGCTCCTCAGCTGGGCTGTGTGAAGAAGAAAATAGAGACATTATCCTTGAAGCTCTTGCTGTGGATATAAAGGAAGCATTTGAACTTTTTTAGGTGGCGGTAGAGGCAGACCTGGCCATGTGATGCATCGTGGAGGCATGTCAGGGTAAGAACTTCAAAAGGAGCAAAGTGTTTGTTTTCCTGTTAAGGGACATTTCTTCTATTTAAATTGGCCAAAGAAACATTTTATGGGAGTATCAGTTATCTAATTTGTTACTTAAATGTCAAGGAATAATAAAATATCCCCATGGTTTTTATGTAGTGCATTTTATGGATGCACTAGTATAATTCTAGCAACCAGCATGAAGGAATACTAAACTGTCTGAATCGCTTTGCAGGCGTGGCAGTTTCATGCAGGGTGGCAATCAGAGTCAGATCATGCACGGAGGAGGAATGCAAGGAGAAGGATTTGCTGGCCAGGAAAGGGCAAACAGACCGAACGATCCTCGTTTCAACCGTCGCTACTGATTGTGTTTGGTTTTTAATGCAAGGTGGCAAGTGAAACAAATCTGTTACCCAGGGTTACCATTAATTGTAACTTATGGGCTACTGTAAGTGTAATTTTTTTTAAGCTGCTGCCATATTATGTCACTCAATCCAATGTGAACTCATTTGTTTTGTAAGGTGTTGTTCATATCCCATTTAAAAATGTTTGTTAATGAAGCATTCCATTTTCCATAAATAAACGCCAGTTTACAGTTAATTGCTTTGTTTCAGCAGTCCCTGTCAAACAGATTTCTTCAGCTATGTGTTACACCATAGCTTTGTTTCAAAGATGAAGTGTCAAAATGCCTTAGAGGTGTCCCTTTGCACTCCCAGAAATAGTGAAATCCTGTTTTATCTCAGAGCTGTCAGTTACCAACCCGTGTAACCATGGCCCATGTGCCACCATGAGAGAATGTTAGTGGATCACAGCTGTCAAAGTCTGAATGCCCTGCACTGCAAAATTGCCACAGGAGCTTGTAGGGCAAGTGGTGAAGGATTCTTTTAATCTGGTGTCATGTGCAATACAATGTATGAAAAAGGAGTTACATTCTGTGATAGCAGCACAGAGATGCTCGTGACCCTCTTGGAGGTGCTTGTCAGGATCATTTTATTTAGTTTCTCAAAGATCAGAGTAGTCCAAAACTCCACCAGTCTTACAGCCCAGAAATTTTACCTAGCAATCCATAATTTCCTGAGAAGCAGCCACTGGCTGTGCTTTGGCATAATTTTGTGTTGAACTGACATGATCAAGACTGGTGCAACTGATCTGTTGCTTTGTCAAATCCATAATTTGTCTGTGTGCAGACATCTCTGGAGCAACATGACCTTAAGCCTTACCCTAAAATTGCTTTTATGATGCTAAGAGGGAAAAAAATCTTGTTACTTTAGGGTCACTGGGGTTTTTTATGAGTTGCCTGAAGGTATTTTTTCATTCATCAATGGAGAAAGCATATTACAATGGTGAAGCTTTGGAGAGCAATCATCAAAGGGCAAAGTGGTACAGAAGATCCTGCAAAGCATGGAGAGCTCAAGTTCTGAGCATACCAGAGGGTGCAGTATTCTATTTGTACATGGTGTGCTTTGCTAAAAGTGGTTACATTTGGTTTGTAGCAAAAGCCAGAGAGCAAAACTCTCCAGATGAATGTCAGAATTTCATTAGTGGGAGGTTTGGCCCGGTGAGAAAGGGGACTAGACCTGGAACCAAAGTTGTGTTGCTTCAAGAGCAGTGGACATTGGAAAATTAGAGAAGAAATGGGGCATTAATAGAGGTTACCTGGGTTCTAGGGTGCAGTGAAGCATCTGGCACCTGCAGGACACAACTCCAAGGTTTACTGAGCTTGAAGCTTCCATCTGGACCATAAGGTTTAAGAGCTGCTGATGGACCCATCCTTCAGGAATTAACCTAAGCACTTTTTAAAGCCATTTGCATCTTAGCCAAATCCTCTGCAATCTCTGGGTAGTTGGCTTCATTGTGTATCGGTTTGTTAAAAAAGGAAACAAAACTGCAAATCCTTCTTCATCCTCGTGTTTTAAATTTGCTTCCTGACTTGAGTAAGGACTCATCCTGCTCTCCCCTCCTGCTGTTCCCTGTTTTGCAGCTGTGTTCTGGCTCATTTTGTAATTGTAACAATCCTATCAAAGAGGGTTAAAAACAGAATCCATTTTTAATTTTATTTTACAATAGTGGTGCCCTCCAGGCCACTGGTGCTCCTTATATTTGTCCAGGCTGTGACTGAAAAGTGATTTCATCAAAGTTTTCATCCATGTTAAAATGAAAATATGCAGTCTGCCAACTGGGGCATAGTGCAAGCTAAGAAAAGGTTTCATGCAGATAAACTCTGCTCAGTTACTCTCTTCTGTGCTTATATAATCCTAGGCCATCTTTTACAGCATCTTGTACAGTTACTTTGCATTTTTATATTTTTTTTAAACTCTTGTTGGCTTGGTTTGAATTGGATGGTGTTCATAAAGATTAATTTAGCTTCAGAATAATCTATTTATTTTCCAAGCTTTAGAACATGCTGTTCCTCAGCACATGGCCATCACTTTATCACAACTGATCTGAGATGCTTAGAGTTTTGGATCAATGCTAAGACAAAGCAATTATTCCACTCTGCAAGCTAAAACCAAACCAAATACAAATGGAAGTTCCAAAGTCTTTTATTGTAGCCCTTACATGGCTGAGCTGCCCTCCAGAGGGGTGGACTGAGAGAATCCTGAACCCCGGAGAACTTGTTCATTTCACAAGATCCTTCATGTATTTCCAGCCTTCCACTGTGTATTCACAGGCCCTGGTGGGGGCTACAGACAAGGCAGACATGACTGTGTGCACTCCTGCAAGGAAAGCAGAGAAGAATTACCCCAAGATCAACAGCATTCAAGCCAAATTTCCCAGTTTTCAGCACCACCATTGTAGATCTCTTTAAGCCCTGAGCATTTCTGACACATAAATTCCAACTTCAGGCCCTGTACATGAGTGAAGACAACTACAAGACTGAGCTCAGTTTTTGTTTAAGCCCTGTTTTATTTCTTGCCTTGCCAGAGCCTCCATGGTGATGCTGGACATGTTCCAATTATTTGTGGATTGTGTTTCCCCACAATTACATGAAGACTCTCTGCTGCACCATAAAAACTGTGTATTACTAGGTATTTATAACATGCTTTGCCTTCAAACAAAAATGTCTAAAATTCTAATAACAATGGGAATGTTCATCCCTTCTGAAAAGCCAAAGACTGAGTTCAGATTCAGTTAGTGAGCAGTGATTTTACCTTTATTCCAGGAATTAGAGACGGAAAACTCAAATTTTGGAGTAGGTGGGAGCTAGAAAGAAAAAGAGAGACAAAATATCAGTACTGGAGGGGTTTCACTTGAAATTCCTATCACCTTGGCAAAGCCTCTTGACCTCAGATCTCAAAAATACTTAGGTGCATACTCTCCATAAGCCTCAAAAGCTTTAAGTCTGGGCTTTGCTCTTTCCTGCAATACAAAGTAGGTAAAAAAGGTAGACAATATTATTTAGGTGCTCCTGGAAAAAACAAATCCACGGTTGTCTCTGTTAATTTATAGTTGTCTATAATAGGAAAAATGCTTTTCAAACTTTAAGCAAAGGCCTTCTTTTCTGAGGATTTTAAAAACTAAGAGCTACTCATAGAGGAGACACTTCTTCAAGCAATTTAATTTCAACTTGGTGAACTGTTAGCAATATAAGAAATTGAGAGGGTAATATTTTGATTGTTTTTCTTAAAAACATGTAGGATCCTTCAGAAGCAGCTTAGAAATACCACTGCATGGTGAAATACCCCCCAGAGCATGTTTGCAATCCCCTCCTTGACCCTGCACAGGCTGGTTACCCCTCTCCTTTGAAACAATATCTGTGAGCAATGTCTCTGACCCAAACTTAGAAGTTTATCCACTTTCCATTTCAATCCTCTTCAAAATACTTGCCATGTGAAATCCAGTTTCAACAGTAAAACTCCTGCCAGCCTCACTGGAATCAGAACATCACCTTCATATTTCCTCTGCCTGATCCAGAGGAGGTGTCTGTGTTGCAGGGATCACCTGAGCAGTCCTTACCTCCCAGCCCAGGTAATTTGTCCACTCTTGGATAGCTGGAGGCAGTGTTTCTTGAGCTTTTTTGAATGCTTTAGCACCTTCTGTGCCACTGCCCAGCAGCCCCTGGTCATATGCCACATACACAGCAGCTCCAGCCAGGCCTCCTTTGATCAGAAACCTGAAAGAATTGAAAGCAGTTCAGTTTGTGTTCTGACCACCAGTGCATCTCTCTCAGTGGTTGTGACTGCCAAAGAGAAGGTATCAATAAAGAAATCTCATGTCTTACTGCAGGAAAAATCAGCAGAAAAATGCCCACCTATGTTCCTTGCCTTTCTAGGACAACTATTCCCTGTCAGCCCCTTGAAACTACACCTAATTCACATTTTATCAGTGATGGTTTACAATATAAAAACGAGAAAGTGTCAAGTTCCTCAAAAGCATGTGCCACTTTGTAAAGCCTGAGAATCACTGGCATATTCCTCTGCTAAAAGCAACTAAAGATTTTACAGTGGGCAAGCCATCCATGTTAATGGTGTGATTCTTCCTGATAAATGTGATATTTATCTAATAAAGCTGACAGACACTGATATCTTGTTAAGCTCATTACAGTTCAGTGAACACCTGGCCATGGCGTTTGCATTGCCAAGGCTTTTACAGTTTCCCTGCGTGATGTGCAGTCACCAGTTTACAGCTGTGATGGCAACCTACAAAAGTGAAGTCGGGAAGAGAATATTTGGCCTTTATTGGCATTTTTGTTATAAATAAGAGATCTGAGGTGACTGGCTTTCCCAGACTCACAGGGCAGAGAAATGCTTAAAAAAACAGCAAAAGCTGTTGTACAAGGGGACAACCCAAAACTTGGCAGACAGCGGTACTGCAGTAGTGGGACATACGACAGATACAAAACAGCGGACAAGAAAGAACCAGTTTTTTAAGTCGTGTATTCACATGCATTTCGGGGAAAAGGGATTTCTCTGCTATAACGTTCTGTTCTCCCCAATGATACCATTCTGCACGTCCTCGCTGTGGGTGTGGGCTCAGCTCCGAGCGCAGCGCTGATCCCGAGCTTACGTTACATGTCCATGCTCACCCCCAGCCAGCGGCAAAGCCGTGCCCGGAGTGTGCAGGGACACACGAGAGCTGAGCCGTGCCCGGAGTGTGCAGGGACACACGGGGAGCTGAGCCGTGCCCGGAGTGTGCAGGGACACACGGGGAGCTGAGCCGTGCCCGGAGTGTGCAGGGACACACGGGAGCTGAGCCGTGCCCGGAGTGTGCAGGGACACACGGGGAGCTGAGCCGTGCCCGGAGTGTGCAGGGACACACGGGGAGCTGAGCCCTGACCGGAGTGTGCAGGGACACACGGGGAGCTGAGCCGTGCCCGGAGTGTGCAGGGACACACGGGAGCTCCGGGCCGCGGGGACAGGCCAGGCCAAGGGCGCGGAGCGAGGCGAGTAGAGCCGAGGGACAGGGCCTGGGGACGGGCCGCGGAGCGCTGAGGCACGGGCGGCGGCGTGAGCTCCGGGCTGGGCGGGGAGGATGGAGGGGAAACGGCGTGAGGAGGGTGCGGGAGGGCGGGGGCCGGGCCGGGCAGGATCCGCGGGACTCACTTGACAGCGGGGAGCAGGCGGGCGGCCATGGCGGCGGCGGGGCCGGAACCGTCACGTGTCCGCGAGGCCCCGCCCGCGCCGCAGCCGTGAGGGGCGTGAGGGACCGGGCAGGGCGCGAGGGGCGTGAGGGACGGGACAGGGCAGGGCGGGGCAGGGCTGGGCTCGAGGGGCCGGGCCGGGCGCGGCTGGGGCTGTGAGGGGGCCGGGCAGGACCGGGCAGAGCTGAAGCCGTGAGGGGGCAGGACCGGGCATGGCTGAGGCTGTGAGGGGGCAGGACCGGGCATGGCTGAGGCTGTGAGGGGCCGGGCAGGACCGGGCATGGCTGAGGCTGTGTGGGGCCGGGCAGTACCTGGCAGAACTGAGGCTGTGAGGGGGCAGGACCGGGCATGGCTGAGGCTGTGAGGGGGCAGGACCGGGCGTGGCTGAGGCTGTGTGGGGCCGCTCCCGGCTCCTGCGCCTTTGTGGCGCTCTCCTCCCCGCCGCCGGTTTTGTCGCGCTGTGTCGCAGCGAGGTGGCAGAGCAGCTCATCCAGAGCAGCTCGTCCAGAGCAGCTCGCCCCCCTGCTCTTCTTATCCAGACAAGGCTCCGTCCTGTGGGCTCTGCCGCCGCCTCCCTCCCGAGATCCGGCTGCTTTGGGGTCACTGCTGCCAACTGGCATCAGTCTTTAATGAATTAAGAGTTCTCTAAGATTAGACACCAGCGTTTATTTTTTCTCCTGTAAGCTCGCGGTGCGTGGAGGCTGGCTCTGAGTGCAGAGGGCTCTGGGAATTGCCGGTGAAAGATCCTTTTTATTCTTGACCAGGGTGGCTGTGGCTCCCAGGGGAGAGACCCCTCAGGTGGGCTCTGGGTTCTACAAAAGCCTTTCCGTGCCTCTCGCAGGTTGGCTCCAGGCATCCGAGGAAGGAGAACACAGTATTATTTTGGCTGAAGTGCTCAGCTCCAAGACTTTATTTTGTTCCTCACAGCTTGGAGGGATATGAAGCCGATTGGGAAAGTGCTTTGTGCTACAGGGATTGTAGCTGGGATCATAACTTTCTTCTGGAAAGACGACTTTAACCCAGGTAGGCTCGCAAGGGGGATGATTTCAAGCTGAAATATAAGTCATACAAGAGAAGAGGTTGAATTTCCAAACTTTGACTGATGGCCTCATTCCTGCCTGTAGTCTTACTAGAGTTGGTGGTCCCAAAGCAATGTTTCATTCCCAAAAACAAAGAGAAGCTTGAAACAATGAGGACGACAAAATGGTCTAAGAGCAGGGATCCTGCTGTCTCTGTGGGGGAAAAATGGCACTTTGCTGTTTTTATGTTTTGGTTGTAAATTCCTTGGTGTCAAGAACCATCTCTATAGGTGTGCAGTGCCTGGCACAAGAGGGCTGATGTGTCTCCAGACTGATGGCAGAGTACAGAAGGCACATAGCCTGGTTTCTGGTTTATGTTGTACAGCGTCTTAGAAGGTGAAAAGCAATTTGCTTCTTGAAAGATTTTGGTCTAGCAACCCAGGCAAGGGCCCTGTGACACAGCTAGCTGGCATCATGTCATTGCATCATCGGGCCTGCCTCTTCTAGTTTTGGAGAAGCACCAAGAATTTTGAGCACTTAAGTGCATCTTTCTTCTTTAAAGCTCTGCCAGTAGTTAAGGGCAGCACCTCTGCTGCTTTCTTCACTTACTTCTGTATCTTTTATTCTCTTTCCCGTATAAAAGAGAGCCTGTCTGGCGCCCGTGTTCTTGTGACTGGAGCCAGTGCTGGGATTGGAGAGCAGATAGCATATCACTATGCCAGATTTGGTGCTGAAATTGTGTTGACTGCCAGAAGAGAAGCTGTGCTGCAGAAGGTAAGAACCTCATCCTTGTATGGGGAAGACAAGAGATTCAGGCTTTTACCAAATATCAACAAAAAAATTAATTGTCAACATGATAAACTTTCCTTTGGAACTGTTAAGCATAAACTCAGAAGAGAAGTTGGCCAGTACAAGAATATGCAAATACAGTGCCTGAGCTTTTAACTGCCTGAACATTTATTTATATGAGGGGATGGTGTGAAGCTGCATCAGGGAAGGTTCAGGCTGGACATTAGGAAAATGTTCTCCACTGAGAAGGTGATCAGTTACTGGACTAAGTTCCCCAGGGAGAAGTGGTCATGGCACCAAGCCTGTCAGAGTTCAAGGAACATCTGGGCCACATCCTTAATGATATGGTTTAGTTTGAGGGAGTCCTGTGAGGAGTGGGGATTTGGATTTGATTCTTATGGGTCCTCTTCAATTTGAGATACTCCATGAACTATAATTCCTGTGAAATGTTGTACAGCTTTGCAGAATCCAAATTGTTCTATTTGTAGCTGTTTTGTTAAAAACTCAAGACTTTTTGTAGGTTAAATGCTTTTTGACCAACTCAAACAGATGAGACTTCTTCACCTGTACTTTATAAAATGGGACAATATTTAGAAAGGGTAGCTCTTTAACTGTGGGGATGTGTGGCTTCCAAGGCAAGTTCTTCACTGTGAAATGGTGCAAAAGGTGAGTTGGGGACAGTGAGCATAATAATAGTTCCTAATGACTGGAAGGCATTATTTCAGCAAATAGCTAAAACTGCATGTCATTGCCAGGCACATTCACACACTCAGCATAGCAAAGGAATTACAAAAGCTCAATTCTTTTCCAGTTATTTTGGAAAAAAGAGATGAACTTAATGTAAAGCATAACCCTTGTTCCAGAAGATTTCTCCTGAAGAAGATTTTTTTTTTTCCCAGTGAATCTTGATCCTGTCCCAAAGTAGATTAACAGACAGTTAAATAGAGGTAACTCTTTGCAGGATGCACATTCAAAGAACTGCCCAAACAGCATGTAAATTTTAAATTAAAGTGTGTCTCTGTCCAGATCTGACTCTCACTGACTGCAGTATGTGCTTTATGGTGCCCTTTTCCCCTACTATTTTTCCAAATAGTTTAATCTTTGGTTTGTGTTCTTTTTCAAGGTGATGGAGAAATGCTTGACACTCGGAGCAAAGAAAATATTTTATATCCCTGCAGATATGTCTTCCCCTTCAGAGCCTGAAAAGGTGGTTCAGTTTGCTGTCCAAAAGCTGGGTAAGCATCCTGGGCATCTCTTTGGCTTTCAGGTGTGTGCAGAGTTCTTATTCTAGTAGGAGCTTCTTGCTTCAGTTCCCTGAACTGAGAAAGGTGTTAAGGACATAGATGTACCACCAGAACTAAGTTCTGAGCCTGAATCATGCTGAAACATCATCCCAGGGAGTTGTTGTCAAAGTCAAACAGTTTTCCTTTCAGTTCTACTCCTGAGGAGCAGTCAGATGCTCCCAGATGGGCATATTTAATCTTTTTCCATGGTGAAGCATTTCCCAGCCTTCTGAGGGGGTGGTTCAGCCCTCCTGGCATTTCTGAGCTCCCTGGTTGATGGTCAGGGGATGTCCTTGTCCTTTTTCTGCTGTCCCAGGGGGCCTGGATTACCTGGTGTTGAACCACATGGGCACGAACCGTTTCCAGGAGTGGACCGGGGATGTGGAATACACCCGCTGGCTCATGCAGGTGAGGCTTCCCAGCTCACCTGGAACTGGGTGAGCCTGGCACCTTCTGGGGCAGCTTTGAGAAGCTCCAAGGCAAATCCAAGGCTGTGGTAATGGTTGAGAACAATCCTTTTACTTCATTCCTGTTTGAAGTCAAACAGTTTAAAGGTTTTGTTGCTAGAGGTGTTCTGCTCAGATGTACATTTGTGAAGAGGAATGTTTGGGAAAAACTTCTGATTTCTTCCTTCTGTCCTTCTTACCTCCCTTTAGGCCAGGAGTTTAGGATTGATGGGCAGTTCCAGGCAGTTGTGTTTAGTTCAGGAAGGTCTGTAAGTGAGCAGCCAGCACTTCCTACTGGTCTATGGCATGTGCACAATTGCAGAACACGAAAGTTGTTTGAAATGGTGTCTGCCATTTGAGTCTCTGTTCACAGATTTAGAGTTTTCCTGTAGAATCACCCTGGTGCCAGGTTTTGGGGCCATGAAAATGAAGAGCTGTTTTCTTGATTCAGTCTTCTTCATTCAGGTGGGTCATATTAGTTTCTGTTTCATTTTGGAAGGAGGATTTTTGCTGGAGAGTGGCAACTTAGGAACATAGGTGAGAAATTCTTATAATTTAAGAGAGCAGTCAAGCTCTGAAGTGATACTGAATTTTGTGCCTCATTGTAGCTCAGTCAAGAGAAACTTAAAAGGGGAGCAAACTGAGACTTTGGTATCTTTGGTAGGGATTGCAGAGTAGAGAATAGCATAAAGAAAAAGCAGAGATAGTTAATTGTATCTTGTCAGGAAATCTGCGTGTTAGAGCCCAGGAATAACCTTTACTCTGAATCTTCTTCACTGCTTTTTCTGCAATCTGAAAGATTCATGGTTGCAATGTTTGTCCCCATCTTTAAAGATTTTTCTCACTTGATGTTTGAAAAGGCAATTCCAAACCACCCTCCTTTCCATTTCTGACCACTCTGTTGACTTTATTGGCTCATGCTTTCAAAACCCTCTTGCTTCTTCCATGTCTACATTTATTATTCCAGGTGAATTTTTTGAGTTATGTGGCTCTTGCAACAGCAGCTCTTCCCACCCTGGAGAAGAACAAAGGTGCTCTGGTGGTTGTTTCATCCCTTACAGGTTGGTGGCTTTACCTGGAGTAAGTGCTGGCCTCATGGAAACATGAGGCTGTTCCAGTGCTGTTCATATTTCTCTGTTGTTCGACTCTTAAACACATTTCCAAACTGTGCTTTTCACAGTATATAATGATATTATAATAAACATATAATGATATATGTATTCTAATATACTTATATAAGGGAGACCCACCTGAACAGAACATGAGTTGATACAGTATGACAAAGCCTGCATCTTTTCCCAGATTCCCTCTCCATGGATCCTCCTTACACCCAGTTTCCTGGTGTTTTCCATTCTCTCTTTTCCCTTTCCAGGGAGAATGCCCACTCCCTTCACCACTTCTTACTCTGCCACCAAGTTTGCACTGGATGGATTCTTCAGCTCACTGCGCCATGAGCTCATCATGCAGAAGAGAGATGTGTCTGTCACACTCTGCATCCTGGGCCTGATTGATACTGATTCAGCACTGGAGCACACCAGGTAAATAACTGTCTGCAGGAATGCATCTCTTCTTGAAAGCATGCAAAAAAATGCACAGCCACTCTGTTTAAGGGGGTGTGTGCACCTGTCTGGGGAGAGTGCAGCTGCCTGGGCACATCAAGGGGTTATTCATTATGGGACAGGAGCAGGCAGAGCCCGTGGCTGTGCCCAGCTCAAACCCCAGCAGGGACTGCCTGGCTTTGAGTGCCCCTCTGCCCATTTCCTTGCAGGGGCAGAGTGCACATCAGTGCCTCCCCTGCTCCCGAGGCCGCGCTCGCCATCGTCCGGGGCGGAGCCGCTCGGGCACACGAGATTTTCTACCCGCGGTGGCTGCAGCAGCTCTGCTGCCTCTGGGCTCTGTTCCCCAGCAGCGGGAACCACGTGCTCCGGACTTTCTACAACTACAGCAGTCCCTAGGGATGCCCAGTCTCATCCTGTATCCCTTCTAGTCACATTCCTGCCATCCCACTGAGCATCTCGCTCCACCACTGGTTTCAAGCAGGAGCAGAGCAGCAGTGGTGGCAAAATCCCCTTTTCCTAAGGTGACTCGTGGCCTCTCATCCTGCTTCAGCCATGGTTCTGCTGCTCCTACCCATCAGTCAGAGATCTTTCCCACTATTCACTCTGCCTTAGCCCATCTCCCCTCCTCCTTCAGCCTGTCTGCTTTGACTGCACCCAGCCTTTTCTCAGCCCCAGCTTTAATCCCTGTCCATCTGTACAGGATCTCCTGGAATGTCTGTGCATTCCTGGGACATCCTCCTCCACTACTTCACTCCACTTTTGGATTCCATTAATCCTCTTGCTTCCCCTAAGTAGAATTTTAATCTCTATTTTAAATAAACAAATTTTTAATGTGTTGGTATTATGTGTTGATGCTTCCTCTGTGAAGAAATATTGGTCCCCTGGATTCTGTGGGCCAAGACCTGTTTGCTGACCCCATGTGACCTGTTAAATTAGCCCAAGGCTTTGGCAATGTTTTCAAGTGTAAAAATTACCTAAAAGCAGGTGCAACTAACAACAAGAAGTAGAGCCCCAGTTACTTAGCAAGTAAAACTTTTATTAAATAAATTTAGGATTTTTTTTTTGACCAGAGTGAGGAATTTGACATTGACAAAGCTTGTATCGCACCTGTAACATTGTACAGTCACATCAGTAACTGTGATGGAAGAAACTGTAAATGCTTGTTTTAAACCAGTTTGACCTAGGATTCCCAAAGTCCTTTTTTCCCATTTTGCATTTGTTCATCTTTTTTCTTTTTTTTTTTGTTTTGTTCAAAATTAGACTAAGTTTAAACTTCATGAAATTACTTGTAGCAGAAATAAAGTACATTATACAAATCACATACATAATAGATGTTAAGTATAAAAATGGTATTTACAATAAGTAAACATGGACTATAGAAACACACAGACTCTCACAGCTTCATTCACCTCTCATAAACTCTCAGCATCAGACACAGAAGGGTGGTTGAGGAGATCTGAAGGTACTTAAAGGACTGTGCCACAAACACCTGAACAAAGGGCAAACTGGAGGAGAATGAGAGTTGGCCGAGATTCTCCAAAATCCCCATAGCTCACTTCAGCATCAATTGCACCAACTTTGCCCCACCAACTCTCTGTCCCTATTTCAATGTGCTCACACACCCTCACACACACACACCAATGTTTGTGGTACCTTATCAAACTCTGGAATACTGAAATCGTTCATTCCTAATCACTCTGGGGTTTGTTGGTCCGTTCTGCCTTGCTTTCCTTTCCTTATTTTTGTAGAAACCTGAAGAGACTGTTCCAAACTGTTCAAGGGATGTGCCTTGTCAAGATGACACATCCCCCCCACTCCCAGGGGATCTTTTTAAAATCCAGTTCTGAACTACATTCTGTGCTTTAGAGTTAGAATATATTGTGTATAGAGCTGTCCCTACATATATATATGTGTATATATATATGTATATGCTGCATAATGTATAATCTGTCTCTTGGAGGGGGTGCTGGGGGAAAAAAATCCCAGAATGGAACCCTCTTTCATCATCCTATTTTCCTTGCATCTGCTGGGGAAAGCTTTGCAGCGGGTGCATGAGGAGAGTCCTCCTGAATTGAGATGGAGAAAACGTCCTGTGTCATCTGGAAGGAGAACTGCCCACTGCCCAGTGCTGGTATCCGACACAGGGAGGCAGTGTGCAGCCCCTGGGAGCTTCTCTAGCTGTGCTGGAGATTGCATCTGCTCACACTCTCATCTTCTCCTGCCTTCATCAAGAAAATGCTGTTGCCATGGAGAGCTGTGAAACACGGATCTGTGCCATGTGTGGGGAGGCAGTGCAGTTCCTCTAAGTAAGGGGACTGGTTTCCTGTGCTTTCAGCCTAATCAGGGAGTGCTCAGGGTAGGGCTGGCACCACATCCCAGGAGCTTTGTCTGCAGAAGCCCTTGGAAAGGTAAGACAGAGCTCTCCAGATCCTTAACCAGGCTGGTGCTAAGGTGGATGAATGACTCAAGCTGAGCAGCTGACTGTGCCCTAATCCTGGAGGAATGTATTTCTCCTTCTTGCTCATGTTGAGCAGAGTGATGTGCTCTCTCTCTCTCCCCCCAACCCACCCCCAGCCCCCTCTTTCCAAAATGTTCAGGCCTATCTGCAGTGCGTGCTGAGAAGACACTGTTGCAAAGGCAAACCCCTAATTTCCAATACCTCTTGCAAGCAGTCAGTCTCTGAATGGAAAAGTTTGGTCCTGTGAGCTAGTTTAAAAAAAAAATAGAGACTGTATATATTTATAGTTATCTATGAAAGGGCCAGAAACAGAGCAGGAGGGAGGGAGGGACAGAAGTAAATTTCCACACATCACTGCAGTAACCTAGAGACACACCATGGGTTTGCTTGGTCCATGTTCTCCAGCCACACCCCGAGAGGAAGAGCTCCGTGTCCCAGGGGCTGCTGGTTTGCTGGTCCCTTTGCTTTGCACCACGTTAGCAGCAAATATGCGAGTCCAGGCGTGGCAAGAATCTTCCTCCTGGGCAGATATTGAGCCTTCTCTTTAATTGCATGTCTTGGAGAGGAGGGGAGGAGGAAGATGGGGTGGGTAAGGTGGGAAGCCGAGGAAGGAAAGGGGTGGTGTCAAAAGAGTCGATAAATTTACTGGCCTCTCTGAAAATCAACCTGAAGCAGAAATTCTTCCTCTGGACTTTCCCTTCACCTGAACAGAAAGGGAGGAGGGTCGGAATTGGGAGATTAGGAAGACATCTATGCAAACCTCAGGCTTTGAGCTGCTGCTGCTTAAACGTGGAGGACTCTGACCCAGATCAGATCAGCCCTCCCTTGCTCCCCATCTCTAGGCTGGCAGGAGCTGGCTCTTGGACAGCAGCCCTGCAGGGCCTCACCTTTTCTCTGCTTTTCTATGACTCCTGTGAATCATGGGATTGTCTCTTCTTACCCCAGAAAGTATTCTTTGCAGACTAACTTCAGGGCCCATGTAACACCTGAAAACTATTGGGGTTTAATACCTTTTTAGGCAGTCAGAAGCTTTTTAGGAGCAGCTGAACAGCAGAGTAAAACCTTGCTTAGACCACAAACTGGAACCATCTGCCTGTCAGGGCCCTGAGGGCACTCAAGGCCTTGATGAACCTGACCAGCCCCACCTGCATTGTCTGTCCACACTGCCCACAGCTCCAAGAGTCTCCTTGCAGCTCTGTGCCATCAGCCTTTGTCTGATACACAGCATGGAAGTTCCAGTCTCCACCTGTCCATGGATCTCTAACTGGGCTCCAACCCCTGGCTTCCTACCTTAATGTTTATTATTGTCAGTATAGACCTTCCTGGCAATCACTGGACTGTGTCTGATCCTGTTCACCTCCACCAGACCTGACCCTGATCTTGACTCTTTGGCTTGGCTTTGGGCTTGTCCCATTGCCACAAATTTGCCTGATGATTGTTGAACCTGGCCATCATCCAGGCCTGCTCTGGCCACGCTGCTCAGGTGAAGCCTCTGCCCCATCAGCTGTGTCACTGCCTCCACTCCTGGCCTCCCACTGTGTAGGAGCAGCTGGAGCCCTGAGCAGAGCTGTGGCCTGCTGGGGCCAGTTTACCTGTGCTGCAGAAGTGACTCCTGCTTGCTCACTGCTGTCAGTAGGGATGGTTGGCATCCTTGGGCCGTTTTAACTGGACCTTCAAGCGTTTCATGCCAATCTGGAAACCATTCATGGCCTGGATAGCAGTCTGTGCACTGGATGGGTTGTCAAAGCTCACAAAACCTGATGGAAGGACACAGGAGGGATGACAATGGCACTCTTGGTGCCATGCCCTACATGAGTGTCATTGTTACTGAGCGTGCTTCCCTTGCCTGCACTTACCAAAACATTTGCTCTGGTTGGTGGCACGATCCATGAACACCTTGGAGGAGATGATATTGCCAAAGGGCAGGAACATCTGCATCAGCTCATTGTCTCCAAACTCCTGGGGGAGATGGTAGATGAAGAGATTGCAGCCTTCAGGACCTGCAGGTATGGGGGCAATGGGGAAGGACAAAACAGAAAGGCCCCGAAGGGCAGGGGAAGAGAAATGGGCTCAACTCACAGCACAGCACTGGAGGAGAGCCCCAGCACTGCCTCCTTCTGCTCTGACCTCCCCTTGCTTGTCTCTGTCACTGCTCCACGAAGGGATCTGAGGGCTCTTGAAGAGCAACTGGGAGACTCTGTACAAAACTAAAGTTTCTGGAGAGCAAATTTTCTTTCAAAGCTTGCCTAGTTCCTACACAGGGTGTTGGGCACAGCCAACTCTGAGAGTGTCTGGGTGCTGTTTTGCTGGAAGGAAATCAGCTGAAGTGAGAGCTCACAGCTGCCCCAGTCCTAGGAGAGTGGCAGGCACTGCTCTGTGAAAGCTGCTGCTGTAGCACTCCCTGCAGTGTTGCCTTCAGCCCAGAAGCCACAGCCTTAACTGGAGACCTCCTGGATTGCCACACATCCAATTTATGGGCTGAACTGGTCCTGTCCACTCCTTCACTGGCTCCTCAGGAGCACAAGAAGCTCCTCCCTTGCTGACACTTGCTCTACCAATGAGGTGCAGAGAGAGAATGCCTTTACCTCCAAATTCTATTCAAGCCAGTTTTGAAATAAGTTGAAAATAAATTCAGTAGGCTATGAAGGCTAAAGAGAGGAGAGTACATTGGAGAGGCTGGTTTGACTGGTTCCACTGTGACTCTGGCACCAGCAAAGAGAAGGATGAGAGCTCTTTGCCCTGAGTGCATAGGGAAGGTGCTGACTCTCATCCCCTTTGGTGTGAAAGGTGTTCCAGGGCCTACTGCCCCTTTGCAGCTTGCAGCATCTGGCCAGATGTGAGGTCAGGAAACATCCTGTGATCCTTCTTAGTCCACTCACTGGAGACATGTGGCTGTTTCTGTACCCCAACTCCAGCATTAAAGATCAGTGGACAAAAATTAGTGCTGTCTCCTCTCCATTGGCTCTGTTGTGCAGAAGATGAGCTCCACAAATCCCACCCACACCACCAGACACCCCTAAAATCCCCCTCTGTTCCTCACCTTCTCGCTGCTGCTGCTGCAGGATGGGAGGCTGCTGAGGGATGCTCTGTGCAATGGGGGTGATGGTGGTGGTTGGATACACAGCTGTAGCCCAAGGAGACAGAACAAACCATTTACCTGAGGATCTGGTCAGCCACACAAGGGCCTGAGGGAGACAAGGGAAGCTGGTACCTGCATACTGCTGAACTCCTGTGAAGGCTGGGTGCAAAGTCTCTGCTACTGAAGGGCTCTGGGCTGCAGAGAAAAACACAATCAGAAGCACAGCAAAGGAAATCACTCATGCATTCCATGTGTGTTTTGTGTGTGTGTGTGTGTGTAGTGCTGTTTCCCACTCTCACCCCCAAGTGAGTCTCAGTGCCTGGCTGTGTGTGGGGAATCCAGAAAAGAGGAACTAATTGCAGTTCCTCGAGTCTCTGCATAGTGGGTTTGGTTTTTTTTTACTACTCGCAATACCTGAATATGGCACAAGGCCGTTGGTGTAAACTGTTTCCAAGGTTGGATGCCCATTTGGGAATGGTACCACTCCAGTAAATCCGTTGGAAATGGGTGCCACCAGTCCTGGCATGGCCGCTGTTCCCAGGAGAGGTGGTGAATGTAGCCCTGGAGAAGAAGAAGAGAGGATGTCCCATGAAAGTCAAGGTCTCACAAAGCCCCTGCTCCCCCTTTCCACCTGCCTGGCAAGACTACTGTGTATGAAGCTATTATCTCTTCTATTTGGCAAGTGGAGATGACAGACTCTGGTGCTAGAGCCTTCACAAAATTAAGAGGCAGCACTAGTGGGAAGAGTATGAGAAGAACTGCCAGTCCTGAGTGCTGTCAGAGCTTTGGGGGGGAACATCTTTGATCTGGGTTTGAACAAGCCTGGTCTGACAGGGGTTTGAGCCCATTGCTGTGGGATGGTGATGATGAACAACAGCACTGCTGACCTCAGAGTCAAGTGCAATGCTGAGAACCCAGTCTTTCTTCACTAAAACTGCAGCAAAAATGCACGGCAGTAGGGCAAGAGGATGTGTGTTGAACATGTGAGGGTGTCAGGGGGTTGCAGGAATTTGTGCAGAGCAGAGACTGCTGAGCTCAGAGGCTGCACTGCTGGAAAGGAGCGAGCTCATGCAGCTGCAGAGCCTGGAGGTGCAGAACTGTTTTACCTGGGCGGGCCCCGTGCCGAGTGCTGGGGCAGGTCCCCGGCGGGCAGGCCCTCACCTGACGCTGGTGCAATGGGAGTGGCTGGCAGCCCGTTGAGACTGACGGCACCGATCTGCTGGATGTGGCACGGGGAGAAGGCGACGCCCGGGCTCAGGTAGCTGCCGTGGGAGGTGGAGAGAACCGTGGTCTGCTGCTGCATCAGCTGCAAGGCAGGACCGTGCAGTCAGGGCCCTGCCGAGCTGGGGGAGGCTGTGCAGACCAGCCTGGCTCTCACCTCCCCCGGGTCCTGCCACCTGCCCTGGAGCTCCCCTGACACCGCCAGAGCTGCTGGGGTGGGCACTGGTGGCTCTCGTCCCCATGCCCAGTCCCTGCTGCAAGGGCCACAAGGTCCCTGCAGCCACACAGCTGCTGCCCCTGCTGATGTGGGACAGTGGCCTGGCCACCCGTGAGAGCCCCTGAGAGCTGGCACAGCTCCCTGTGCTGCAGGCAGGGGACACAGCTCAGGGGCCATCCCAGCCCACAGAGCCAGGCCATGGCTGGGCACCCCCCGCCTCCCCCTCGCCGTGGGCCAGCAGCCTCGAGGGGCTGTGGCTCTCTCGGCTGGGCACAGGGATCAGGGCACCAGGCCAGGGCCCTGGGGCTCAGGGAGCTCCTGCAGTGGGGTGGGAGCGGGTCAGGGCTGTGCCCCTGGCACTCAGCACCATCTCCCCACAGGCCCTGGCACTGTCAGGCACAGGCCCCTCTCCCTGGTCACTTCTCCCTGGGTAGTGCCAGATATTAAATAACACAGCTTGGCCTCAGGAACAGGGCCCAAATCTCTCTGTTTTTACCCAGCCTCCCCGAGCAGAGCGTGCTGGAAGACATGCAAGGCTCGCTCTGGCACAGGGACCCTGCTGTGTGACCAGGTGTGTGCCCAGGCCCAGCTCCTGTGTCCTGCTTTGCCCTCAGAGGTCTGGCCTGTGATCCCCTGAGCTCAGCCTGTCCCCAGGCACTGGCCTGCACCCTGGGGCCAGGGGACATCAGCTCTTTGTGGTGCTATGACACACCTGCCAAGGCAGAGATGCACTAAAGGAAGCGTGGACGGTTGGGAGGAGGGTTGAGAGAAAAAAGAAATCCTTCTGGTCCTATTTCACCATCAGTGGGAGCATATGATGCCCTCAGAGTGCAGTGGCAAAAAAAAATTAGTTCTGGATGCAAAATTATCCAGCCCTTTATCAGCTTTGTCTTCACATCAAGCAAGAAGAGAGGGGAGGCACAGGCATGGCTCTTAGGAAACCAGAGTTTCTCAGGAGCAGCTGAGGGGTGACACAAGGCAAAACCCAAGGAAATAACAAAAATCTTCCTGACATTGCCACATCCCACTGTCTGCTTTACAACACAAACACACAGCTCTCCAGGAACCTGCATCTTCACAAAGGGCTGGAGTCAGTAAAGCACTTTGGCCCAGGGCTCAGCTGAAGGATCTGGTAACTGAAAAGTTTCCAGTTTTCTCACACACAAGCTGATCATGGCTTTTGCGCAAAAAGAAGAGGAATTTCATGGCAGGGCTGCCTCTGTGAGCTGGTACAAGCAAAGCCACAGGCTGAAATTGGCTGGAGCCCTTCTGGGGGGTGGGTGAGTGCTCCCAGACCCATCCCAGCATGGGGGCTCTGGGGCAGGGGGACTGACAGCACAGGGTCCCTCCTGGGCCATTCATTCCAGAAAGGACAAGCCTTGCTATCACCTCTCTCATCATCCCTGGCTCCCCTGGAGCTGGACTCACTCCTGTCACTGGGAGGACCCCGAGCCAGGGCTGCAGTGAAACCTCCCTGGGTCACAGGGCCCTGCTGAGCCTCTCTGCCAGAGCCCCCCCGTGCTCCTGTCCCCACTCTGGGGTGCAGGAACCAACACGTTTCCTACTCACTCTGGGAATATTGATCTTCTCTTTTCTCACGAGTGCCTGTTCTGTGCCAGGCTCTGGCTGGACCAAGGCCTCCATCCGGCTGCATGAGCACCAAATTGGCACTCTGGAATTGTTCTCATCGCTTACATAAAATTACCATAATGAACCATAAGAGCAGAAATAAAAGGGGGGAGGTGCGAACAAATTATGTTTTGTGTTTGGAACTAATTGATTTATGATATACAAGAAATAGTCAAGCATTATAAGCACTTAGTAAATTGCTCTTGGTGCTTTTTTAAGACTTCAGGCCTTTTTTGTACTGATAATTTTTTTTCAGCTCCCAAACATTTCCCTGAGTCCACCTGAACTAACTTGTTGAATAAAATGAACTCATTTGCAGAGGCACCTGGGATCAAAACCTGATTTAAGCACTGAAATAAACTGCTTTCTGATGCTTAGCCAGTTGTACTTCCCAGATGAGACTTTTTATTACAGTTTCAGCTAATATGCACTGTTTGACTATTTTAAGTACCTTATTTTGCATATTTGCATAGATCTGAATAACTTAAGACTGAACTTAGTGTATGATTATTTAATGTTTAATTTGAGATAGTTTTTGAAGAAGGTTATTAATATAAATTTAAAACAGACAACTGAAAACAAAACAAAAACAACCCAGGCTCTAAACTTCTTCCTAAACCCCTGGGGACCACTTTGGCTTGGTAACTCAGCAAACCCTGTGGGGACAGGGAGGGGAAGCTGTTGTGTATTAAATGATGGCTACAAGAACAAGATGCCTCTGATGCACGAGCTCACCCCAGCAGCACTCACTGCTGTCAGTCTGCTTCAGCCACATCCAGAATCCAGGTCCAGCTGCATCTCCCAGCCCTGGGGGGACCCTGGGTGCAGCATCTACTCCTCCAAGCCTGCCATCAGGGAGGCATGAGGGATTTGGGGCTTCCCCTGAGCCCTGGCTTACCAGAGGTCCCAGCTCCCAAGGGCTGCCCATGGCAGAGCATTTTGAGGAACCATAAGGAGATTCAGCATGGAAATCTCTCTCTTTTGTCCCCACTTTCAGAGATGTTCCATGGCATTCCAAAGGCTGATTCCCTCTCCCTCTGATGGTGGCACTGTGTGTGTGTGGGACTGGCTGGGATCTCTCCTCCATCAGGGAGAACAAAGACAGGGATGGCACAAGAGAAGAAACAGTCAAGTGTGAGGTCAGTGCCTCAGGGGAAAAAAAAAAAGAGAACTAAACCCAGTGGAAAGTAAAAGGAAAGGAAGGAAAAAATCCCCAAAAAGTGTGAGACAGGCTGAGTCTTGAGTCAAGGGGAAAGCCAAAACAAAGTCACAGAGCAGGAAGGCCAGTGAAGAATCAGAGAGAGAGCAACACAGACACAACTGAGGAGAAAGAAGATGCAGACAAGCAAGGAGGCACAGCTTAGACCTGACTGCCTTCTTGTCATCAGGGCTTCCTGAAGATTAAAGGACTGAGTCTGGAAGCTCTCACTGCTCTTACACAGCCTGGACCTCAAGCTGATAAAGCATCTCCTGCCACCATAACCTCACTGTGTGCTCCATTCCTGCCTTCTTTACCACCACACCATGCCCAAGCCAGGGCCATCTCTAGGACAGCAGGAGACACACCAGGATGATCATCTCATGCCTGACCCACTGCTGAGATAAGCTACAACTTTTGACCTCAGGTGCAGCTGCCTCCTGGGCTGGACAGAAAAGAGATCCTGGCAAAAGGTGGTACCTGGTCACAAAGGGTTCCTCAAATAATCTGTGTTGGGTCAATCCTATGTCTGGCTTGCATATTTCCCCAGTTATAGAGCCTCGTATGTATTTCCTTTTTTCTCATCCATACTCTTGCCACACACTTAAAATGCACTTGGCAGTTTCTGGAGAATCTTTGAGGAAATAGCCAACAATTGAGAAGCAGTTCCTTCTCTGTCAGGTGAAGGAAAGGATGGCACATCAAGGAGCCAGAGGAGGTGTCCACATACATGAGAAGAACAGGTTTATTTGCAGCCCCCCCTAGAAAATTGCTTTCAGTAACAGTATCTACTTCTGACTTCTTTGTAGACACAAGAATCTCCTGCCCTGAGCCATTTCTGAGCCTCTCTCCATTGACTTTAAAATAATAGTCACTAAGGAGGCTCAAACAATGCTCCACCACAGCTGATTTGGGATTTGTTGAGTTTGGGACCTACCTCGAATATCAATGGCAATTGCCACCATGGCCCCAAGGCAAGGAGGTTCTCTCACTAAAACCCAAAGCACAGCCAGGCTGCTGAAACACCTCTGGCTCTCTGCTACCCACTGCTCCCTCTCCAGCAAACTCCACAGTCCCACTGGCCAAGTGAGAAAACCTGGGAGCCAAGGACAGCACTGGGGGAAATAGAGCCCTCCTGGGAATTTCAGCAGAGAAATAAACTCGTGAAGCTGGGTCCCAGAGCTCTCCTGCTGCTCCAAAACCAGAGAGACAAACATTTGTGCCACAGAGCCAGAGGAAGGGTTCACAAGTTGGTATCATAGGTCTGTCAGACATCACCCAGGAACCAGTGCTCTGAGCTCTCCTCATAACAAGACACAAAGGTCATGACTGACCTGTTCCAACACCTCCAGAATAGAGAAACTCACTTTGAGGAGGCCCCAGCTCTCCCCTGCCCCCCCCCCATTTCCAGAAGAAAAAAACGCACAAAAGCTGTGCAAGACAAGGCAGCCGAGTGGAGAAAGGAGCGAGGAGCACTCCCCGGTGCTGGGAAGCTTTCCCCCAGTTGCCAGCAGATGTTTGTGGTGTCCCAGGGCTGCCCGGGGCCAGCAGGGCAGCGCTCCCCCCCCACCCCCGCGGGATACTCACAGCCTGCGCATAGGCGCTGTATGGGCTGAACGGCAGGGAGAGAGATGGAGTGAAAATGCCCAGCTGCCCCACCATTTGCTGCATACGGCGCAGGGTCCTCTCCTTATCTGTGTCAGCAAACTTCACCACTAGACTGGAGGAGGCACCCTAGGCACAGAGAGAGGAGACAGAGAGGAGGCAGGAGAGAAGAGGCGTGGGACAGCCAGAGAGTCAGCGGTCAGGCAAGGGAGGACGGGGCAGGACAGGCGGCAGAGAGGAGTGGGAAGAGGAGCAGAAGAGCAAATATTGGCGTGGAAGTGCTGGGGAGCTGCCTGGAACCTGGGCTGTGTCCTTCCCCATCTGTCTGCCCATCTAACCCTTCCCCTCACACCTGAGCCTCACCCAGCTGCCCTCATGGATGTGTAGCAGCCAGGAACACCCAGGGCATGGATGGCCACAGGCACCATCGTCCCACCACCGTGAGCGTGGCTGGACAGGCAGAGCAGCTCCTGGAATTCCCTGGCTGCAGCAGTGCACTGTCCTGTCCATGAGGTGCCTCAATCTCAGGTTGGAGATTGCCAGAGATGAGGCCACAGCTGCAGCTCCACCTGCACAGGACGGCCCAGCTACAGCCACACAACCCCACACAAGGCACAAAGGGCTCCCACCCACACCCAGCCCGCCCCAGGGGCCTCCTCTACTGCCTAAAGAAGAGAAGCCAAGGAGTGCTCAGACACTGAAGCCCTGACCACCCATGTGGCTGAACTGTCAGCTTTCACCTTGCTCAGTTTTGAACTACTCCAGATAGCTGCTTCCAAGACAAAATCATGGCCTGATTTTTGGCTCTCTTTTATTTAGCTTTTATAGCTGTGAGTGCTGTCACTCCCAGTCTGGACGAGCACAGCCACAAACAGCTCAGGGGACAGGATGGTCACTATGAGTGGAGCACAGATGTGCACACACACACACACCCACACACCTCCCAACCACACCTGCTGGACACTGCTGTTGAACCTGTCATGGTTTTTGGGAGAGTGTGGGGAGGTCCCTGCAACAGGGAAATGGGACAAGGATCAGGAAGAGGGTAGGTCCCCTGGCCTTATACTCACGGGCATTGTCTGGCTGCCATGGAGTGCGTGGATTGCTGCCTGAGCCTCTGTGTGAGATGAGAACTTTACAAAAGCACAGCCTGGAAAGGGACAGAAAGAGCACAGGAGATTGCAGTGACAGGACTGCTGTGAAAGTGCCATCACACAAGAGACAGTGTCTGTATGTCAGGTAAGGCAAAGGAAAGCCACCCCAAGGAAGCAGGGAACAAAAAGGATGACTCATCCCAAGTCCTCTATCTTGGAAAAAAAGAGGAAGGGTCTCAAATTATTACTTCAATGATATACTCTACAGATGATGACACCATCTCCACCCTTGCCCCTGATCACCTCTTCCCCACATTCCCTGTGGACCCCTCATTGTGGGTACAAACTCTTCAACCTGCAGCCCCAGATGGACAGAACAGGCTCAGGAGTGCCCCTGATATCCCAGCTAATGGTGCTCTGCTTCCCCTCCTGTTCCCTCAGTCTCTGCCCACCTTCCCCAGTCCCTCCTGGCAGCAGAGGACTCTTCCTGCCCTGCTCCCTATTCCTGGCTGTTTCATGGGTTCCCATGAATACAGGGAGGAGAATGAGTGCCCCAGTGAGGTGAGGCTGGTGAGCTCTACCCAGAGCAGGGACAAAGGGCAGGACACACAGAGGGTTCACACCTTTGCTGTTCCCATCAGGTCCACGGAGCACCGTGCATTCATCAATGACCCCAAACGGTTCAAAGAGCCGGAGCACGTCATCCTCAGACTGCTGCTTATTTAACATGCCCACAAAGAGCTTCCTGTCCCCTAGGGGCAAACACAGAAACATCAACCTTCTATGAGGCTTGCAGTCCAGAGCAGGAGGAGAGGAACACTTATGCACAAAACAGCCTGGTGTTAAAAACATGCCTGGCATGGAAATGATTTGCTGTTGGCTGAAATGCTTCCAGGGGTGAAAATGCAGGGTCTACCCAAGCTCCTCACACCTTCAAGGGTTTCTGTGGCTTCCCCTGTCCTACCCTCCCCAATGGAAAACAAAGGATTAATAATTTCCTTTCATTCATTAGCCTTTTCCTTCGAATAATCCAAAAGAAATTATAGTAAGAAAAACTGTCTGGGCAATCCCATTTCTATTGATCAGCAGGTGAAGTCCAACAGGTGTTTTAGGAAATACAGCAGACTAACCCAGGCAGGGTGATATATTCTGGGACCTTTGACTTCTGTTTCCTTTTCCTTCTCTCCAAGACCACCATTTCCTTAGCTGCCATGTAACCAAGCACCTTGATTTCCATTTGCCCTTCCCCACTCCAATCTAACCAGCTGTCTCCCAAGGCCTGGGATAAACCCTGGGATAAACCCTGGCATCTTGGGTTCCAACCTGCCTCACTGTAGGATCACCCAAATCCCAGACAGTTGGGTGAAGGCCAACCATCAGCTCCATGGTCCCTGCTTCCCTCTCTGCAGTGTATTGTGTCACACGGGCAGGGAGCTGAAAGAGTGGCCAACACATCCAGGACTTGGAGCTCAGAATCCTTCTGGATTCATCCTCAAAGAGAGAAGTGAGGATTATGGTTTTATTGGGATAGGTAAGTGTGGAGGCAGGGAAGGTGCAGAGTGCCTTCTCCCACTCTCTCAGCACCCTCAGGAGCCCATCCCGTGCCTGATGCTGTCCAGCCAAGCACAGACACAGCGGGGTTTGGGGCAGCATCATCCCCAGACTGATGTGGACAGCAGGAAAACAGCACAACACTGAAATCCCAGCCAGAACGGCAGCCCAAGCTCTGTTTTTGCCAGGGAACAGAGCCTAACCCTCCCCCACTGCCCCAGATCTGTGTGGGGAGACACAGCCCAGGGAGGGAACGTGTGGGGATGTGGCTCCAGAGCAGCAGTGCCAGAGGATTCCTTATTGTTAGTGACAGGATCAGAGGGGCTGGCTCCAAACAAACCAATGCAATGTGACGCACGTCAGGGGCAATAGCAAGGGAGCTGCTCTCTGTTTGAGAGTGCACTGACCTGAAAAACAACAGGTCTTGGAGCTACAGCAGCACAGCAGCTCCGGGGGGTGCTGGATGCCAGGCAAGGATGGCACATGACACATTCCCACTGTCACCAAGGCTCACCCCAGCCCCTGCCCTGCTCCTCTTAGCTCAGGGGATGGTTCCCCACCCAGGTAGGGAAGGAAGGAAGGCACCTTCCCTGCTGTTCAGCCAGGTACAGCTGCACTCAGCAGAACACACAGGCAGGACCTACCCGTGCCATGGGTCCCTCACAGAAAAGCAGATGCACGCACACAGCACTAATGGATGAGCACAAAGCCTGGAACACACGCCCTGGAACACACTTGCACATTCCCAGCCCCCAAGGGATGCCTTCCAGAACGAAGTTCCTCAGTGAGCAAGAGGAATGTGCACACAGCCACACTCACCCAGCACGCAGACACCACAGGGAGTCACCTCACCCTGCCCCAGAGCCCCAGCACAGGCTCAGCTCTCCTGCAGCCCCAGGCAGACATGTGCCACTTGTGCTCCCCACACACATAAAGAGTTAGAAGTGCTACAGCCCAGGCTCTTAACCCACCCCCAAGCAGATACTCCTGATTTATATAACTAGAAGTGGCTGAAATATATGGCTTTGCATATTTTTTTAAAGGCCAGGTTTCCCAGCTTCCCCATTTTCATGAATCCCTGGTAACTACACCCATGGGAATTTCATCCCCTTCTGTTTTCCTTGTGATTCTTTCTACATTTCTTCCTGCACCTGCACGGCAATGGCTGCCTTTGGAGATGTTATTTCAGCTGATCGAGTCCATTCAAATTGGTGATGCCCAGTAATCCCCAGCCAAGGCACAGGAGTTCATAAAGCAGGTGCTGTTCAGCTGCCTTCTGAGCAGGCAGACAGCACCTGCCCCCACATGGTGGTCAAACCAACCAAAAAACAGCACAAGGAGAAAGTGAAAAATCTGATTGGAAGAGATGAGGTGAAAAAAAAAAAAAGGGACTGGACAGGAACAAATTTACTGGGCAGTGAAGAGGAGCATGGAGACCAAAGAAGCAGCAGCTCTGTGAGGTGACATCACCTGGTGCCAGATGTGAGCCCAGCCTGGCCATGGCAGGGACACTGGAGCTCTGCAGGGTTCCCCCTTCCTCTACCCTGAATCTCCATTGCAGCTGCAACCAGGCCTTAATTCAGACAGGTGCACCATGCTGCAGCCTTTGGGTGCCACACACGGGCAGCTCCTTAAAAAAATCATCAGGGATTGATGGGGGAGAAATACACTGGGAAACACTTGCACTGATTTTAGGTGCTGTGAAATAATCCTCTGTTCTTTGAACTACAAGCAAATAACAGTGGGCTGAGATTTGACAGCCAGAAATGCATCTGATGGTCTTGCCCTTCTCTTCAGGGATCCCTGGCTGGCTGGGGCAGGGGGTGTTGAGACATTTGGAAAAGCCAGTTATCCTACACCTTGCAATCAAATCAACATCAAATTATGAGTTAGTCATTATTTTCTCCTTCAAAGAGCCCTCAAATTTCCTGGGTAATTCCGGTGGTTTCTTCCCCACACCATTTCTGTTGAATCAAAAGCATTTTTCTTTACCCTGCCCTGTGGGAAAAGTCCACTGAAACAGTGAATGCTCCATCCCTGCAGCTTAACAGGTTTTCTGTTATCTGACAGGGTTCACTACCAGAACCTTTTGGAAGTCCTGTCTTCATGTGGGAATTTCAGCTTTCCTTTTTGGAATTTGGAAGAAAGAAAAATGCCAGTCTTCCTGGCTATGCAGCACATGTTAAAACTGTGACACCTTAGGGACTTAAGCTATAAAGGCAAATATAAATACACACACCTATGGGTTTGGAATCTTTTCTGAATGCTGAGAAGAGCAATAGTAAAAGGAGATTAAATCACTGACAATATAAGATTTTTTTTTCACAGTGAATCCTGCTTCATTCTGCCTGGTTCTGAAGATCACACGTAGGAAAAGGATCCAGCCTGTTCCCTTTGGATGCCTCTGCAGCAGCTGGGATCTCTGAAAGGGCTCTTCTGCTGCTGACCTCTCCTTCTCTGCATCTTGGAGCCCAACCCATGATCCGGGATCCTCTTGATTCCGTCAGCTTCCAAACAGGGCTGTCCTCCCACAACATCCAGGCTGACTCATCCGTCCCCAGCCGGGCTGGAATGCTGCAAATCCTTTCACCTGATCTGCTATCAAACCCTTTCAGCTGATCTGTGATCCTAAAGGCACGGATCCCAAACCCGCTGGCATTCTCAGGTCATCAGCTCCATCACTCCCCAGCAGCGATTCCTGCAGCACTGGGAGCTCCCCTGTCCCCTCCTCAGCACAGCACACCCTCCCCTCCTGCTGTTTTCCCCTTCACTTTCTCTACAGCTCCTGATTTTCACCCTCTGATTGGCAATTTCCCGTGCTGTCCAGCAAGCAGGGAAATTCACTCTGATCTCTGACTGTCGAGTTCCCATGGAAACATGCTCTGGGCACCGTCAGCCACGCAGGCAGCAGGAGGGAGCCAGCACAGAGCACGTTGGTGATGAAGGTACCACGGGAACAAGCCAGGGGTTGAGGGAGAATGTTGTGGCCAAGAGAGAGCACACAAGCACTGCACACAGCTCCTGCAAAGCCAGGGAATTCGGGTTATCACCAACAGCAGGCAGCAGCCAGGATCAGGGAGGGAGGGAAGCCCAGTCCTGGCTGTGGGTGGGATGCTGCCAATCTCCTTGGGAAGCAGAGAGATGTTCCTTGTCCCTGGGCAGTGCTAAAGGCCTTGGGTTACCTGTCATGCCCCATCACTGCAGCCCAGTGCTCCACACAAGCTCATCAACTCCTCTGCTCCTGGCACTCCAGGCTCCCAGAGAGAGAAGGGAAAAGCTGACAATGGCCAGCCCAGAATCACAAATCCCACTCTGAACTAATGCAGGCAGCAAATTTTTGGTGGTGAATTTCTTCTGGAGGGTGCAGAAACACTGAGCATCCAGATATTCCCACACAGGCCCTGCAGGGCTTGGCCAAAACTGCCCCTTTGGCAGAAAAATGAGCATCTCCCAGACTAAGAGACAAATTCTGGTGCTCTAACTTCATGTTCTTAACTCAGGGTGCTTCCCTTGAGAAATGTCAGTCCCTGGTGAGTACAAAAGAGGTTCCACTCTAAGGATAATGCAGAGCAGTGCCCCACTGATGCCTGCAGCTATTCCCTTGATAAATTCCTAATCCATACATTTCTGCCCTGCCCTAAATCTTTCTTTCACCTCCAGACAGTGTGGGGCTATTGCTGCAGGGATATTGCTCTTCCCATATCTGCAAAGTTGTTCAGCCACTTCTCTGGCAAGTGGAGCATCACGACAGAAACATTTCAGCAGAGCAACCTGTCTCAGGCAAACACAAGGTGCTGTCTTGATGTTGCTCCTGCCTCAGGAAAAAATCCAGTTTGTCGTGGATCCTGTGGGAGCTGCTTGTTCTTGAGCTCTGCAGGGAGCCTGGAGGGAGGTGCACAGGCTGCAGGAGACAGGTGTTCAGACTCCAAAGATTTCTGTTCTTGTCCATGGGAAGAAGAGTTGATGTTCTGACATTTGTAACCATTAGGGGATGTGGCATTTTTCATAAACTTAAGAGATTTCAGAGTCCAGTGCCTTGGCCAAAAGCTTGTTTCCAAATCAGCACCCTGGTTTTTATCCTGCTGACCTGTTCCAGCTCGATTTGACAGAGGCATCAGAGATGTCACATCCCAACACTCAATACCAGGTGGGTGTGTATAGAAGAGCCCTCAGGAGTGCCCCAGCAGCAAAAGAGAGATGCAGAGATGGCCTCAGCCCTGATTAGACACCAGAGAATTGAGTTGCACTCACCAGACACACAAACTTTTTTTCTTTTTAAATCAATGTGGTAGGGGAAGGACTGACCACCTGATGGTTGAATCCAGAGGCAATGTGAAGTATCAGTGAGAAGCCAGCCCTCCCCACCCACTGCAGGCATCTCTAAAGATCTTTCATCCATTCATAACAACATTTTCAACAGTGAGAGTGAAACACCCTGAAGATTCTGTTTTTTTTTTTTATTGTCTACAGCACACATAAGGACCTTAAATTCAACCCTAAACCAAGGAGCTGAAGTAAAATGCCCAGATTTCAGTACAACTTAGGTGTACTATCCCTCAAGTAAATAACCAAAAGTTACAGATTCAATCTGACTTAAACAGACTTTTTTTTAAAAAGGAGTATCACACAACCATAAATACACACATTCATATAAAATATTATAAAATATATCTCATGTTCTTGACAGTGCAATAACTGACAGTCACTACAAACTGTTTGGAAATGTAAAACAAAAGCCTTCCAAATCTAAATAAAGCATGCAGGACATGCTGTCCCACAGCACAAAGAGCAGCACACAAACCCTTCCCTGGCCTCTACTAAACTGCTTTCAGGGGCAGCACCAGCAGCACAGGGCATGGAGAGGCAGATGCAAGAATGGAGAGAAAAGGCAAAGAAATAGATCAGTAAGGCAAGGAAAAGAAGCAAAATGAGTTAATGGATTTGGAAAGGGCTGAAGTTGCAAACCTTCTCCACCTGGAGGAGGAATTTGAGCTGCTAAGAGCTCCCCATTAAATGACCAGATTCTCTCGTTCCCAACCTTCCAGCTCTAAACTTCTCAGTATATGCTGCTCTGACCAAGCTGGACCCTGCAGACCGACAGCACCTCCATCTCAGGATCCCTTCCCTTCAGACATTACTTCCCCATCATGTGATCTTGTCTGCAACAGCATTTTGGCCTTGACAATGTGCTGGGGGCTGCTGCAGGACTGAGAGTGGCAGGGCTGAGACAGCTCAGCAGTGATGGGGGAGGCAGTGGAGGGAGCTGCAGACAGGAGAATCTGCTGCAGACCAGTGAGCTGAACACATCAAAAAGCCAGTGCTGCTGCAGGGATCTGGCTCTTACTGGGCTGCTCAGGTGTAGGAATGAAGGAACCTCTTCCCAAAGGCTTTAGGAGCCTCAGTGCCACACAGGTCTCCTTCAGTAGTGTCCTGGGGCAGACACTGCCAGGCTGATGACACCCTCAGATAGCTGGGAAAGAGAGTGGAGGGGGCAGCCACATCCTCACCCTTAGGACCCGGTGTGCTGTCAGCTGCCTGCTGTGTCCAGCTGTGTCCCTACACTGCCCTCCAGATCTGCCACACACACACTCCTCCTCATACAGAGGAAGGCAGAGCCAGGACCCTGTGTCTCGTTTCCTGGTCCCCCTCCCAAGCACGGGGCCACCAAAGGAGAAACAAGGAGAGATGACAACTACCTCCACGGCTCTCGCTGTCCGCAGGCTTCACCTGGATCGGGCGTGCCATCTGCAAGGGAACAGAAATGCAGAGGTTATAGCTTGGCCCACTGCCCAGCACACTGTCAACAGGGCAGCAGGAGACAGGCAGAAGGGAAACCAAGACATTGTGATGCCAACCAGTACCCTTGAAGAAGGGATCATTTTTTTCCAAAAGGAACCTGGCGCTTTTCCCTGCTCGGCTGCTCGTCCCAGAGAGCAGCTCTCCTGGAAATGCCCACCATGCAGAAACCCCTGCCTCCTCAGCTGCTGCAAGTGGCACAGAAAGGACTCTGAGGAAGCAGCTCATCACCATGTGACTGGAGCCTGAACAGTGGTCAGGGTGGCCTGAGGTGAGACTGTGCCTGGAAGCTCTTCCTGTGTCTGCCCTGACTCAGTGCAGGCATGGCCACGTCACCCAACTGAGCCACTCACTGTCCTTGCAGCAGGGAAGAGACACTGCCTCTGAACTTGGCTAGAAGCAGCACAGCAAGCAGGCCTGTGGTGTTTCCCCTTCCCCAGCCCTCACGCAGACAGCTCTGTGCACCAGAGCAGCTCTTGAGAAGGGCAGTGCTGCTCTCCAGCAACATCTCTCATCTCTGGCCCTCGGGGGCAATGCTCAGGTTGAAAGTGGCAAAACTCCTCTCCCTTGGGTGTGGAGAAGAGGCTTTTCCTTCTCTTGCAGCCATTAGTGTCATCAGCAATAATCCAACCACAAACAAGCCTGAAGGGTAGCTCAGCTCACATGGTATGGGGACATGAAGAGACAGAAGTAGCTGCATTAAGGAACCCACAGCTTTAACTGTCTGGTTTGAAAAGCAGGGCAGAACTCATCTGCTGGCAGGTCTGTGTGTCCTGTGCTGCCCAGAGAGGCAGCTGACAAGCTGTAGCCTCCTTTCCCAGCTAGCAGGATCCAACTGCACCAGAATATCCCCCGAGGAATGGTGCACAGGGCAGATTTCCACATTCACAGCACATCTCACTCCATGTCTCTCAGCATCATTCACAGAGGCTGACAGTGACCTGAATCAGTGACATTCATAATAAAAAACAATCAGAATATGGCATGGAAGGCCTGCACACGAGCTGCAGGTCCAGGCACAGTCTGCCCCCTCTCTTAGGAAACCCCTGATGAAAAACAGCAACAAAACAGAAAATGAAATTAAGCCATAGAAGTCACCAACTGAAACGTGTTTAGAAGCCAGCATGCAATATGTACAAGGCTATCAGTCTCCAAGTGGTGGCTGAGCCAGAAACCAGAGGCAGAGCCCACATTCCCAACAGCTGGAGGAAATCTGTGAGGTGGCTTTGCAGTTCACAGGACAGAGATGCCAACCAGGAGGCGACAGGCTGGCATGGCATGGCACACAGCCTGGCAGCTGGGGGCTGTGAAGCTGCCTTCCTCTGACTGATGGTTCTCAGGCAGGACGAGCAGAGGCCAGGAGCAGGCCCACGCAGTTCCTGCCTCAAGGATTGATCATGGGGCTGCTGATAATGGCCCCAGGGATGGGCTGGCAGCTCCCCAAAGGAAGGCCAAGCTCCTGCCCTGCTGTACGTTGAGAGGCAACAACCCCAAGACCTGCTGAATCATTTCGGGAAGAGGGAGAGGCTGCAGATCCTTTTCCCACTCTTGATCAGCTGCAGCGATTTGCAGAGCTCCTGATATCCTGCTGTTGCTGCCATGTGGCCCCAGCACTTGCAGCACTGGAACTCTTCAGCCTCTGGGCTGCTGCTCCCCCAGGAGCTGCCAAGGGCCCAGCACATCTTTCCTGAGCTGAGTGGGATGTGGGGCAGGGATTCAGGAGTCTGCGGTCAGAGAGAGATTGTTCCACAAAGCCTCCAATTTCCTTGCTGAGAGGCTGCTGTCGGTGCTCATGGTCCCTGGCACCCTGCCTGTGTGAGCTGAGGCTGGCAGAGCTGTGGGAGCAGGCTGAGTGGGAGAGGGCAGGCAGCCCAGATGTGTGCTCAGAAGAGAGGGCTCCGTGCAGAGCCAGGAGAGGCAGCTGGCCACGTCACATCCAGGACGTGGATTCCCCCAGCACCGAGGAATAGTTTTGTTTCTACCCAGGCCTAAACGAACAGAACTGATGGGGAGGGAGATGGAGGGACAGACTCGGAGCTCAGCTTCTGTGAGGAAGCCAAAGCCCCAAAGCCATTTGGGGGTAGGAGAGGCAGCAGGGATGCTGTGGAAATGCAGTGCACACACATCCAGCACCAGCCTGCCAGGGATGCAGGGGCTGAAGGCGACAGTCGGGAAGGATGGGGGGAGGCGAGGGGGAGGTTAAGTACCTGAGGCCATCTCCCTGTCCCCTCCCCCAACAGGGCTGTCACTCCAGCTCCCAGCACCTAGGATAAAGGAGGTGTTGTCATGGAAACGGTTATTCACCACATGGAACCTGACATTTGCAGTTGCCATGGAAACCAGCTCTTGGGGGCATTCCCTCTGCTTTGCACAAAAGAGACATTTTGATATGATCTCTGGGGAAGGGGCCCCCTCTACCCATCTGTCCATCCTTAGCCTTTCCCCCATCCCAGGGACGTGACCCCAGGGGTGCTGACCCCACCAAACCTGCCACCCTGGGCGAGTGCATCCCACAGGGCCACTGACCCAGTGAGGTGATGTGCCCACAGCACGATGTTCTGCCAGGAGAGGTGGCAGTGCCAGTACAGCACTGTGGGTTAGTACAGGTGCAAGCAGAGGCAGCTCCTGGCTGGGGCTGCCCTGCATCCCCCAGCTGTGGCCACAGCTCCTCTCTTGCCCATCTGAAACAACAGCTGGGGTGGGCACACCAGGCTTTCCCTCTGCCCATGTCAGACCAAGCCCTGGGTCAAGGGATGCCCATTTGCAGAGGCCTTGCCAGCTTCAGTGACTTTGAGAGACACCCACCAATCTGGGGTTGGGTCTCTGGCTGGTCTTCATCTGCTCTGAAAGATTTGGGTAAAGAGAAGAAAACAAGATACAAGAAATTTGTCCAGATGCTGAGGCTTGGAGAAGAGCAGCAGGATTGTCTGCCAGCTTCACACAGGAGGTCTCCCAGATGAGGCAGAGGCAGCCGTGGTCTTCCTTGCACAGAAGTGGAAACCCAGAGGTGTCCATGAAGAAGGACACCACCACTTCAATCCTTCTAAGTCTCATGCCACCAAAGATGAACAAATTATTAAAGGTCTCTCAAGAAGAGGGAGTCCACAGCAGCTTTAACTCGACCACAGAGGTCTCAAGGCCCTGAGAACTGTCCCTAGGGGATCCTAAACTTTGTATACAGGTTTCAGACAAAGCTCTGTCCCCTACAGGAACACACAGCAGAGATGGTCAAGTTTTACCTTTCCCATTTGAGGGAGAAACAGAGGAGGAACAGGGCAGCAGGGAAGACCCACTTCTGGCCTACACAGCAAACTCTGAAAGTACAGATTCTCCTGGCCTCCAGTCATCACCTGAAGCTGCCCGGTAATCAGAGAGCACACCTGAATAAGAAAACTATTTGAATATACCCAGCTGGGCCCAGAATCCAGCAGTCGGGATTTGCCTGCCTTAAATTCCCAGAGTGGAGAAGATGCACATGCACAGACATGGAAGCCTTTTACCACACAGGAACACATAGGTGAGAACTCGTGTAGGATGGAGAATTTGAGCAAATGATTCATGAGCCTGCACCTGCCTCACAAGCTGAGCTTCATCTTCCCTGTTAAATTATTCAGCTGAGCATTATTAGTCTTCATTTCTTAAGAATATCACATTAACATTTAGCACATGCTGTCAGGACACCATGGGCCAAATGTCCCCTGTCCCAGTCCCTCACCCTCACACTTCAGAGTTCTCCTTACCCGCTGCTGGTGACACTAAGGGCTGTCAGCTCCATGACCCACTGCACTCAGGAAATCCTCTGGAGCAGCAGTGGGCACCAGATGGGCAGCAAAGCTCCTGCTGCCCTGCTCCAGCTCCCATTTCCCTCCTGGCTGGATACACAACTTCCCCAGCACAGCTGTCCCTGCCCTGCTCACAGCTCTCACAGACAACATTTCTGTGCCTGCACCACTCTCCCTCCCCTGAGCCTGCAGCCTTTGTTGGCTTTCTGGGTGGCTCCTGGTGGGAAGCAACGGGGCAGCCAGGCAGGGCTGAGGCCATCCCTAACCTCGGGAGCTTTACACAAAGCACAGCAGCCATGTCCTGTGCAGCCTTCTGAGAACAGTGAGCCACAGGAGGATCACTGCAGCCCAGAGGAGCTCAGGGACTGCCAGGGAAGAGGCAAGGCCTTGCTGAAAGTGTCTGAATTACATCTCACCCCAATCCCAGGACCTGGGCAGCACAGAGAAGCAGGGGACCCTTCTCTGCTTGGGCTTCCCCCTGCTTTTGAGGAAATGCTCCCCACTTTTGTAGCACTCTTGAGATCAATGATGTAAGAAAACATCCTGGCACTCCTTAAGTCAGAGGAAGCTTTGCTATTGGTTTCACCAAGGCCAAAAGGCAGCATTTCTCTCACCACACCCCAAATAAAGACTTCTGGAGGTGAACTGGCTCCCCATGTTTAATCAGTGCTCAGCAGGAGCTGTCAGTCAGCTCAGCAATCTGGTAGCCCTGTTCTTCAAGGAGAAGACTCCCAGATCCCCCTTCTTCAGCTTTCAAACTGCAAAAGCTGGATAGAAGGAAAAAGCCCCCTGGGACAGCAGGGCAAGCCTTTCTATTAATTACGAGTGAGTGATGTAAAATAGCCCCTTAGGTGCAATGCAGGGGAACCTCACAGTGTTAAGAGGGTCAGAAGCAGAGTGTAGGAAACACACAATGCAGGCTGGCTCCTCTGGGATGTCAGGAACCAAAAGGCATCCAAGGCCATTGGCAGAATTAGGTCCTGGGCTCTTCACTTTACAAATCGTGGGCTTGTCCTCCTCTGGCCAGTTAAAAATGCCCTGCCTGCATGATCATAATCACTTCTAACTGGGCAGAGCATATAAATCTAAATGCTAATTTGTTCATTTGGATTCCGTTTCTGATTGGGAATGCAAGCAGGGATGGACTGGTGCCAGTCTCAGTGCTCAAGTACCCTACTTGCATCTTCCCTCTGACATCTCAGCATGCCTCAGTCCTGTCCAGGAGAACCATCCTTCCCTGAGAAAGAGGGGCTGTCTCATACAGAAACACGAGCAACGCCAGTACCAAGTTCAGCTGGCACAGCTCTATAGGCTCCTTATGAATTCACCTCATTCAATTCCACTATGGAGGAGACAAGGATAATTATGAGCAGTGTGTTCCAGGTGGAGGAATCGAGGCATGTGGTGATGAAGATCATGCAGAAAGTCTGTGGCAGGAGCAGGATGTGAATCCCAGAGTACAAACCACACAACTTCTGCCTGCACGGCTCAGCGACATCTTTTTGCATGAGCAAGGAAGATTGTTGAAGGACTGATGAAACTGAAAACCCAAAAACTCCTCTAGAAAGTTCATCGAGACCACAAGAGATTGTTCTAGCCTCCAGAAAGCCATGGGCCTGAGGACCCAGGCACAGCTGAGTGCTCAGACCCACAGTTCTGTGTTAGCTGCAGCACCTTTCTTCAGCATCTTGCTTCAGAGACTTGCCCAAGTGTCACATTTGTCACTCCCACTGAAGAAGAAAGTGCTTAGCAGGCCTAAGGAATGCTTAGGGCTTAAGGCCTGCAAAAAGCAGGAGTAAGATGCTGTGAGATGGGTCACCAAGTTACCCTGAGCAAGGGCAAGAAAGCTGCACAGGGAAAAGCTGAGAGCACACACTCCACTGGAAAGGACACCCAGCACCCTGTGCCTTTCCCTGTGCCCACTGCTGCACCACTGGTCCAGTGAGCACGTTCAGGTGCTTCTCTGTGCACAAGCTGCAGCCTCCAAGGACCCCAAAAAGTCGGGGAAGGGCAGAGCCTGGGGCAGCAGTGTCTGAGCTGATGGGCACAGCAGCTCTGCAGAGCCTGCACAGGCCTCTCCTGGCTGTGCCGGCAGGTTCACACTGGGCTGCTGCAGCCATGCCCTTCTCCTGCCCCGTGGCAGGGTAATGACAGTGGCCAGGAAAAGACATCTCTGCTGATGTAACAGAGGGGGGCAGGCACAGGGACCCTCAGCCTGCACACAGAGTGGCTGTGCCAGTTCCCTTGGCAACCACAACTCTGACAATCCCGGCAGAGCAAAACCTCCGGCGATGCTGACGCACCCACTGGAAAATCCACCCAAAACGGGCCCGAGCCCCAGCAGATGAATCCCCTGAGCCAGTTCTGGGCTGATAGGAGATAAGCTGTTTCCCTTTAGGGGTGCTGGCAGACCAGAAAAGAGGCCCCAGGTGACTGCAGGATGCCTCTGGAGGCAATCAGATCTCATTTGGAGAAAGCCCTCAGTGATTTGGTGTAGTCAGCTCTGCTTTGAGTGGGGTTTGAGCAGAGACCCCAGAGATCACTTCCACCAGAAATTATCCTATGATCCCATCCATATCCATATTCACAAACACTTGTGTGCAGGCACACATCCCAAATGACCCCACAGAGGTGGGAATGTGCAGCCTCACTCAGGAGGGTGGTGCCTTTGCAAAGACGAAGGTCTGTGTGGGCTGGTGTGCAGGTACAGGTGAGTTCATAAGCACAGGTAAGTGAGATCACCAGGGAAGACCCAGCTCTGGGAGGCAAAGTCAAAGCTTTGTGCTGCAAGGAGATGCCAGGGCCTGGCTGTGCAAAGGGCAGCAATTTCTCTGGAGAAAGGAAGGCCCCTTGTGCACAGGACAGAGCCTGCATGTGTCCACTTGGTCAGCACATGGGAGCAGGTGCTGATCTTTAATTTCTCTGTTCTTCCAATTCCACAGGGAACAGAAGGCAATGTCTGCCTTGGCAGCTTGCTCTTCAGTGTAGGCACTTCCCTGGGCAGCTGCTTTGCCTCACTGAGAGTTCTCAGCCCCTCCAGCCAAACCCTCAATAGCACAAGTATTTTCAATTCCCTCTGCACTGAACAGGCACTTCAGCTGCTTCTTGCCCAGGGGCTGCTTTAGCCCAGCACCTTCATGTCCTGGTGCTGCCATTTCCATGAGATAGTCTTGGCATGCTGTCTGTATTTCTAACTGATAATGCTGGACGGCTCTCAGGAACTTGCTGGTATTGCCAACCTGCAGGATGGACATGGGAAAAACTTCTCCACCCTGCCCTGTTGAAGGGTTCAAGCTGCAAAGATTAACAAGCAGGGCCCAGCTTCAAACCTCAGCCAAACATTTAGACCACCTGAAATTTTCAGAAATACTGGTCCAGGCTGGCCTCACACCAGCATTGCACAAACAAGAGGAGAGGGAAGAATGAGATGCATTGTCCTCTCGACCCAAGTCTCTCCAGTCACCTGTGCTCCCTCCTACCAGCACAGGCTGTGGATGCTGACAGATGGCCCAGGTGAGCCCTTGCTGCTGGCAGCACAGGACACAGCCTACCCACAGGGATGCCCCCTGCTCAGGCTCTGCACTAACACTGGTGCCCAACCACCTGAATTAGTGCTGCAGCATCTCAACCCCTGGTGCATTCCGAGTCTCTGTCTGCTCTCATGCTGCTGCTCTCTGTAATTTTCCATTCCTGTGTCCCTGCATCCATGAGTTCTCCCTATGATGTAGCCACATTTCAGTACCCTCATCACTGCTCTTAAACTGCCCGTATTCCCAGCTTGGATCAATACCAATTTCTGCCACTTACTTGCCTACCTTTCAGCAGGCCTTTCTTTGTTCTGCATAGAAATAAAACTGTAACTGTACCTTGCCAAAAGAATTACTTTTTTAAACCTCCCCCCCTCCACTTCCTCCCTCTATTCTTCTTCCTCTTCTTCTTCAGGAGCAATTTTATGTAATTTGCAACTGTCTGGCTGCAAATGAAAAGAGACATAAAGCGTTTCTGCGAAATATTGAAAAGCTGGATGCTTTTCCCTCAAATTTCACTTAGCAAGAGGCTTTAACTTGCTGTGTGATCACTGTGTGTCATTAATAACCTCTCCAATTCCTTTCAGAACTCAGCAAAGTGAAGGCACAATCACGAATCAAAGGCATGGGTTATTGAGATATAATATCATTTCACTGAGGCAGGGAGGAGTGTGCCAGGGAGTGGGGAGAAGGTGAAACACTGCACTGCTGGGCTGGCTGGCAGCTGAAGAGGACACTGGATTTAGGAAAAAGCCTTAAAGGCCTGATTTCAACAATTCACCAGCTCTGAGGGCAGCACAGGTGTTTTAGATAATACAATATGTAGCTGTATAGGTGAGACTGGTTGTGTCACCATCAGATGTGTGGATGTGGCACTTAGGGACATGGTTTAGTGCACTGGGTTAATGGTTGGATTCAATGATCTCAGAGGTCTTTCCCAACCTGATGATTCCATGACAGTCTTGTTACTTTACACCCTGAGCAAACTGGCCCATATAAAAAAATATAAAAGCCAAAATTTTGTCTACCTCAGAAAAACACGCTGAGCCTCACTGTCAAAAACCAAGCTTTTGAGAGTTTAAATTCCCATTCAGTTACCATACATCCAACAGCACTCAATTCAGAAACAAAAGAGAATTTTGACCTCATAAAAATAGAACTTGCCCCAAATGCCACAAGAATAAATACAGACCACAGTGATTCCTACTGACTTATGTGGAAAACCTAAAATATAAATATAACTATATATAAAAGCTTAGGTAAGCTGCACTGCACTCATGGCCCTGCAGGTGGGCTGACATTGCTGGCATCAGACCTGGAGGACCTCAGGAACAGCTCTGTGGGCCCAGAGCTACCCCGTGACAGCCTGGAAGAAAACCCAACAGTCCTGCTCCAGCTACCTGATCACAGCCTAAGAGCATCTCAGAAACCTTCAAAGCACTTCCATAACTCCATCCTTACCAAACCCTCAGCCTAGACCAAAAAAGTCATTTTAGTCTCTCTTCAGGTTCATGAACTGCTGAGTTCAACCACAAAGGAAGGTTCTTTGGTTCTTGTGGCACCTGCAATTGCTTGGTGGTACAACAGCAAGTGTAGGATCAGCACAAGATCCTCCTCTGCTGTCTCTAAACCTGCTGAGAGGCTTGGCCATGCATTCAGGTGAAAGTTTGTGTCACCCTACACTTCATAACCCTTCAGCTTTCTTTCTTCTCCTGCTCTGTGCAATACAGAGGAAGGAGATGGGTAAAATGCACAAGAAATCAGTTGTTTACCAGACTGTGGCACACTGACTGAAATCTCAGTGGTGTGGTCAGTGTGTTCTGTGCTCTGCCCTATGCTGGGGCCCTGGCTAAACTCCTGGGGATAGCTTTGCCCCACGGATCATCAGAAGATGATCCGGATGTGAATGTACAGGGATGAAATGTCCTTGTTCCCAGAACAGGGAAGCAATTGCCTGTCCCTCCTGTCTGTGATTCAATCCCAAAGTGCTGCCTGTGATCAGCTGGGCCACCAGGACAGGTGATGCTGCACAGACACCAGCAAAGCATGGCTGAGAGCTGCCTCAGCTCACCCAGCCCATGTCCATGCCAAGTAACCACCTCTAAATGACTAAAGAGAGAGAGAATTGTGCCTTTGGTCACTGAGGGACTGAACAGAACAGAAACTGAATGTGATGAAGTGGGATATTGGCAGCCTGAAAATAGACAGCTCCAAATGCAGCACAGCTCATCTTCATCCTAATCCTGAAACATAATTACACCACACTGCTCATTAACTGTCTCCAGACAAGTATGTTCAAAAGTACTCACCTACCACAGACTTCTTACTGTTCCCAGGCAGTGTCTTACACCTCCCTTAACATAAAAAGCCTTTAGATCACCACATCATAGATAAATTGCTGCTTTAAACACTGCTCCATGCAGCTCTCTACAACCCCTGAGAACATAGTGAAACATGCAACAAATCCCCGATGTAGAACTGTAGCAAAACTGAGATTGCCTTGAATCCACCAAGCCTCATATGAATAATTTTTCAGAGACACGTGTGACTTCCCCACTGCATTAACAGCACTGTACCATGACTCCTCTCAACAACTCCTCCATCCTTTGACTTGTTCTTGTAGGCACTGTCAGCTCTGCCCTGGACCAACATATGAGGTTACTGCTTCAGTTCAAAACTCCGACCATTTCCCGTCACAAAAAATAACTCAGGCAGATTTGTGCTGGTTATCTGTACTCTTCCCCCTGGCTGTCCTGAAATAAGAACCCTGTTAAGTGGTAATTAAGTCACTTGCATTTTCCAGTACTCAGATGCCAGCACAGGTCCATGCAAAAACAGCACAGGTAAACAAACACAGAAAAGGATGTGTGGGTGTGTGTGTGGAGGTCTTGAGGGCAGCTGGGAGAGGTGAGGGAAGCTCTTTGGACCTGTATGGGTTAAAGAGGAAATGTTATGGTTAAGAATTCCTAACCACCCTCCAGAGACCCCTGGTTTACATTAATTATTCTGTTGCCTTGAGCACTCACGGCCTCCTGTGAGCTTCTATCTATAAGTACCCAGCTCCTCCTCCTACTCACCTCCAAATGAATCCTTTCAATGTGCTTGATCAACCCCCTCAGTACAGCAAGGGAACTGCCCAGTCTAAGCTCTTAAATCATACCAAAATGGGGAGGGCAACAATCCAGAACTCCTTTCAGCTCTCCAGCAGGTCCCAGGGAGGCAGAGCACTGCCAGGCAAGGAGGGACCTGTTCCACAGTGCCCAGCCTCCCTCAGATCCCACTGAACTCTGCTCCCAAGACCAGCTGTGGAATGAGCAAGACCCGGGAACAGACCAGCAGTCCTTCTCTCACCTAAATAATCCATTTCTCTTCCAAACAATGGCATGTGGCAAGTGTCTATTTTTATTTTTGAGAGGCTGATCCAATTCAGCCACTGCATCAGAGCTCCATCCAGGCACCCTGCAGGGCAATGGCAGAGTAGAATTGGATGCACCAGGAGGTTCTGCACACCTGGAAAAAGGCTCTGGTATCTTATCTCGTGTGAGTTTTTCAGCAGTGCCCACTGTGCACCCACACACTTCACCTCAAAGCCCACAACTCCCCAGTGACAGAAAGCTGAAGGTGTCCTGTCACACCACAGAGTGCAAAAAGCAGCACAGAGACAGGCCTGGCCAGAGAAAAAAAGCAGCAGCTCTGAAGAACAGTGCTGTGCCTCCACTCCAGAAACACCCTTCTCTTCCACAAGCAGGAAAACTGATCTGAGCCACTTCTTGCCCTTGCTCCCTCCCCTGAAAATTCCCCATCATCCTGCCCATGGCATCAACTCCAGACAATTCACTGGGACTTACCCCTGGCAAAGTCTTCTGTTCATGCAGTGCTGTCTGGGCTTTGATGGCAGAGTCTCTGGCACAGTATGTGAGGAATGCACAACCTGCAGCAGATACAGAGAGCGTCAAGTTAGACAGGCACTTGCAGATGAACATCAACACAAATGTTACATAATTTGGATGTGTCTAAAGCTCCAGGGGAAAAAAAGACAAAGAAACAACCTTAAAGGACTTGCAGGCCACATCTAGAGTCTATTAAGAGCTGGAAAAGGGTCCCAGTGAATCAACAGAGCTTGACACAGGTGTTGAACAAGGTGAGACACAATGGGAGAGCAAAAGGAAAGCTGATCTTGTCTGTGGCAGAAACAGCCACAAACACAAGGATCAGGAGAGAGGCAAGAACCAGCATGATTAGTGATTAAAAAAAGGAAGGAAGCAAGGAAAGTATCTGGGATTTTAGGCTTATACAAAAGCTCCATGATTCAGATTCACAAATGAGGAAAAGCTGTAGCAGGAGAGGCCTGGCCTTGTGTGCTGTATGATGCACACAAACACCTACCAGTGCCCATATGCACCACAAGGACAATACAGAGCCCAGCAGAGCATCATGCATTCTGCAAGGACCAACTTAAGCCAGAGAAAAAGCACAGAGAAAAGGCCAGATCCTGACATTCTTAGTCAAGATATGACTCAACATCTCAGACGAATGCTGGAGCCAAGGGAGGAGGGGAGGAGTTGTAGTCCCTCCAGGAAGAAGAGGGATCATCTTTGGGTGCTCTGATGCTAAGAATAAGCAAAGGAAAAATCTGGCTGGTTATCAAGAAACATTTCCTAGCAGAAAGAGATTTAGACTGTGGAATGATCTCCCCAGGGAAGTGCCTGGAGCTCCATCACTTGAGTTGTTTCAGATGAGGGTAGGCAAAGCACTGGAGAATAAACTCAGAATGCATCTGACCCCCTCACTCATCCCCCTCCCATCCACAGTGGCATTCCACATGCCAAGCCAAGGCAGGACGAGTCCCTCTGCCTTGCTGCTGAACATCCCTGTCTACACTGCTGTGCTGGGGCTGCAGATGCATTGTTATGGCCAGAGAGCCCCATTTTTCTGCCTCTACTTTCTTGTGCCTGGCTTGGGGTACTCCAAAGCTGCTTCAGCTTTGATCTAAGCCACTTCTTGGCCTCCATGGATCCAAAGGTGGGTGCAGGGGCTGTCTGGACTTCTTCCCTCTACCCCAATGTGACTCCATGGTACACAACACCCTTAGGCCAGGCACAAGGCAGCTCCTCAGGAAAATCCCAACCACAGCAACATAATTCTGTTCTCCTGTTCTTCCATCCCAACTCCAAGAAGTTGCTGCAGGTAAGCACATCACATCTGTCCTCACACCTCTTGCTAGGGAAGAAAAACCTTCCAAAAACAGCACACTAGATATCTCTAAGAGGTCATTAAAGCTCCTTATTGCCCAGGTTTTGAACCAAGAATGCCACACTAAAGTCAAATGTGGGACCAATAGGCAATTTAACAAATGCAGTGAAGCCAAGAAGAATGCAGGTAAACTTCACTGCTCCTGGCAAAGGCAGCTGGCTCTGGTGTGGTGGGGAAGCTCCCCTTGGCTTTCACTCTCCCCCATGGATTGCTCTGATATCAGGTCTCAAAAGCAGCTCTATAAGCAGAGAGACCAGACTCTATAACCTCTATAATCTATTTCTAGCAGATTTGAAGGCCTGCTCACCAAAGCCTCAAACACAGATGCCCAATTCCACCTGCTGCTCCAGTCTGCTACTTTGCAAGTCATACAAGACTCATTCTAAGATAATTTGGGCCAGGTTTAGCTCACAAAACTCTGAAGTCAGCAGTTGGGAATAAGCAATTTATTCCACTAAAAGCTTCAATGCATTGGTACTATGCCCACGTGCAGTGAAAGCACCATCCTTGCCTCAGGAGCATCAACCTAAGAAAACTCAGGATAGGTGGAGTTATGTCTACATGAAGCATGAAAACCCCATCCTCAACTCCCATATTCCAGTGCTCAGGAATGTCAAAACTGAGGCAAAGCACACTGCCAGGCTCAAAACCCCCAGTGCATGGGAGGAAAAGCTAAAAATAAAACTGGACAAAGACACACCATTTAATGTGGATAAAGGAGAGACACTCCACACACAAGAAGGTACTGTTATCATGCCAGATTTGTAAAGGCCAGCAGCACCTACATCCACCAGCACCAATGTGAACAAGTGCCATGAATCCCCTCCCTAGAGTCCTCTGGTGCTTCTCCTCCCTACAGCACAGGCAGTAACACTCTTCATCTTTTAGCAGCTCAGGTACCAAGAGGCAGCAGCTTCCAGAGACAGAAACATCCTGTAACTGTGGAGCCTGAAGATGCCTCACTCCAACTCCAACCCAAGGGCAATCAATCCCTGCTGCTGCTCTGCTTTAAAAGGATGTGGGTATTCACTCAGCAGAAGCCACTTGTGCTCCTTCTCTTCACTCAGGCATGAAGCAGCACTCAGGCAGCCTCTAACATCCAGCCTGGATTGGGGCTACAGGTACAGGTCAGCCTGGTGCACTGCTCTGTCCCTGAGCTCTTCATGTCTCTAAGCTTTGAGGACATTCCTCTCATTCTTACTTTCCCCATAGCAGGATCCTGGGAAGCTGTACTGGCTCTGGAAAGGAGGGAGCTAAAGATGTCAGCTATGTCTTTAGGAAAATATGATTACTGCCTTTCACAAGCAGGTGTTTTGGAGGTAGAGTGCAGTAGTCAACTCCACTCCTGGTCAGAAATACAGGAAAAGGTTTGGCAGAAACACTGCTCTGAGCCTAATTGTGTAAACAAATATTTGGGGAAAAACTTTCTTCCTGAAGAGCTGTTATCTCCTGCACTCTAGCTCTGCAGCTCCTCCTGGGATGCTGTGACAGGATTCTGCTCACCATGTCTTTCATGGGCTCTTTGGGCTCTTAAAACTTTGAGCTGACAAAGCCACCCAAGGATCTGCCCAAGAGTGAAGAGATGTCCACAGAGGTGCAGAGGGGCCTGTCACTCTCACTAGGTTTTCTCACTTCCACATTCCCTGCTTTAGTTAACAGCAAACTCAGACAGACAGGCTCAGGCCCCTTTGGGCACTTCTCACACCAAGTCAGCTGTGCCTGCTGAGACACAGGACGTGGTGTTAGAAAGTGCTCAGGGTGTGAAGAAGCGTCAGCCTGGAAGGTCCCAGGCACCCGAGCAGTGCCAACGACCCATTCCCAGCACAGGGATGCAGGACAGCACCCAGAGCACGGTCTGCAAAGCCAGGCCTGTCTGCAAAGCCAGGCCACCATCATTCTGCCAAAGATCCCTCTATGCCCCATCAGTGTCGGTGGTACCACCCTATTTCCATGGGCTCCAGGAGGGTTTCCAGCTCCCTGAAAGCAGAACTCAGCCTAGTTCCACTTGCAAGAGACTGCATAAAATAAAAATATATATTCTGTGCCTGATCCTCCCTACAAACAACACATTGACTGTGGAATTTACAATCCCTTCAGATCCTAAATATTACTCCACACATCAGCAGTCTAAAGCCTTGAGCGAGAAAAGGCTGCTGGTTTGCAGGAGGGAGGGATCTCTAGATTCTGCTTAGCATCAGAAATCACATTAAATACTTCAGCAGGGGAAGCATGGAGTCAGTGGGGAGCTAATCTACAAGCCTGCAGAAGCTGAGTCAAAACTGGGCTGCTGGGAGGCAAGTGGGGCTGAGGGTGTTGTTGTATCCTTGCCCTCTGGAAAAGCCACCTATCTGTCCACCTGCCTGTGAGAGGGCTGCTCCTGCCCCTGCTGAATATTCCCCTGCAGTTCAATTTGGCATCTCACACTCTTCAATCGCTCCACTTTCCCTACCATGAGCACTCCTAGGAAACCCATCCAGTTGACACTTGTGAAGGAACTGCCTTCTGCCTAATCCTGGAACACAAGGCCAAAAATTTCCACTTGATTCTCCCCACTCAGCCTCCCCTGACCCATTCCAAAAGCCTGTTCAAACACCTCCCTGCTCTTCCCATGAAAATATTAGCTTTGAGACAAACACTGCCATTAACATGCAAATGAATCTGTGATTAACATAAATAGAAAAACTGCCTCATGAATAATATTAGGCTGGAACAGTATCAGCTACCAGTAGCCAGGTTGCTGAGACATGACTAGTCAGGTACTAACAAAACCATTTCCTAGCAGAGCTCACATTTCTGGATCTCTAAGATTCTCCTCTGCCTCCATAGAATTCATCCATTCTCAGCACCCAAACAGGACCAGCTCCTGGACACTGCAGCCCAACTCACATCCTCCAGCCCCTGGCAGGCCTTTTCCACCCTTTCTTCCTCCCTGGAGGCAGAGGTGGCTGCTCAGCTCCATGTCAAGCTGCAAGGGAACACAAGAGGACACGCTGGCTGCTCACACCACCGCTTCCTCCCCTTTGGGGAGAGAAAGGGAAAAAAGCAGATGGAAGCTGCATGTGAGCTGTCAATTGGATCTCACTGCAGATCAGGAACATGGGGAGAGAAAACGGAGTCTGCTGTCAGAACTGCCCCAGAAAGGTGGCTTCTGTACAGTGCAGGAATGAGCTCACAGCCTAAGTGTCCCTTGCTCAGGGGCTGTGACAGTGCTCCAGGCCACTGCAGTTCCTGGGTCAGGCCTGGCACCTTGCAGGCCTGCTGATGCCAGCAGCTCCTCACCAGGATGGCTTTCCTGCACGGAGCACAAGGCACTGCAGCCAAACCTGGTAAATGAGAGTGAGCAGGCATCAGGGTGGGCTGGATTGTGGATCTCATTCCCTCACTGCACGCTAAACCCCCACACACTTCCTTGTGAAGGGATGACTTCTTTGGAGAGGCTGTTCCCAAAACAGGCTGAGGATCTACATGCAAACTCATGCCACCAGGAAAGGAATCCCAGCCTCTCACTTTGTACAAAACAGGACAGGGAGGGGCAGAGGGAACTGAAGGGGTGTGGAAACAACCCCACAACAACCACCAGAGAACCTCACATCCCAACAGCCTCTTCAACAACCTGACCAACAACACTCACATCCACTCAAAAAAAACCAACCCGTTAGAACCAAAAAGATGTATTTATTTTCCTGCAGAAATCCTGCTTTTAACAGCAAGTTAATATCACACACATCTGGCTAATACCACAGCTGCCCCCTCTAATTTCCATACCTAAGCAGATCCCTAGAATTTGTCTCCTGCCTAGAAGCTGACCTCAGACCACACAGTCTATATTTAAGATGTCAACCGGAATGAAATGTGCAATTGCCTCTTGCCTTGGGCCCATTCTCCTTCATGCTGGGTTTGAAACCTTGCAACTCACCATCCCCTGGCAGCAGGTTTGGATGCAGTTCCTTGCACACGGAGACACACAAGCACATGGCATCCTGGTTCTTCACTCACAACCAGACACACTTCTTCAGATAAATTCATGCCAGCCCAGCCCCCACAGGCTTCAATGAGAAAGTGTTTTCCTTTTGTGCTGGAGTTAGATTTGGCCTTTTGTTTGAAAATACACTTGTTTTTCTCTTGTCCTCTTCCCTCTCTGTTCGGCCTAGAATGGTTCATGTTGCCAAGGCACTCGATTTTTCCTACCCTTCCTCCTAAATCTGTGGCACACTCCCTCCAGCATGCACCAACACATGGCCCCATCACAGATCATTTTAGGGCACGGCAGCCCAGGCTGAGCACCGACAGCTCTCAGGGCACTCACTGTCGGTTCCCTGCAGGTAGTTCTACCTGTGCCAGGGAGCGAGGCTGCCATCACCCCCTCGGATCTTACAGCGAACAACTCCGAGAGTTCCTTTCCTGGTGGAGCCGTGCAGGTCACAAGATCCCAAACACCTGCTGGGGTGGGGTAGAGCCGCTCCACTGAAGGGAGCTGCCACGGCCAACGCGACAGCTCTTCGCTACAAAAACACAACAATAAGCGAGGCTAAAGGAGCCTCCTCAAACTTTTCAGCACCCACTAAAGGTCTTTCAGCGAAGGAAGACCCCTCATCTCCCCGTGTGCCATCACGAAGGCCCCTCACCTACCCCGAACGCCACTGACAGCGGCACATTCGCGGCCAATATCCTTTGTTGCACGGATTTTAAAACCGCAGCGCCGAACCCTCGCCCGGGGTCGGTGTGAGCCCCCTCAGGGGATGGCCAGCAGCCCAGCGAGGGGTCCCGCTGCGGCCCCCGCGCTCCGCAGCAGCCTCGGCCCGGCCCCCGCTGCCCATCGCCGCCTTTGTCACCGCAGCCCACGCGGGGCCACAGGCCCGGGGCTGCCGGCGGGGCGCGGGCCGCGGCCGGGGGGCTCCGGGGGCTCCGCCGCGGGGATGCCGGACCCCGCCCGTGGGCGCTGGGGATGCGGACGCGTTCCCGAGCAGCGGATCGGGGGCCGCCAGCCGCCGCTGAGGGATGCGGGGGGTGCGGGGGGACAGCACAGCGCGGTGGGTCACGCGTGGACCGACCCGGGGCCCGCCGCCCCTTTGTGCGCGCCGCGCCGGGCTCACCTTTGTGCATGCCGGTGTAGCGGTCCTTGAGCACGGTGAGCTCGTAGATCTTGCCGAACTGCTCGAAGAGCGGCTTGAGGTCCTTCTCCTCCAGGTTGCGCGGGATCTGCCCCACGAAGAGCTTGATGGCATCCAGGTCCTTCATGCTGTCGGGCTGCGCCGGGGGCTCCGCGCCGCCGCTGCTGCTCATGGGGGAGGCTCGGCGCGGCGGCGGGGGCGGCTGCGGCGCTGGCGGGAGCGGCGGCGGCTGCCTCCTCGCCTCGCCCTCGGTGAGTCTGGCCATGCCCCGCGCCCGGCGCGGCTGCGGGCGGGCGGGCGGGCGGGCGGGGGAGGCAGCGCGGCGGGAACGGCCCCGCCGCCAGCGCCGCCGCCGCGGCGCCACAAAGAGCCGCGCCACAGCGCCCCCTGCCGGGCCCCGCGCCGACGAGGCCCCTCAGGAGCCGGGGGGCAGCGGGGAAGGCACCGGAGACGGCACCGGAGACCCCCGGGAGCGGCCCGGGAGCGGCACTCGGGACCGCAAGAGGGTGGTGAAGGCGGAAAGGCGGCAGTGACTGCCCAGTGAACGCCCATCCCCGCGGGTGAGGCTAGAGCTGTGTTTTTAGGGCCCCGGAGCGCGCAGGGCCCTGGGAGCAGGGGAGAGCTCTGAGCACCCACGAAGGCAGAGCCGCTCCACATCCGTGTCAGAAATTAGCATTCGCCCCATTTTCTCGGTGCCTCAGCACCAGGGTCTGGAGGCGAAGAGATTATTTAAAGCAGAAAATTTTGTAACGCAGCCGTGACCCAGCGGCGAGCACAGCCACGAGCAGCAGGGCTGGAGGGGGCTTAGCTGGAAGGGGAAGTCATGCACGGCCCCAGGTCTACAACCCCGGGCAGCTCTCCCTGCCCCTGCCTTTGTAGGGAAAGGCTCCTTTCATCCGAGCAGCTCAGCTCCCTCCTGGCTGGGGCTTGGTGGAGGCATCCCCAGCGCGGTGCTGTGTCAGACCGTGCCAGATGGTCAGGAGCTGGTTGTGTCTCCATGTTGAAGCAGCCATTATTGCTAACGGGATCAGCTCTCCCTCCCTTGTGAGGCTCGGGATTCTCTCCCACTGCCTTCTCCTGCTCTGGCAGATGCCGTGAGGCAAGGAGGGGATGTCAGCGCTCCAATCAGCGCGGCCCAGGTGGCCTCGGGCTGTGTCACCTCTGTGCCCCACCTCTGTCACGCCAGGGTGACGCTGAGGCACAGCACAGCCGAAGCTCCATCGGGAGCAGCTGTGCTGCAGGGATGCAGCCCAACCCTGCTCCGCCGCCCACAGCCACACAGCCCGCATCTCCTACAGAGCATTCCCTCTGCAGCGTGCACGGCTTTTGTCGTCACGCCACACATTTCAGCCTGTCATGCTGCCCCAGTGTCCCTGAAGATGAATACGCTCCTGCGGCCTCGTGCTGGGAGGAGGGAGGAGGTGCAGGCTGGGTTCTGGGTTGTTTGCCGAGAGCTGTGGCACTGTCAGGTGCTCGGCTCCACTGAGCATGCCAGGCCTGTGTGTCTGTGCAAAGGGCCGTGGTGCAGGCACAGCCTGGCCTTGCTTCCCCTTGCTGAGAGCTTTCTGCCATCCCCCGTTTCTCCTGCCTTGGATCCTGCGGAGGGAGGGCAGCAGTGAGTGGAGAGGTGACCCTACAAAACCAGGGCAACCACAGCTCTGTGCTCCCACTGCAGCCCAGTTCAGCATTCTCTTGCTCGGTCCCCAAGTGCCATCCTTCCTCCTACCCTCTCCCCACAGTGCCCCACATGCCAGAGCCTCAAGCCCTACCCACATCTCTCAGGTGTGATTTTACCTAGGCCCCTGCACCAGGAGATACGTGCAGCATGTCTCAGGAAAAAGCAGGTTAGGAAAAAGGGACGGAGTGTTATCAGGGGAAGAAGAGGGGTCCCAATCCTACAGAGCAGAGGGAAGAACAGAGAATACTGGTTGTGTATGAACACCCACCTGGCTGCCAGGCTGAAGTCATGGCAAGAATGAGAGAGGCCCCTGCAGAGCCACAGGGATTGGGGATTCCTTTTCACTCTTGTGCTCAGCAGAGCTACAGCTCTGTACCCTGCTCTCTGCAGCACTGGCTGTTGTGACCCCCTGTGTGTGTGGAGGTGCCAGAACATTCACCGAGGGCCAGCAAGAGCCTGGAATTGGCATCCAAGCTTTTCATGGAAATGGACAAATTCACAAAGGAAATTCACAAAGGCCTGCAGCTTTCTGCAGCCTGGTCCAAGCCCAGGGATGCTGCAAGGTGTCTCGAGGCTGGAGAGCTGTCTTGTGTTTGATGGTGTTACCACTCCTAAAATTCACCCTAAAACCTCCCCAGGATCTCCCCACACTGGCCAAACTTTCTGTTGACATATCTTGCAGAGACTGACAGGGTTGTGCCATCTATTTGGAAGCCACAGATGCATTAACTGGGAAGCCTATGGCAAGTCAAGCTGTTCTCATTTTTAACAGCTGCAAGCAGATAAGGCAATGTTTAAAACAAGAAAGCTTTATGGCAACAGCAGCAATGCTCACCTTGGACGAATCACACCTAAGCAAGTAAAGTTTTCAGGCACCTTTGCATGCCTAGCCTGATTTTTCACATCAGCTATTGCAGCTAAAGCTCCTCTAGGCTTTTGTTAGAGCTCAAGGGACCCAGTGCCTCAGGTAGAAAATGTCTATTTAGAAGGAAAGATAAATCCAGTCTCTTTTGCAGTCTATGAATGGACATACTAAAACCACCCCGACGGCAGTAAAGAACAACAGACATGAAAATACTGCTGGTAAATGAAAAACAGAACAGATGTCAATCAGCACCTGGGGTTTACAGAGCCAGACAGAGAATTATATACCAGAGTAACAGGATTAAGGGGAAGATAAAAGGAATCTTAGCACCAAGACAGAGAAAAAGGGAAATGAGAGGTCACCTGTGCAGAGGAAGAAGGAACGTGTTGCATCTGTCATGGAGGAGTCTACACAAGAGTGCTGCAGAGCTCAGATGCACAATTCTCAGAGGGTGAGGGAACAGATTCTGCCTAAACCTGAGATGCTGCTTCAAAAAAAGAACTGTTAGAAGAAAACCACATTGTATGCCCAAAATGTTTCTCTTCTGCAGAGAGACATTTGCTAGTGAAAAACACCCAAAATATTTTCCTTACACACATCTAGACTTGCCTGGTTTCTTGTGGCATATGAGTATTTGTATTTAGATGGGGCAGCTTAAGATGAAAGGTGAAGAGGTCCAGTCCAGTGGCCCAAACCTGAGAAGGGCTCAAACAAAGGGTGCAGGAACAGCCAGGTACATTTTGCCTTAGAAGTGCCTGCCCAGTCCTTCCAGCTCCTAAAGGCACTGAAGAATGGAGAAAATACAAGCTGGAGCTCTGAATTTCCACATCACCTAGGAGACACCATTTAAGGCAGAAAATCCTCACCACAGCCCAGAAAAAAAAAAAAAAAAAAAAAAAAAGATCCTTTAAAACAGTCTGCCTTCCCTTACCTATTTGTTCCCCAGGCAGAAGAGCCAAAGGACTAGGTAACACAGTCCAGAAAATATCCAAGCAGTAAGACAGTATCTCAGGGAAATAAAAGTTATTCCTGTAACGTCATTGCTTCTTGTCTGGTGTAAAAGATTCTGCAGCCAGACTGCCAGAGAAAAATATCCTGTGTAAAAGGATGTAACTTGCCATCAGCTTTTATCCTCTCTTGTCCACCAAGACCTTGCTGTTTAGCTTTCACTGAATATCTGTTTTACCAGCCAATTCAGAGTTAGGGAGTTCTAACATTTTAACTTTGCAAGAACCCAAAAATTAACTAAATTTTGAGGCTTGTGGATTTTTTGACCCAAGTTGTCACAGTGGATGAACTGGAAGTGACCATCACAAATTCCTGATATCTTTGTGATCAAGAGCAGCTGTTCTTTGAGGATTGATTTTAAAAACAAAACAAAACCCAAATAAACAAACAAAAACACACCACCTTGTGGAAGAAGTTTGGGTTGTGTGCAAACTGTTTCTTCCAATGCTTGAAAACAAGCTGGTCAAGAAACAATGGCACAGGGCTGTCCTTTCCCAAATAATGAGAGGCAACTCCTCAGCTCTACAATCATGCAATATTCAATTGAGCTGATTGAGTTCAGTTTGGACCTGGTTTTAATCAGCAAAGATATTAAGCTCTGCTGGTTTGATCTGGCTTCTCCCTCTGCTCCCCAAACGCTCCTGGAGCACAGGGGTGGTTGTTTCTGTCACATGCTTTCGTCTGGGTAAAAAATAAAAGGACAGCATTCCTAGCATCTTGGGGTCATCCCTACAGCATCTGCTTCTCACTCATCTCTTTGGTAAATTCTTTATCTTCCCATTACTCTCCATTACACTGCATTAAGATATTACATTAAAAATATTCTGCAGGAATAAGCCCACAACAAGAGCAACCTGTGCCACTTGACTAAAGCAGAGAGGATTAGAGGAGAGTGTGGCAATCACCAGATCTGCTCATCTCCACCCCTGCTCCCAGCAGCTACACCACTAAGCCCTTCAAATATTTTTCAGAAGTTTTATGAGGATTTCTTTTCTCCTGCTATCCCTAGTGAAAGGCTAATCCAGCAGTGACAAATCCAGCCTCTAGAAAAGCACATTTTCCACTCAGGACTCCACCCCACATCTTCCACACATCCCCGGGCTGTTGCAGCTCCAGCAGCTCCAAAGAGCAAAGCCCTTTGTACCTCCTACTTCACCAAGGTGCTGTAAGTGTCAGATATATTTAAGAGCATGAAGCATTCAGATACTATGGAAACCAGGGCAAGAGAAAAACCAAAAATAGATGGAAGACGCAAGCTGTTGTAAGATCTGGAAAAGCCTTGCTGAGGAAGGCTGTGCTTGCTGCAGCTGATTGCAGAGTGGGATCCATTTAGAGCTCGAGCATAAAATATCCTTTCCCCAATCTTTCTGTAGTTTGTCATTTTTCTCTGCCACAGGGAAAGGGATATTCTTTGACTTCCCCTCTATTTAACAGGCCTCCTAATTACCAGTTCCTTTGAATGATTCATATTCTAGCGTGCCCTTCCCATGACCTGGAGTACACTGCTGCCTGACTGCTTCTGTAAAGCAGGAGTATTTGGGAACACACCATGAGAAAAAACCACCACAGAGCACTCTCCTAAAAGGGAAATCCAACAGAAACCTACAGAAGAAGGGTGCCTGGAACTGAGTTGTTTGTTTGCCTCTCCTTTTAATAATCTTTTTTAACACCTGTGTTGTGCCTATTCAACCTCTACAGACAAATCAGTTGCTAAAGCAGAATAATACCTTCACTCAAAAAAACCAGAATGGCACATGGAGGAAACACAGAGGCTGCCAGCATGAGGAGTACAAACCATCTGAGTCAAAGATGGTCAATCAAATGGAAGTCAGTAACAGCACTTCAGCATCCCTATCAAGAACTACTCAGGGCTACCACAGAAGCACCATCTGAGAATAAAAACTCAAATTCCCTTTCACGAGTCCCACAGTCCCTTATGGGCTACTCTCTAGTACAAATTCCCCCTCACATGAGCTGGGAAGAAATTCCAGGAGAAGTTAACTCCTCACAGCAGTTAAAACCATCCATTGGACTGCCCAAAGGAAATAATGCCAGCTCTTGCTCTGTTAAAGAAAAAAACAAAACTGTGTGGCTTAAACAATAAAGCAGAATTGGTTTCTTTTTAGATTCAGCGGAGATAAGGTCCTTATGTCCTGCCTCTCTCCCTTACAAAACAGACACTGTAGCAAAATTGTTGCAGGAGTTTCCAGTCAGGTATTGTGAGCTTTTTCCTTTTGGGTTTGTTAAGAATCACACCCAAGAACTGGGGCCCAAGCTTCATCAGGGGTCAAGAACTCTCCAGAAAACAGCTGAAACATTTAAATTAAAAAACATTTCTTCATGATCTGTATTTTAACTGAACAGATCTTGTATCTTACATTGTGGGTGTGTTTTTTCCCACCTGGAAGGAGTCCACTATGCTCCTTTCCCTCTCTCCTCCCAATGGCAGAGAAAAGCTCAAGGGCTTTGCTTCCCATTTCCATTATAGAATACACAGTTCCCTGTAAGAGAGTAATTTATACTTGTAAATTCTCTGAAAGAAATTAATTTCTGGAATGAAAACAATGCTTAGTCATGCAATAGGTTGGAGTTGATGAACTCAGAGGTCTTTTCCAACCTAATTGATTCTGTGAAGCTGAAACAAATTCATCTGCCCTCACACAAAAATCTATAGCAAGGACCAAAGGGTTCCTCAAGAAACCCCACACTGACTCAATTTTTGCTAGGCACAACCCACAGGACAGGTGAAAAGAATCCAAGGCCTGTGAAATTCCAGGCAGGTTGGCAAAATCACAGTGAAAATCCCAAAGCAAAAAGGATAAGGTAAGTGTGGCTCATCAGCTGAAAAGCTCTAGGGAAAGATGTGTCCTTCTCCACCTGCCTTTTGCCTGCACCACACACTCAGGTAGTGCTGCTCTGATGGACACTCAAGTGATAAAGTGCCAGGATATCACATCATGAAACACTTGCCAAAAAAATAAGGGAACACCCAACAGCAGCAGTGGAGCACCTTGGTAAGGATTGGGAAGGTTTTGAACCTTTCTGTCCCCAGCTGCAGGGAAGGAAAAATGGATTTACCTCTGAGATGTTCTCCCTGCCAAGCACAGAGCCACCATTACAGATTAGGGACAAACACACAAAATGTCACCTTTTTGACAAAGGTGTGACCAGTACAAAACCACAATTTTGTCACCTAGCAGGGGGACACAAGGAAACATCAGGGCCGGTGTTTTCAGCCTCCCCTCCTCCACCATGCAGCTCTGCCCCTGCCAAAAGCCACAGAAAGGACTGGTGGTCAAACAATTCTGCACAGCAGCTTCCTGCACTGCTCTGGGCTGTCCTGCCGAGCCCAGGCCTCACTGGAGGCTTGCACTCATCCTTTGTGCTTTTCTTCAGCTGCTGCCACCAGGCTGAGAAAGCACTGAGCCCTCCAGTGAGGTTTTGCCAGCTCCCAGTCCCTCCGTGTGGCATGCAGAGGACTCCCTGCATCGAGAGCCAGGCTAAATTTGAATTGGTGGCTGCCACAGCCCCAGTCTTCATCCAGGGAAGGCAGCTGGACCTTCTTCCCCTCTGCTTTCACACCACCCTTCCTGTTAGTGAAGAACTCCCTGGTCTCCACAAGGACCTTCCCTTCAAAGCAGGGCACTGACATAATTATAGGTTGGACTCGGTGATCTCAAAGGTCTTTTCCAGCCTAGTTAATTCTGTGATTCTGTGATAATGACACGACAGAGCCTGTGTTAAACCCAGCCCTGCCACAAGCTGCCCCTCAGCCTTTTGCTCCGTGTGCCAGAGGGCTGTGATGGTACAGGGAGCACCTCAGCTCCAAAAATGCTCTGTTACAAGCAGAGGAGGTAGAGGGGAGATCTGTGTAGAGAGAACAATGATAACACATTTCTAGAGCAGCTCTTTGCTCTCCATTGCTGGAATACACCCTCCTCTTCACTGCCTTGTCCCAGCGTTCTTCTGTCACCTTCCGAGGGCTGCCCTTTGTTTTCAACTTTTTCCTCTGACTTCGAAGACATTTCTTTCTTTCTAGGAAGACACATCACCACTTGGAACAGCCTGGTCCGAGGAGCCGGGACCTCAGCATCCTCCTGCACCTCGGCATCCCCAGCACGGACAGGCAGCCGCGTGTCCCCGCCGCCGGCAGGGGACAGGAGCCCTGGGACGGATGGAACGGGGATGCCGAGGCCGCACCTGCCCTGCCCGTACCTGTGCAGGTGTGCGAGGGCCGAGAGCCCCGCTCGACATCCCGGGGCTGGCACCGGGAGATGCTCCCATGGCCTCGGGACCTGCGGGCAGCGGGCGGGGCTGCCGGTGTCACTGCCCCGTGTCACTGTCCCGTGTCAACACTCCCTGTCACCGCGGGGACACCGCACAGCTCCATATCACTGCCCCGTGTCACTGTCCCGTGTCACCGCGGGGACACCGCACAGCCCTGTGTCCCTGTCCCGTGTCACCGCCCCGTGTCACCGCCCAGCCCCACACGCCGCCGGCTCTGGCCAAGGAGAAGCCCTCGGACAGGACACTCGGCATCAGGATGAGCACAGGTCCAGCTCTCCACGTCCGGGTCACTTCGCCACTCCACAGCTCTGACCACGACTTGGACAAACTCACGCTGAGGGAACAGATCTCGCACTGCGTGTAATTGGAATCAAGAGTTTAGTGTTCACAGAGGCTTTGGGTAAGGACACAGGCACAACAATTTCCATGAGCACGCAGTGCTGGCTGCTGAGGTCACCAGGTTTTCACAGTACCAAAGCTGTTTTGCATAGAAACTTTAATTGCTTCACATGAGCACAAACCTTTGGAATAAACAGGAATTTGCTCACCTCAAGGTGCTGAAATCATGCTTGGAGTGTGTAAATGTTTTCTGTCATACTACTTTACTTTTGACTAAACAGGATGAAGCTTTTAAATACATAGATTTTCTCCCATTTTGTAGAGGTCTATTCCTCCAAATAATGCAAGGAGATTCCATTTTTTTGAGCAAATAGTTCTCTGACAAATCTATTCATCAAACCTATTCACTTGGTTTATTTTCCAAGGGAAAAGGGACAAACAAATAAAAAAGAAGTTAAAATACTTAAATATTATTACATTTATAGTCCTAAAATATGTAAATCAACTGCATTGAATTTTCTATTAGCTTTTAAATATCCACCTCAATATACATTTGTTCTTCAGGGCACACAAGAGATAAATAATCGAATTAACATTGCTAGATAAATCAAATCTTTTTCCTGAGCTGCAAATATTCCAGATTATAACCTTGAAGTTGCTATGCAGTAACTACAAATGGAAACTAAACAGATCAAAGTGAGCAAGCAGGAGTCCACACTCAAGTACCCAGAGGCCCAATTTTCTGAGACACCCAGGAGCAGCCCCAGCATTTCAGATTGGTGAGTCAAGACCAAATGAAATGCAAAATCCATCTTAAACACGGGGTGCAGGAGCAGCCTGGGATTTGGGTTTGGGCCATGAACAATGCAAGAGCATGAGATTTAAAACAAACAAAACACCCTCAAAACCAAGCCCCACAGCAATTTTGGGTATAGCTGTGGTTTTGAATGTCTAAACAGATTGTGGTGACTTTCAGCCACAGATAGTGGGAGACTTAATTCCATTCTGGCTTCAGAATTTTCTCTGCACAGAGTAGAGGAGTTCATATTGCACAGCATTACTTCTCTCCCAACAATAAACCAACCCCTCTCATTTGGGAGATAAACTACAATAATCTAAATTACTCCCATACAGTTCCCAATAGTGCCCATGCAGATGGACAGAAGGAATTAACAGCTTCAGTTAAACCTTGCTGGCAAAACAGGTTTTTTATGAGCTGCAGACTCTGACAGCACCAGGACAACAGGTGAAGTCAGATAAATAGCAAAGAAAATGTTTTTTTGGCTAGGACTAACAACTGCTAGCCACTCGTGTGGATATAAAGCTTTCCATGCTCTTCCCTACAGGCCAGGCAAACTCCTCAAAAAAAGGGGATAGGTAAAAATAAGAGCAACAAGAATCAGCTACACAGAGCTCTTCTGCAATGTTGTGGAGAACTTTTATTTTATCACAACACCTGCTGTGTTGGTGACTGAACTGATCAGTCATGCTGCAGTGCAGATCAGCTCCAGGGGCTCTTTGCAAGCTTCTCTGTTGACTTACCCAAGGAAATAACAATGTGGGAACTAAGTTCAGTCCCAGGATGGGCACTCTGCTCCAGCTCTGAGGAAGTGGGATTTAAATGCAATCCCAGGAAGGGCACTCTGCTCCAGCTCTGAGGAAATTTGGATTAAAATTCAATCCCAGGATGGGCACTCTGCTCCAGCTATGAGGAAGTTGGGGTTTGACTATCTTAGATTTGAGCATATATGTTTCAGTGCACGTGCACTTTGATCTAAAGCTGAAACTTTTATCTGTCGAAAAAGCTACTTTTTATGGCAGCCAGGGAGAGATACAAAAGGATTACAGGACAAACTAACCTTGTGTGGGAGAGCAATGTACCATCCCAACTGTCCCTCAGGTTTATGAACTCCTCAATCTTATCCATCTTTTTTTTAGGTTGTTTCCCCTGGCTTCTAGCACTGCATCAGGAGTGTTAACAGTTCATTGCTGAGACCACACAGAGCTAAGGTGTTTTCTTTGTGCTACAGCCTCTGCAAACAGACTGGGTGGAAGTTTTTGATTCTGAACTTTGAGCTTCTCATGTGGAAGACTGAAAGCTGACAGTTTTCACAGCAAGGAACAAGCTCCAGGTCTGTTCTGTTTGCTCTTGCCCACTACTGGCAAATTTCACACACATCAACTCCAGCTGCAGCAGCATTGCTAATATTATTTTTCTATTTTTCTCAGCAAAGCAACAGAGTTAATCATTAAGACTGATGAAATAATCTGCTAGACTGGAGGGAACACCACTTCCTTAAAGTGTTAACACACCAGAAATGGATGCTGCAGCTGCAGGACTCAAACTACTCCCAGATATTCAGAGCCTACAGAGTTCTTCAGAGAGTCACTGTACCATGCATGTTCCAAACCTACCCAGCCCAGGGCAGGCAGCTTCTCAGGGCACAGCAGATGCAGTCTCTATGGGCAGAGCATAAAAACCAGTGGAAAACAATCAAGGCTTGCCTTCCAGCCACTCCAGCAACTTCTGAAGTCATTATAAATTCATTTGGCAGAGAAGTGCCATGAGCACTTCATGCATGCAGAGAGACACATTTGAAATGAGAACTCAAAAGATCAGGAAAAGGCAAGTTTCCCTGCGTGGCTGATAGTTCTGGAGTGCTTGGAACCATGCTGACACCATGGTGAGCCACTGACACCAGCAGGCTTTCCTGAAAAAGACAATACCCTTTTCAAAGAACAAGTTGCTACATATTTAAAGTAGCAGAAAGGACACATCATGGGGTAAGGGTACTCCAAGGAGGAGATTATGGTAAAATAAACAAAGGAGGATGGAAATCAGTGCTTTGGTGCCCATCCAAAGGACAGTGACTGGCCACAACAACCCCTTTTCTAACAAGCACATGCACAGCAGATATGTGCAAACAGGAATGCACAGCTGGAATTTTCCTTGCATATACAAAAAAAAAGGTGTATTCACCTCAATTCAAAAATAGCTTTTCAGCCTCTCTAAGATATGCTGCTTTAATTATAAATTGTAGCTTAAATTTTTTAAAAAGTATCACTGTGGCTTGTGAAGAGACCTCATGTACATAGCAAAGATTACAGAAAAGGACTCTAAACTGGCAGGCTGACAGTGCTCAGGGTTATCTTCTAGAACTACAGCTAGCCTAGGGCTTGTAGTATCTCAATATATTTTCCAGTCTGAGCTGCTCTTGCTCTTGTTATCAACAGAACCAGCTTGTATAAGTACATGGAACAGCACAGAACATGATCCTGCAGCAGCTGGACATGGAACACCCCTCAAAAATCAAGCAAGAGTTTAGCACAGAGTGGTGGCAGCTGTGAACTGTTCAAGGACCAAAAACCTCCAGAGAAATCAAGTACACAGCAAAATGCATCCTCCAAGAGAGACAGGAGAGAACCTGTCCCTGGCAAGAACCCTCATACCAGAAACTCATCTTAATCTTTCCTCATCCTGCTAAGAACAGCCAAGATCACTCAGTGCAGCTCCTAAAAGGGGGTGAGAGTTTGAACAAAATGCAAGAAGGTGCTTGCTGCAGACACTGCTTGCTCAGCACAACTCCCTAAAGCCAGGCAGTGAACTCAAGGGAAGAGGTGTCATAAGGAAACATGCTAATTGCATTCTCTTTAGTTGGCATGTGCACTTTTTGTTTTTTTCTTTTAAACAACTGCTCCAAGTCCTTGTTTGCTGGGCAGAGATACCAGGTCAGGCTGTAGGTTCAGTTTCCAGGCTGGCTGTGTGACAGTGTCCATGAAGGTGTTGGAGTTTGTGTTACACTCAGAGAAACTGCTCAGAATCAGACTGCAGGAATTGCTGAAGTCTCTCAGCCTCTCCCTCACCAAAATGCAAAAGAAAACCAGACATGGTGCAAGTCAGGGGAAGAAGGTGAAGAAAAAGCACTTCAAAGGTGCACAAGAGTTAAAATTTCATTTTCTTTATGCCTTCCTCCCCTCTATACAGTAGCAAAGAGGAGACAAAGGAAGAGGAACAGCAGGGTTCAGTGGAAGGCAGAAGGTTCCCAATGGGCTCACCGATGGCTCAGTGCTGCTGGGTGGGGGGGACTTGGTGCTTCACTGCTGCTTGGTTTTAAGGGATAATCTCTGGATCATCTTGTAAAGGAGACCAAAGTGCTGGAAACAGAAGAGAAAAAAAGTAACCATGACAGTTCTGAACACACAGAAAGCTGAGCAGAAGGCTTAAAACAATACCAGTGTGCAAATGCAGTGCCTTGTTTGCATCAACCACTCATCCTGAAGATGGAGTGGGACTTGATGGATGAGGAGGAATTATGACAAGGAAGCCAAATTATACAGAAATGATGGCTTACAGAAGTGTTTGTGCAGGTCTGTAACACCTCATTGTGAAGATGTGTTAAAGATTCCTTAATTTTATTTTTTTTCTGGGTGCAATTCTTTTCCTTCAGAAGGCAAGGGGAAAGCTTCAGATTACAACACATGCAGGTTCCTGGTCTCTATAGAAACACTGCTGCCAGCAGTTTCAGCCAGGTAAAAATGAACCAGGCAAACACAGAGATTCCCAGAAATTCACAATTCTTTAACTGGATCTTCTCTTTCACCATTTTCCCAGTGACTTGGAAATTCACTTAATTTTTCTTTTGATTTTGCTGGGGTTGCTTGTATTTTGATTTGGTATTTGACAGATGTAACAAGACCCAGGCTTCAAATAATTACAAATTCAAATAACAAAAGTAATGAAGATTGCTAATAGAAATCAAAGTATGTTTTCCTCTTGTTTATATTCTTACACTGAGTTTTTAAATGCTTGTGGTTTCCCTAAAAAAAATAGACATAAATAATACAAAATTATCAAAATTGAGAGTGACCTAAAAAACTTCCCTTTCATTCATGTCCTTCATGAACCCAGGCAGGAACAAAGCCTTGCTCACGCTGTCACACTGATACAAAAATATTTCATTTAATTTGGCTGGCCAAGGCAGGGAGTATCACATTTCCAGAGGTATGGACACAGGATGTATTTATGGCTTCATTGAAAAAAGAAAGCAAAACTCTGAAGATGCATTTCTAAGCTGCATCCCAAGTTCAGGTATTTCCTAATAGTAAAGCTACAAATCTTTAAATTACCAAGGTAACTAAAATTTGTTCTAAAGTTGCAGCTTGGAGACAAAATAGGTTAGCAAGTGAGTTATGCATGTCCTTGACTAAAAGAAATAGCTCTAAAAAACAGGTTTGCACTATAATGGCAAGACACTGCCTTCAGCAGAGCCAAGTGGCATTATTGTTCCAGCTTTAGTGCTGGCACTGTGTGAATTCCTGTATCTAACTTGTTTTATAAGGAAAATAAAATATCTGTGTCTCTTACCTGCACTGCAACATAGGCAACGCCAAGGTAGGCTGCAATACAGACAGCCAGGAGCAGGTCAAAGATTGCTGGCTTGACCCTGGAATAAGGAAAAGTGCACATGAGATTGCTCCAGCAGTTCCTGCCAGGGGGGAGACAACAGCCCAGCATGCCCAAGGGAATTCCATACCTGTATGCATTCATCACCTGCTTCAGCTGGTCATAGAAAACAAACTCGGGGTCCCTGTGCAAAGGAGAAATTTTTCAGATTCTGCTTCTTGACCCTGCAGTCAGGACAGCCCAGAGCTGCTCCCAAGGAGTTCACCCAACCAAAGACAGGTAAGCATGACCACCTCCCACACTGGTTTTGAGCTGATTTTAGTCATCAGGACTTTCTTTTCCTACAGTCAGAAGCCCAAGAACACAATTCAGAACTCATGCTGTTGTTCAGCTGTCTCCAAAGAGGCTGAACATGAAAGATCCCTCCCTCTGTTCACTGAAACAGCTTCAGCCCAAGCAGATTCAACAGGATAGAAGCTGCCTTTTTGGAATTAACCAAAACTTAAGTTAAGTTTTCTCCTGCTCTCAGAATGGGAACAGTGGAACCAAAACAGTTTAAAAACAAGCTTTTCAGACAGAGGGAGCTGCTGGGTCTTGTTCCTGTGCTGTGAGGAATCATGAGCAGCTTTCCCTGGGAGAACACCAAGCATGAACCAAAACTGACAGGAGAGCAGAAAAGAGCAAAGCTGCATATCATGAAACGAGGAAAGCTGCAACTCAGAGACAAAATTCTGTCCAGGAGGAAGAAGCCAGTTTGCATGTCCTGACTGGTTCTTTCATGTTTTTCTCACCGTTTGTCTGCCTTCACATGATGCTGCTTGACATCCTTCAGGTAGCGTCCCATGCAATACTCTAAGGTGTTGAGGAAGGTGCTGTCCTTATCAATCAGCTGGGCAGCCCTGGGCTGACTGCTCAGCCAGTCCATCACTGACTCCAGTTGCTCCTGCTGGATTTGCTGCACAAAAATACCACCAGAGAAAAGGAGTCAACCACACACCAGAGCTCTCTCCCAGACTCTAGTTTTCATAGGTTACAAAAATGATGCACTGTGCTTACCATCTGATCTGTGAAGATCTGCATATCTGCAGGTGCTCCCTGCAAGGGAAAATGAAAAGAACCAGCTCAGGTTATTGTTGAGTTTGGCTGGGCAGGACAAGTCTGGCCAGCACAGCACAGTGGGTACCTCTTACCTTTTCTGTTAGGTTGTAGATGACCCTTGTCAAAGCCTCAGCAATGATCTGAGTGTTTCTGGTCAGTGCTTTAGTGTCTATTCGTGCCCTAAAGCAAAAGAGGGGATTATGGATTTGCTAGTGGCTTTCTCTAGAAACACCTTTTCCACTGCATCAGGCATGAACCTGAACCCGGAGCCCAACTCCCAATGTTTGCCACCTGTGCCCTGACCCTGAGAACAGCACGTGGCTGCTCTGCTCAGCAGTTGTGAGGCCAGTTTGTGTTTCTGGGCAGGACCAAAGGGCAGCCCTCACCTCCTGTCCATGATGCTGTTGCGCAGGCTGTCCCGGTGGCTCTCCAGGTGTGAGATGGTGAAGGCCGGCAGGCGCCGGATCGCGAAGCGCTCGTGCTCCCAGGCCAGCATGTCCTCAGCCAGGTTGATCTTCTTGTGCACCATGGAAAACTTCACCTCCGGGAACTGGTTGGCAACAACCTGAGGACAAGGGCAGGCCATTCAGGGGTGCTGCTCACTGCAGAGTGCCACCCTGCACTGCCCTGTGTGCTGCAGAATGTAAGGTGCAGTTATTGACATCACTAAAGCTGGATTTTCAGGACAGAAAGAGCTGGTTTAATGTCTGTACAGGGGAGCATTTGGAGATCTAGTCTGCTTCATTTAAGACTGTGAATGAGGATTTGTCTGCACTTCAAATCAAGTGACCCTAAACAATACACGAATTATTTCAATAGCACACCCTTTCTTCACATCTTCCTTCCTCTCATGGAGAGCTGTATAGTAAATCCCACGTTCCCATGAACCTAAAATGCTTTTCCTTACCGTCTCCAGTTCTCTCAGAAATGCATGCTGCAAGGTGCCCTCCTTGGGAGGCTTTGAGACATGAAGATGAAGGCTATTGCCTCTGCCCAGAGTGTCAAGGCAGAGAACAAATGCTACATTGTCCTGCAGCAGGCTGGAATCTGGAACAGAAAAATCCAAACCTTTATTGCTACGTCTGGTGCTGGGATTTTCACCCTCCAAAAAAAGCAAGGCTCACACAAGGAGATCCTCACAGGAGAGCTGACAATTAATTATAGCCATTTAACACAACTAGCCCCCTACTCACCAGTGTGGTCCAGATTGTCCTCCAGCCACCGCTTAGTTCCTTGGTAATTAAACTTGCCACCTCCAGATGCAAAGAACAGCAAGTTATACCTGCCCATCAAAGAAACCAGAAAAGGGTCAGCATGCTGCACTCCAAGAATTCCTGCACTCAGCCTTGGAGGTGTGGTGAAATCACAACCACTTGCACCTGACATCCAAGGCAAACTGTCCATTAGGAAATGCTTCCCACACGCCACATACTCAGGGAATGGGAATACAGACTAAAAGTGGGGAGCTCACAGTGCTTGAGGATGGAATCTGCTTCCCACATCATCCCCTCCACTTGTCAGCTACACACATTTAACCCCAAACAGAGCAGTTCTTTACCCAGCATGGGTCCTTCTGTAGGTGTAGAGCCGAGAGAACAGCCTGGCCAGTTCCAGCAGCACTGAGATCCCACTGCCATTGGAGTCAGCCCCATGGGACAGCCACTGCAGGGTGAAGTGGGACAGACACAAGGTGACAAATCTACACTGACTTTCAGGTACCAGAACAGCTGCAAGACAGCACAGCACTGTGCTCCACTTGTAACTGTCCCACAGCCTTAAGGCCAAGAAAAGACACATGGGCAGAGGGAAAAAGGACAGGAATAGAGCTGCAGGAAGAAAGAATACTCACTGGAGCCACTCCAAAGGAATCATAGTGGGCAACTATCACAACAGTGGGCAAGTCTTCTCCACCCAGCCCTGTCAGCCTTCCCTGCAGAGGAAAGAGAGCTGTGTTACTCCCCATCACCTCTTGTGTGCCTGTACAAGGACAGCTTGACTTCTACATTCCTGCTGAGCCTGCCTTGGCCTCAGCTGTGAGGAGTTCAGCTACCTGGCTGAGATCCCCTCACCTGCCCTGTCAGACCCAATGTCTGATAAAGTCCTGGTAAAAGAAGTCACCTCATCAATGCTGCCAGTTTGAATCCACACACAACTCACCTCCACACTGGGGATGAGCCAGTCATTGATAGCTTTGCTTTGAGCCCCGCTGGTCACCATCTGGAAGCCATTGGCAGTTGCTGTGTGCAGCAGAACTGAAACAAAAGCACCAAAAAAACCCCACAATGTACATCTGGGGAAGTTTCATCCCCTCCTCTTCCCTGGTAACCGAACTTTGGAGAGACCAGCTTTAAACCATTTAAGCCCTCTCACTTGTCACTGGTGTTTATGCAATGACACAGAATCTTGGTGATCATGCTTTTTCTTTCTGTCCCAAAATCCCAGTATTTTGGGCTGGTCAAAAACTTTTCCCCAGCAGTACAAAAATTAGTCATAAGCAGCAGGTCAATAAGACAGTCATATTATTTACATGAAAGCATCAAACTGACTTGTGGTCAGACAAAAAGCCTCGGTTTCTACCAACACACCACTTAACACTTTCAATGTTGTTTTTAACCTAGTTTTGATTTCTACTTTACTTGCAACAGCTGAGAACCTCCTGCAACTCTATGTCCAAATATAGTCAAGTAATGTTTTCTTATACTGTGCTTTTCTTCCACTGAATCTCTAAACACTTTGACAAAGACAGAATAAACACAAAGGTGACAGAAGCCTGGTTCGTGATGCAGATGACACAGCAGACTCCTCCCAGAGGTGGGAACAGGCCTGTCTTCCCCAGAACTTTTTCCTCCTTGTTAGAACTCACCTTCTGCAGCTGAGGCAGAACCCTGTGATGCAGAAGCAGCCCGTGTTTGTTCATAGATAGACAGCAGCTCCTCATCTTCCACTGCGAAGTAGACTGGCACAATGGTTTCCATAGCGAGCATTTCTGGCTCTATCTCCATGAATTGCTGAGGATTTAAGCGAGACACAAACTTAGCATCTGCTAAACACGAGAGGTGTCAAGAAAAAATTAACAACCAAAGCAGAGAGAGAAGTTTTAAAATTAGAATACGATTCGTTGTACATTCCAACAGAAGCTTCCAGCCCTGCAGCAATCAAGCTTTTCTCCAATATACCTCCCACGGGAAGAGAAAGGAAACTTTTTTGTTTACCCTCACGACATCCTGGGGGACAGAGGAGATGGATCGTGGCAGGATGATCACCACAGCCCCGGCTGACTGGCGCAGAGCCTTCTGGTACTGCTCGTAGGAGAAGTCCACCAGGCGCATCATGACGCAGCGGCGGCTCAGCACGTCCGCTTCCACAGTGCGCGCCTCCGTGTTCAGCACCGCGCTCCTGGTGCCTGCCAGCAGGGAAAGCGAGAGGGCTGGTGAGGCACCGCACCCCATCCCCTCTGCTCCAGCCTGCCTCCTGCTCACAACGCTCCTGGGGACACCCTGATGGGCTGCAGAGAGGCCAGAAGCTGCAGAAAGCTGAGTTCGCCTCTTCCGAGAAGGAGCAGAGGTCTGTGGGTTTTCCTGCGCAGCCACGTCCTGCCAGACCCCCCTCATTCCACACAGCCTCACCTTCCAGTCTTCCTCCTCAGCACAACACACAGGCTGCCTGTCTGCTCACCTGCACCCAGCAACACACCTGGAGACAGCCTGGCCTCTGCAGAGCCTCCCCCAGCTGCAGGATCAAGCTGTGCAGAACCATTTGATGAAAGGACACCAGATTTGGCACCCCAAGGACACCAGACTGCCCCCCGGCACCCCAAAAGCTGCTCTCACTCAGCCCCAAGGAAGGTTCTGTAGCTGGCTGAGTTACAGAAGAGCTGGCTGCTCCTGAGGGCTCGCCCTCTCCTACTCTCAGTGCCAGCAGATCAAATCCCCCACATGGAAATGCAATCCCCTGGGAGCACAGCAGGCTGCAGGCCTGCCAGAAGCTCCTGCACTTCCCAGGCAAGGGCCAAAAGGACGTCTTGTGCAAATAGAGAGGGTCAAATCCACTTTAAAATTTATAATTCAATTTCTTCTTCTGTAACTCTGCACCTCCACTGAAGATCTCATTGTTCTCCCCACACAGAGACAGATGAGGTGCTCCAGCCTCTGTCAAACAGGAGCATTGCTAAGAACTAGATTTAAGCCTGGCTTAGTTTAACTCTAACATTAGTTTGGTCTCATCAAAGGTAACAGAAACACCTAAACAAGAAAAATCTACATTTCCTCTGCACAGTAACAATGAGGGCCACACACCCAGAAACAAAGCCCAGGCACAATGGAAATTGTCCCCACAGACCTCTGACACTAAATAAATAAATATTAACGTTTGACATCTAAGCAGAGCAGACACAACAGTATTTTTCTGACACGTTGATTTTCTGTAGCTTCTCTATACAGAGAATAAATACCTGTTACTTGGTATTTTTGGAAAAGAATACGAGAATCTGGAACAACAAATCAGCTCAGTTGGTCAGAGCACGGTGCTAATAATGCCAGAGTTATGGGTTTGATCCCTCTGTGGGTCATTTCCCTTGAGAGCTGGTGATTCTTGTGAGTCCCTTCCAACCCAGACTGCTCTGAAACACAGCTTTTATCCTGAAGGACATCTCAGAACACACAAGGAACAGGAAGAGCAGCTACCCAAAGGGAGCAGGAAGGGACAAAGGAAACACACAGCCCACGGAGCTAAAAGGCTCCAGGAAAAGAAACAGCATAAAAAAAGTTAATTGGAAGCATCTTAAAAAATAGCACCTGGCTTTTCAAGAGGTCACAAAATTGTGAGCACTTGGCTAGAGGGGACACTCAGGCAAGCAAACTCAAAGCCAGCTGACATCCCCATGCCAGGGCCTGCCTTGGAGCTGCTGAAACTGTCAAGAGAGCCCTCAAGATGTGGACACGTTCTGAGAAACTGTGAAGGAAGAATCCAGAAATAGTTTCATTTATTTAGAAGTCACCAGAAGCATGAAGTGTTTAAGGAGTAGACAGGCACAGCTGCATTTCATAACTTACATATTTGAACTTATTAAGATCTGAAAGAATGAGAGATGGTGTCTCATGGATAGCATAAATTAAACGTGAGGCTGTTCACTATTAACTCTATAGCAAGAGTCACTCACAGACAGAGCACATGACCTGGCCTGGAATAAAATCTCTACAGAAAAGCCAGAAACAACCCTTGATTCTGGGTTTGTGGGCACACAGGGGAGAAGGCTGAGGGTTGCAGCACTTCAAGGACTCGCAGAACAGGGTGTGTCTCTGACCCAAAGACAGGTGTTGCACAATCAGCAGGCTGCAAGTAAGAGAACAGAGGAAGTAAAGGTCAGCTGTAACACGGGAAGGACGGGCTCTGAAATGGAGCCACTGGAGCAACACACAGAGCTGAGGATGAAAAGGATGAATAGCGAAGAGGAATCGACCTGTCAATAAAGGAGTCAAAGGCAAAAGGACAAAAATGAGCTCACAACCGAGTTTACCAGAATGCAGGAGGGATGCAGCTGGACCCCTCAAAACACAGAGCCCTCAGCCCATAGACAGGGGTCCTTGGCTACCTCTAGGTCACCACGATGGAGCTCTCAGCCCCTCTCCTGCTCGTGCTGAGCCTGGGCAGTGAAATTCAGGCAGACGGGACCCTCCTGCGGCCTCGCCTGGGCCTGGCCCCGGGCCCGGCTGCTGCCGCCTCCCAGAGCCCCCCGAGCCCTCCCGCGGCCTTCCCTAGGCCGGGCCGCCCTCCATGAGCCGCCCCCGGCTTCACGGCCTACCCTGGGCTCCTCCCCGGGGTCGGGGCTCCCTTCCCACAGCCCCAGCACCCCTGAAGGAGCCTCTGCCGGCAGGACCGAGCCCGGCCGGGCCGTGCAGTTCCTCACCATAGGGCTGCCCGCCCAGCTCGTACTGCTGCATGCGGTAGACCGTGAACTCGTGCGCCGCCTCGGCGGCGGGCGGCGGCCCCAGGAGCAGGAGCACGGCGGGCACGAAGAGCAGGACGCTGAGCGGGAGGCACGAGGCCTTGAGCACCGACTCCAGCACCTCACTCGCCTCCTCCAGCATCGCCGCGGCCCCGGCCCGCACTGCGGCCTGCTCGGCACGCACGGCGCGCCCCGCGCTGCATGCCGGGAGCTGTAGTTCGCGCGCCGCCGCGAGGGGCGCTGGGAATTGTAGTCGCGGCATCCCGTGCAGGCCGCGGTACCGCCTCGTCTCGGCCTGCAGGGGGCGCCTTCCCAGCGGCCTGGCGCTCCCGAGCGCCCCCCAGCGGGTGGGACGGGACGGGACGGGACGGGACGGGACGGGACGGGACGGGACGGGACGGGACGGGATGGGATGGGACGGGATGGGACGGGACGGGACGAGACGGGATGGGATGGGATGGGATGGGATGAACAGGACCAGACAGGAGGATCCTGCTGCCCCCTGAGCAGGGTGATCCCCTTGTCCCCAGAACAGGAGGGCAGCTCTAGCTGTACCCAGACTACAAAAGCATCTCCCAGGTAGTACCTGGGCTCCAGAGGGAAAAAAATCGAAGCAAATCAACCCAAGGCTTTCTGATCACCTTGATTTATTTCAAAACAAATGGACTGCACGCTCAGCTCCTGTAGAGGGGCTGGCCAGCAGATTTTGTATTAGTCCCCAGTGCTTTGGTGGCCTTCTGGCACAGTGAGAGGAGGCATTTGGGTGCTGCTCTGATTTTTCGATACATGAGAGAACAGAAGATCAGGGATCTGAGGCACAAGCTGGCCATATCTTCAGGCCCAGGAGGCACCAGGCTCCCCAGTCTCTCTAGGCACCTCCTTCTGCCCGTGCTTTGCCAGCCCTGTCACTGCAGCTCTGAGCACTGTCACAGCATTTGCCCTGGCTCAGTGCCCAGCCTCTGTCCCCCAGGGAGGCTCCGGGCTGTGGCTGCAGCCTCTGCCATCCTCGGGCTGAGCAAAACATCAAACTTGCATTCCTTCCCAGCAGCTATGCCCATCACAGACGGTCCAAAAGGATTCCAAACACTTGGGAGGGCCACCTGACTGGGGAAATTTACCCTATTTGCCACTGAGCCCTGAGGCAAAACACCCTTAGGTGGGCAGGTACAGCACCTGTGCACACCCAAAGCACACACGCAGAACCTGAGCACTGCAGCTGTCCCAGGAGACCATCAATCCTGAAATGTGCCTGTACCTTTCACTCGCAACCTAGGAGCAATTCCTGTCCCTGAGGCACTGAAGCACCATCCCAATCTGATGGGGCTGGAAAGACTGGCCCCAGTTCTGCTCAGCCTGTCACTACAGTCCTGCCAGGCCAGGACCAGCACCATGAGGTCCTGGGGGCTGTCTGGCATCTCCTGCTCTCCCCGTGGCCCCTCACAGGCTGGGGAGATTGCTCATCATGCTGGAGTTGCTGGACAGAGGTGCCCTGGGCCGAGCATTCCAGGCCACGGAGCTGCGGAAGCTGTCCCGGTAGCGCAGGGAGCTCTCTGTGGAGGAGCCAGAATTGATGTCAGAGATGACCAGGCAGCTGCCAGGCTTGCAGAGCCCAGCCCTGACACAGCAGCAGCACAGCAGGCTCCCCACAGCACGGCGAACCTCCACGCTGCGCAGGGAATAAATGATGGGATTGACTCCCGAGTTCAGCAGGGCCAGAGCCAGGGTCCAGTCCAGGCTGTGCAGGTGGGTGCAGGCCCCGGTCTGGCAGAAAACATCAAAGAGCAGCAGGACAAAGAGGGGACTCCAGCAGAGGATGAAGGCCCCCAGGATCATCAGCACCGTCTTCAGCAAGCGCAGGGAGCGCTTGCGGCCGTGCCGGGAGCTGGTTTGCCTGGAGCTGGCCTGCACCAGGTGGAAGATGGAGATGTAGAGGCCGATGATGCCCAGGAGGATGATGCTGAACATGACCACGGAGAAGAGGATGTAGTTCTTGGAGTAGAGAGGCAGGAGCACGGAGCAGGCCTGGAAGTCACAGAGGCAGTTCCAGCCCAGCAGCGGCAGTAGCCCGATGACCAGGGCCAGCAGCCAGCAGGACACGATGAGGCCACGCAGGCGCAGGGTCTTGCTGGCCTCGTTCTCCGCGATCGGCCTCACCATGGCACTGTAGCGCTCCACGGCCGTCACCAGCAGGCTGAAGGTGGAGGCAGCCAAGGCGATGAAGAGGATGCCCTCCCTCAGGAACCAGAGCTGCGGGGAGAGCTGGAAGGTCCTGCTGCCCGACAGGCAGAGGTTGCACAGGTAGGCGATCCCTGCCAGCAGGTCGCTGAGGGTGATGCTGGCGATGCAGGAGTAGACCCAGCGCCGGCCCCGCAGGCAGCGCAGCACGGCCAGCAGCACCAGCAGGTTCTCCAGGATGATGATGCAGCTGATGATGGCGAAGGCCGTGCGGACCAGCCCCATGCCCTCGTCCCCAGACTGCCGGTTGGTGAGCTTGCCTGAGAAGTTGTAGTGCTGCAGGATGATGTTCACGTTCCTCGTGGCAGCCAGCTGCAGGCAGGAGGCTTTCGTGCCGAACAGGTCGAGTCTGAGCTCGGGATGTGGAGCAGAGTCCAGGGGAAGGAGGAGGGAGCGATTCACCAGCCAGCTCAGCACTGGAACATCCATCTTCCGAGGCTGGGTCAGCAGTCAAGGGTGCTCGACGGAGGAAGGGGTCAGGTAGGGCTTGGGGCAGAGCAGATCCTCTGTTTGAGGGCTGGAGCAGCTGTGAGGCTGAGCCCAGCAGCCCTGCTCAGCGTGGAGGTGAGAGTCAGAGCCCTGTCTGCCAGCTCTGCAGCACTGAAAGAGCAAGGGGAGAGGAGGGTGAGGTGTTTTGTAAGTCCACCCATGAGCATGAGCTTCCTGTTGTTTAATAAAGTTTCCTGTTGTGACTGAGAGTATTGACATCTCTTCTACCAGTTATCATAATTTCTTTGTAAGGGTCTGGTTATTCTCGGCTTTGCTGTGGTTGTGAAGGTGTGACATGAATGAAGCAACGTGCCCTCTTTGAGTTGGAGCAGGCTGTGTCAAATGGGGCAACACCTTGATGGGTGGAGTCTGTGGGGCTGAACAGATTCGAGTGCTGGTAAGAGCACTCAGACAGTTTGAGACACAAAATGCTTTGCCTGCTGTGGTACTCAGCTCACCCCTGAGCCTGGCAGAGAGCCACTGCCTCTCCCTCAGCTGCTGTGTGCACCACCCATGCCCAGATCCGTCCCTCTTCCTGTCACATCTCAGGGCTCCTCCACGGGCCCAGCTCCTGCCACTGTCTCAGAACACATCCAGACACATCCAGACACATCCATCCCCATCCTGCGCTGTGTGTGCAGCAGCTCCAGGCACCTGTGGGGCTTTAGCTGAGCCTCAGCCCCTTCCACTTCAAAGGAAACCAGCTGGTCGAAGCCGAGCACGTGTCCTGACACTGCAAATACACCTTCAGCTCACCAAACATCTGCTAGAGATGGGTCAGGACCTTCCCACTGCCTCTTTTCACACAGGCATGGAAGGAGGCAAAAAGCTGCTGCTTCTCACCTTTGTAGGAGGCACAAGGTGCTGAGACCAGAACCAAGGAAGGAGAACATGGCTGCATTGTTCATTTCCATCATTGGCCTAATTCCTTATTAAAACTCGACGGAGAGCCCTAAAACGTGCAACTGTGGCTGGGAATTTGCCTTAGGACTCACCTGCCATGGCTTGTGGGAGGCTCTTGCTGTCCGAGAGAGGTTCAGCAGTGCTCTCCAGCTCTTTGTCTGAGGCCCAAAGTAGTGGGGACAGCTCTTTGTGCAAAATAAGTGAGGCTTCTACCTAGAAAAGTGAAAAAAGGGGAAGTTACAACATCAACCACATCTCTGTGCAGGGTGGACCCCACCCAAATCAGCTGCAAAGTGGCAGAGATAAAAGAAAAGCAGAGCGCCTTTGAACTCAGGGTCACAGCAGAAGCTGTGCCCTGCAGTACCTGTGCTCTCACTCCAGGCTGGCAGGAAGCCATGGAAATGTCCCAGGCTGAGAGAAAAGACCAGTGAGTTCTTCCATCAGCAGGGAGCTGTCCAGGGAGCCCATCCACCCCGGATCAGTGCATTGATCCCAGCCCCGATGGCAGCGCAGACAAGTGGAGAATGCAAGGGAGGCTCCTGCTGCAGCAGGAGTGCAAGCAAGAGTGGTTCTTGTGAAAAGCTGAGGGCTCCATGCTCCACCTTCACCCTTTCAGCTGGGGTTTTGGCCTTTTCTATCAGCAGTGTGGAAAGAAACTCACACTGATAAGGTCAGCAGATGACCCCGAGATTGAAGGAGCGGAAATGAGCAGCAGAGCTGGGCCATGAGGGCTCAGACAGGAGCAGGGCTGCACGCTCAGCACCAAGAGCTCGCTCCCAAACACTCCGGGTGATGCCCACAAATCACCAGAATCCAAAGGGTCACTGTGATCCTGGCACATCACCCCTTTGAGCTTTCCTCCTGCTTCAGAGTGAGCCTCCAGCTAATGTGTCTGTTCAGAACTGGTGGAATGTTCCTGAAAGATCAGAGGATGGAGAAACTTGCCTTGTCAGGGGCCCTAAGCAGCTTCTCAAAGAGCTGGCAATGTGTGAGGAGTCTCAGAGATTCCTGACAGGAGAGAGATCTGTGGAGAGGATGGGATGGGGGCAGGAAAACCCTTTGGATGGCAGGAGGAGGCAGAGGAGCTGCTGGCTCAGCTTGACCCCCACACCCTTGGTGTGCAGCTTCTCTGGACAGCAAAACATTGCAGAATCTTCCTAATGCCCCTTCCACAAACACATCCAAGCCGTGGAGTCCCCAGGTCACGACTGGGGGCTAACGGGACTGTTCTTGCCTGAGCCCCCACACGAGGGACAGTTCCTGTTCTGCCCTGTCCCTGTTGCTCTGCACAGTCCCAGGCTGAGCTCTGTCTCAGCACTTCTCCTTTGCTGCCATCTCAGTTCGCCTTTCTTTGAGGCGCAGTGGGATGGGAGGGACAGCAGCATTTCTCATCTCTCCCCGTCAGATCAAAGCCACAAACTGCCTGAAACTGCCTGATGGCTCAGAGTGCTGGGCTTGGAAGGGCCAGGGGAGGCACAGGGGGCAGCTGAAGCCCTGTGGACCTGCTCCAGCTCCATGGGTATTGATGGATGCTGAGATGAGGCAGCTCGGCAGACAAGCCCTGGAACCCTCCAGAGGTCAACAGAAAGGCCAAAATGCCTTGGGCTCAGAGAGAGGAACTTGTCTGCAGTCAAAGGAACAGCAGAGAGGAACAGGAGAGCAGCAGCCTGGAGCTCAGCTCCCTGTGTCCATGGCCTGTGGCCTGACCAGTCCCTCCTGTCCTGGGGCTGCTGCTGGAGGGTTTCCAGCCACAGATTGTGGGGGGCCACAAGCAACTTCAGGGGAAAGACAGCAAGTTACAAACACAAGATAAAATATTGATAATTTCTGTTGAGGTTTTCCTGCTGTGCTGTTGTACAGTTCTGATTAAACCTTGTATTTTCACACATTATGATTTAAAAAAAACCCAAAACATGGGCCAAGCTCAGAGGAGAGCTCTGTGTCAGGCAGCCCCCAGGCTGGCTCATGGACATCAGGCATCCCCCTCTCTGTCTCACACCTCTCCCTCCCCACCCACCCATCCTGTCCCCTCTTTGTGGCCCCAGCACAGCCCAAGGCATCCACTTGCCCGCAGGTGTTTTTCTGCTCCAGGAAGGGTGGAGTAGGACTTGTTTAAAAATGACTGATCACTCCTAGCAGCCGGGTGGTTGCACTTCCCCACTTTGGTCTCTTCTGCTGCAGGGTAGCACTTCTCACATCCCAGGCCCCAAGCTGGCAGGTGCTTCTGGCCCCAGAGGAGCCAAGAAGAACCAGCAAGGCCCCTCTGACCTGGGCTGACACCAAACCCTGCAGATCGGATTTTTCACAGCGCTCAAAAACTGTCCCAGGCACAGTTGTTGTTTCATTTAAATTGGGTGGTGGTGATGGTGGATGTCTGCAGAAAAAGAAGCTCTGCAGTGCATCTCTTGAAGAAAAACAAGAATATGAAAGAGCAAGTTTCAGGATTGTCTCCTCTAGACCACATTCATGACTTTAAATGGCAAAGATTCGTTGGGGGTTTTTGTTTGGTTGGTTTGTTGTTGGTTTTTTTGTTTGTTTGTTTGGTTTGGTTTTTTTGTTTTGTTTTATTTTTTTAAGTGCCTTTTTTTTTTAGAACCTTGCATTTCCTCGAGGCAAAAACATTAAATAGAAAGTGTGGGAGAAATGTTAAATCACACCTCAAAACCACCACAGGACACCTCTTTTTTGCTGTCAGCATCCCTGTGCTGTGCCTGTGATGTGCCAGGCTCTGTCCTGTGCTATCTCCCATCAGTCACAGCCACTGGCACGTGGGCACTGAGCAGGCCAGGCCAGTGATGCCCTGATAAACACAATCAGCCCCATGCACATGGTTTCCTGGCTGCTGGGCACAGCTGCCTCCAGGCCATAAAACCACCCCCTGCCCACGGGGACACTCAAGACTTGCACACATCTGGAGAGGAGCATCCAGCTGTGGCAGAGATGCGCCAGCCCCAGCCATTGCTCACCCTGCTGCTGCTGCTCTGCTGCCCACGGGCCAGGGCCAGTAAGTCTGGGCTTTGCTGGGAGTGAGGTGGCTCTTTTGGGCTCTGAGCAGCCCCTGGCTCACCCTGTGCTGGGGTGTCTTGCAGGTGCTCTGCGGGCTCGGATTGTGGGGGGCCACGAGGCTCAGCCCCACTCCCACCCGTACATGGCGTACCTGAAGATAGCAGATCTGGGGGGCTGCGGGGGCTTCCTGGTGGCCCCCGACTGGGTGATGTCAGCTGCACACTGCATGGGGTGAGTACCTGATACAGCTTTATCCCCTTCTTTCTCCCCTAACCCGGGAGCTCCTTCCCTGGAGTCATTTTGGAGCAGGTTCCTCCTGTGCTGGGCAGCTCTCTCCACTTGTCTGCCAAAATGAGGGAGGTGGGTGACACCCAGCCTGATTTCCCCTTTCTCCCCTCCACTGCCATGGCCAGGAATACCACAGTCATCCTGGGGGCTCACAACATCCAAGAACCAGAAAAAACCCAGCAGGTCCGGGGAGTCCTCAAGTACCACGAGCACCCTGAATACGACCCCGAAACGATGGAAAACGACATCATGCTGCTCCAGGCAAGCAGTTCTGTGGGGGGAGAGGGTGGGCTGGGGCTGTGGGGCAGGCAGGGGCTGGGCAGGGCTCAGCTTAGCTCCCTCTGCAAAGCTGCTTCTGCTCGAGGTGCTGGAGGCTGGCAGGATTGGGAGGGACCTGGGAAGGAGCCATGGGCAGGGTTTGGAGCCTCACGCGGCTTTGACAGCAGCTCCCCGGAGCTTGCAGAGCCTGCTAGACCCTCCCTGCCTCTGCAAAGAAAGTGTCCTGCTCACAGGCCTCTCTCAACCCTCTGCTTTCCCCCAGCTAACATCAAAGGTCACTCTCAATGACTTCATCCAGCCCATCCCACTGCCCAAGAGCGGCAGGGACCTCCCCACGGGCACCAAGTGTGTGATCGCCGGCTGGGGGCTGATCGATGAGGACAGGGCCACCAACAAACTCTTTGAGACCAAAGTCTCCATCTACAGCCGCAGGAAATGTGCCCTCTTCTACCCACACCTTGATTCTGGCATGATCTGTGCAGGCAGCTTCCATGAGCTGAAGGATTCCAGCCAGGTATGGGGAGGGCACACGGGGCTCTCTGGGAGCAGGAGCTGCTGGCATGGGCACAGCCAGGTGCCAGGGCAGGTGACAAGGATTTGATCACAGTTCCCATAAGGAATGGCTCTCTGGATGTCCTGACACCACCCACAGTCCGAGCACAGCACCAGGGGTGGAGCCCCAGCTCAGGGCAGCCCCTTCAGCCGGGTGGGATATGGGGCAGGAATGGAGCCACGGGGCAGGGAGGAATCAGGGAGAAACCTGTTACCACAGGGAAGAGGCCTCTGAAATCAATCTCATCTCTCCCCAGGGAGATTCTGGTGGCCCCCTGGTATGTAATAAAGTGGCACAGGGCATTGTTTCCTTTGGCTACAACTCCCCACCCGGGGTCTACACCCGCATCTCCAACTACCTGCGCTGGATCAAAAAAGTCATGAAGAAGTAGCAGCAGTGGCAGCACTTTCTCCAGCTCTGGTGTGGCCCTGGAGACTGCAAATAGCTTCCTTCCTGCCCCTGCTGAAGGCTCAACTCCCTCCTTTCTCCTCAAGAACCCAAACGACCTGATCAGAGCACTTGAGGGTCCCCTTCATTCTGTTCTGAGTCTGCTGCCTGACCCATTCCCTGCCCGTCCCAGGCCTGTGTTAAATCACCCTGGCAGAAGCAGGGATGGCCCCAGATGGCACAAAAAGAGGCTGTGCCCCAACAGACCCCACTTCCTTCAGAGATAACCCTGTTCCTGCTTTAACCTTTCTGCACTTAAAGCACCCACAGTAAACTCAGAGCTGCATCTCCCAGCGTGTGTTGTCTTTCTTGTGGTTCTGCAGGAGGGAGGGTCTGGCTGCCAGGCCAGCAGCAATCACAGCTCAGCATCCTGAATCACTGGCAGGCTCAGAAACAAGAGGTATGGTTGCTCATCCTGGGGTCACAGGGATGATGAGGAGTAAAACTGCCCAGGTAGAAATGTTCTGGGAAAAATGATGGGCACACATCCCCTCGCCAACTTCAGCATCCCTGTCGCCCTCCTGGGAGCACAGGCAGCAAGGGTGGGGGGCACTAGCAGTGACCAGGACCCCAAAGCTGTCATTCTCTGCAGACTAAGAGCTGTTCCCTCTGAAGTGTTGCACCCTAGGACACAGTGCAGGCCAGGCAGCGAGGTCACAGGGCACACCAGGCTAATTTCCACAGCTGTCTGAGCTGCAAGAGGCTTCACTGGGAGGAGGGAGCTGGACTTTTTGTGGACCGTGCCCTTGGGTGTAGGCAGGTGGCTGTTGAGACCCCAGGCTCAGGGCTTTAGGATCCCAGGGACGAGGCACACCCCAAATCCCAGCTGTTACATACCCACTGCTTCCAGGCTTTGCCTATTGCCAACAGCCACAGTCCATCCCCATTTCTGCACCATGTCCGGGGTAGAAACATAGAAAGGATTGAACTGGAAGGGCTGATGAAGGACCTGGGTTCACAAAAGTGCCTGACCCCAAACCACTTCCTCCTTTCCTCCCGTGATAACTGCAGGGGGCCCAGTTGGGTCCCTGGAGAAGGTGAGGATGAGGATGAGTCCTGGCTGGCTGCTCTGAAGCTGCTTGGCACATCCTTGTCCCCCTGACCAGAGACTGTTCTGGTGGTAGCCCAAACCTCTCCCCTCAGCTGGATGATCCCAGAGACAAACTCTCCCCACAAAGGATGCTCGAGTGCTGTTTTCAGACAGCTCCTGCATTGGAGTCTGAACTTCCTTCCATGGCCTGCACCAGGCTGCTCTCTGAGCCTTCCTCTCCTTCATCCCAGCTCCTTCCTGGTGGCATCTCCTGTGTACAGAGAGAGCCAAGAGTTCCCTGGGGGTGATGACGTGGGACAGAGATGATGCTCTGGGAAAGGAGTGAGTGCAGACCTCCCTGGCGGGGGTGACGGATGTCCGTGATGTCAGGAGGAGACCGAGGTGGTTTGTGGTGGGAAAAACCAGTGGGGAATTTTAAGCAAACGAAAACTGTCTGCAGTCCAGGGGAAGGGGGTGCTTCCCTGCTCTCATGATCTTTCCCAGTCTCCCACTGGTCACCCCCATCACAGGAGGAGGTTTCCTCAGTCCAGTCTGGATTTCTGCTCGTAAATCCTCCACGTTCTTGTCTGGGACGAAGGGAAACTGCATCACCTCTGCCTTCAGCACCCAGACTGCCCTGGGGAAACTGAGAAGGGTCCATGTTTGGGCTTCTGCTCACAGCTACTATCAGCTCAGAAATCTGCAAATGAACAGGCTGCAGCTGCTTATCTGTGCATTATGAATCTTTGTCACGTCAGGGTTTTCCTTGAAGCTCCAACTGCTGCAGGCTTTGCACGAGAATGGCAACATATAACTTAAAATTGGGGTTTACCCAGTGGCCCTGGGGGCAGAGGGGAAAGCAGATTTACCGGCAGTGAGGGCAGCGAGGAAGCATCAGGCCCATTTCGTCACAGCTGAACTGTGAAGGTTCCAAATCTGCTCTTACCATAAAATCCAGAATGGATTGGACTGGAAGGACCCTTAGGGATCATCTCATCCCACCCCTGCCATGGCAGGGACACCTTCCACCGTCCCAGGCTGCTCCAATCCCAATGTCCAACCTGGCCTTGGGCACTGCCAGGGATCCAGGGGCAGCCACAGCTGCTCTGGGCACCCTGTGCCAGCCCTGCCCACCCTCCCAGGGAAGGATTTCTTCCCAGTATCATCAGTGCCATGTTATAAACACATCCATGGCAATTTTGCTCCTTTAGCCAAGGCTGCAGCTACAGGGAGAGCAGGAGGGTCCTCACTGTCACTGCACGGCCTTTGGAACTGATGCATTAGGGGAAAGAAATCTTGTTCATGTAGGGCTTGTGATAAAAATCAAGAGGGTTTGCAAGTGCTCAACAGAGAATACCAGCTGCAGAGGAAGACCTCACTGGAAGTCAAAGAGATGAGGGTGGGTGCGTTGCCCGCAGCTTCCAGAATAAATGCAAAGTTCTAAAATTGGCTCTGGGTTCAGAAGGACGTCAGATCCCACAGATCTGGCCCATGATGGAGGTGGATTATCAATCCACCCGAGGCCAAGACTGGCTGAATTCCCCTCTCACATTGCTGAGATGTGCAACTTGTGGAGAGATTCTTCAGATGAGTCTGACTTCTGTGGTTTCCTGGAGTCTGGTCTCAGGCTATAAAACCTTGCTGGGTACAGGACGAGACCCCAGATGCAGCCCCACCTCTGAGGGATCCACTGGAGCCCAGAAGGCTGTGATGGAGCACCTGCTGCCACTCCTGCTGCCACTCCTGCTGGTGATGTGCCCCCCAGTCAGCACCAGTAAGTACAGCGGGCTGGAGGTGAGGAGAGGATGGGGAAAGGATAAATCTCAGCCCTGTGCCCTCAAACCCCATCGTCCTCAGCCCCATCCATTGCAGATTATCCCTGGAAGTGGAGGGAGAGAGGAGGAGAAGCCAAGGCAGCCTCCAGGACACACCCCACACCCTACCTGGCCTACCTGAAGGGGAAGAACAACCATTCCTGTGGAGGATTCCTCGTGGCCCCTGGCTGGGTGATGACAGCAGCTCAGTGCTTAATGTAAGTCTTGGCTGTGTCCACACAGCACCTGCAGAGATGTGTGCTCCACCACGGCCTGGGGAGCATCTCCTGCTTGGGGACAGCTGGAGTCACTTCAGCCATGACCAGGCTTTCCCTGGCAGGCAGCACAGGGCAGGGCAGGGCACAGCTCAGGGACAGCTCTGAGCCCACCCTCAGATATTTACCCTGATTTTTTTCCCCTCCATGACTCGTTTTGTCTTTCCCACATGTCAATAATGGGAGGTCAGAGTGGCTTCTTCCCTTGGTGGCACTGACCTGCTGCTAGGCTTTGTCCCTTCTGCCACCAACTTGTTTGTTGACAGAATTATTTCCTAGGAGCCAGATGCTTACCCAGCCCTTTTCCACCCCTCCAGCTGGGGTATGGATGGGCAGGAGGACTTCTCCAGATGTTCACAGCTCTGGGTGTAGCTCCCACACACCTCAGGGCTGGCAGCTCTGCCTTGGCGCCTGTGACAGGCTCAGGGCCAGTCCCCACATCTGGGCAGCAAAAGGGAGTCTCGAGATTCACCTGGGAGGTTGGGAGAGACTCCTGAACGTACCCAAGGTCATTTCCAATTTTCCTGAGGCAGCACTTTCTGCAGGTGATGTAGAGGACAGAGAAGTATTCTGATTTAGAAATCCCTGGATTACTACGGGCCTGTGAAGCCCAGAACAAGAGAGCAGCAGCATTGGACCAAAAGTGCCCAGCTTGAGATCTGGAGCTAAAGGAGCCCTCACAGAGCTCAGGGGGGAGCTTACTCTGCCTCTTGGCTGGGCAGATTCACTGGCAGAGCTCCTTGCTTCCACCATTCTGCTTAAAAAGTGCATGTATAATATTATTTGGTGTAGAGGGAATACATATAAACTGTATCTGTGTAATTGGACTCTCCTGGCCATGCCCTTGGGAGATGAGCCTCAGTGTTCCCAGGCAGGACAGGGACAAGCTGGTGACACCCACTGTGCTTGATTTCACCAGGCACAAACCTCTGACTGTCATCCTGGGAGCCCACACACCCCAAAGCAGAGAGGAGAGCTGGCAAACCTTCGAGGTCAAGGAGTACCACCCCCACCCAGATTTTACAAACGCTAAGAAGGGAAATGACATCCTTTTGCTGAAGGTAACTTGGCTGGAGCAACCTGACGTGCAGAGCTGAGCTGCAACCCTGGAGCAGAAATGGATTACAGGCCAACCACTCATCTCTGTGTTTTCTGTCCCCTTGCCCAGCTGAATGGCAGTGCCACCAGCAACGACCGTGTCAGGCCCATTTCCTTTGACAAATCCAAAGGTCATGATGGGGATGAGTGCTATGTGTTCAGCTGGAGTCACGGGACAAACACTGTCACCTTGCGTGAGGCCACTGTCACCATCATCAAAAGAAGGAACTGCCTCAGCCACTACCCAGGACTCGTTGACAACTTGATTTGTGGTCGCAGCAAACCCCCCGGGGTACCTGAAAAGGTCAGTCTCTGATCAGGGAGGAGGAGGAGGCTGCGGGGGAGGTTTTAGCCAAGGGCAAAGCACAAGAGAAGAGGATTTTTGTCTCCCCACGGCACAGGACTTGGGAGCTGGCAGCAGCACAGGGGGAAAACTGGCTTGGCCAGAGGGGCTCACCCTGAATCTCATTGTTGGTCTGAGTATGTTTTGTATCTGAAGCCAAAAGAAGGGCAGAAATGAAGCTTCAGAGTTCCCCCAGTTGGGTCCCAAACCAAGATGTCACCAGTCCCTTGTGGAGTTATCCCCATCCACTGCCAGTCCAGGCTTCTGCTGGGGAAATTCTGTGCTGATGCTTGCAGCCTCTCTATTATCTGCAAAGACATTTCTATTCCTTCCCTGGAGTTCCCATAACCCAGCACTGATCTCTCTCTTTTCACAGGATGATGCTGGGAATCCGCTGATCTGCAACAACAAAGCCTATGGCATCTTCTCCTACAGGCACAGCAATTGGCCTGATTTCTACACACACATTGCTCACTACCTCCCCTGGGTCAAAAGTGTCCTGAAGACAGCGTGACCCTGCTCCCCCTGCAGCTGCTGCCCTGGAGGGCTCACCCTCCAGAGCCCCAGTCCTCACCAGCTTTCTTTTCCTTTCTCCCTGGCAAACATCTTCCACTGCTCCTCGTGGATGTGGCAGGGACTTCTCTGCGGCCAAGCCGAGCTCTGTCGGTGGTGGGGCTGGCACAGAGGTTGTGCCTTGGCCGTGTTTGTCCCCTGTGCTCACTGGGGAGTGCCTGCACTCCTTCACTGCTGCCCTGATTTAGCCTTTTGTGGCTCCAGCTCCGGAGAGGAAGCAGCAGGACAGCCCTAGAGAGGTGCCAGTAGCTGAGGGGGTGTCTGTAACCCTCAGGGGAAGGCTGCACCACGAGATAAGAGGGATCCAAAGAGCAGCCTCCTGTCATTTGTGACACCACTTGTCTGGGTGTTCCTTTGCCCAAGCCCTGGGGCTACAGGGCTGCCCAAGTCCAAGGAGGATGCTTCCAGTTCCTGCTGTCCCCTACCTCTGAAACCTGCTGCCTCCTTTCTCCACTCTTCTGTAGCTCCAGTGTTGTAAGAACACATAAAAACAATAAATCTCATCAGCATTTGAAAGACTTTTTCTTGGTGCAATTTGTATTTCTCTGGGCCACTGGCTCCAGTCCTGAACAGCTCAGGAGAAAACCACAGCTCAAAAAGCTGAATCCCAAGCTGGAAGTTTCTACCCCAACCCATGACCTCCACCTTCTGTGCCATCCAAACCTCCAGAATAGATGGCCAGTCTGGATTTCAGGGCAGGGGCTCTCCCCACTCCCTCCAGGGATTTCCAAGCTGGTACTTTGGGGGATTTCCTCACTCCATGACCTCCTCTCCCCCATGGGGCCCTCTCAATTCTACCACATCTCCCCTCTGACTGCCATTCCACACAAAACCAGCATCTTCCCCCTAGTGCAGCTCTGTCACTCACAGGTATTCATCGAGGCACACTGAGTCATCTTTTCAGTGAAACTGTCAGCAGAGAGAGGAACCACACAGCCCCACCACAGCCCGACATCAGTAAATATTTTATTCCTACATGTCATGGTTTAAGACAAAAAAAATAAACCCCTGCCTCTTTTACAATAGAGCTTAAAAATATTGCAACCTGAGGAAATTAATCTGGAGATTTGGCAAGAGACCAAGCAAGAAGAGCTCAAACACTTCCGTCAAATGTTTAGGATTTCATTGACAAAACCACTCTTCTGGGGAGTGTTTGCCTTTCCTTATGCTCACTTCTGCCCAAAGGTGACTTGTCAGAGGCCATTCCAACATCTGTGGCAGTACTGGATATGAAACACAAGGCCAAAGATGTTAATATTTTCCAAATCTTATAATTCAAGATGTCTAGAAGTCCCCAGGTCACTCACCTGACTAAGAAAAGCTGCAGCTGAGCAGAGTTATCAGTGATTTTTGCTGTGGGTGATGTTGCACAAGGAAAGCACCTTTAGCACATTGCTGCTGAGGTTTTCATGCCCAGAGTGCCCTCTTTGGGTTGGCAACAGGGTGTGTTCTTCAGGGTTCTGTCTCTAAACAACTTCCAAACTGATCAAAAAAACTTAACTCTTGCAGTCTGGAAGCAAATTCATGGCTGAGCTGAGGAAAGGCACCCCTTTCCCCCGAGGTTCTTTACATCATTTAATCTGTTCTGAATCAAGGGTTGCAAAGCTGACATTGAGCAGAGACTTCTTTTCTATTGAGGCTGCCAAATCCTGCCCAGAAGAATTTCCCGGGTCTCATCCTGCATCTTCTGGGCAGAGCCTGTCACCTCTTGGAGAGCTGGAGACTGAAGGCCTGAGTCACAGGGAGGGAGGATGGGAACCAGCAGAGCAGGAGAGACCTGTCTTTGGGGAGCTCCATATAAACACCATTTATTTCCATGGCCAGGAGCTACAGATACTCACCTGAGATGAAGGGAGGAGCAGTTCCAGGAGCAGTGCACAGGAGTGGCCAGGGACAAATAAACAGCACTTGGCCAGGGGTGTAGAACAGCCCTGGGCAGCAGCTGAGGTCCCTGCTGAGCCACATCCTCACCCAGCTCAGCAGCTGGGCTTACCCAGAAGCTTCACACAGACCAAGTGTGGAGTCTTTGTCACACAGTCCAGCCACAAAAACTCTTCAAAAGCCATGAGTTCTCCACCCATGGTGGTGGAGATGTTACAAAAATTGCTTGTGGAGGTTTAACTTCCTGGTCAAGCTGCATGTCAGGAGATAAAGCAGCTCGAGGACAATTATACCAAACTGGTATCACTGGGAGGGCACACAGGAAACAGCTTGGGTTAGAGCAAGGCCTCACTCAGCCCAGGGCTCAAGGAGCTCTTGACAGAAATGTTGTTCCAACAGCAGCTGCCATCCCACAGCTCAAGCTGGTCCTGAGTTCCTGAACTGCACATCAACTTCAGAGTCCTGTGTGGGATCCAGATAACACAGGAGAGAAAGCTGAACTAGAGGAGGAAGGCTTTATATTCCTGCTTTATAAATTCCACATGACATGGACTCTTATGCTGGACAGATACTTTCCTCTCTTCCCAAGAGGGCAAAAGGAATGCTCAAAGGAAAGAGCTTCCTCCTCCTGGGAGGATAATGGCTGTCCAAGGACAAGGCAAATCCCAAACTTTTTTTTCTTTGCCCTTTTAATATTAAAAACATGAACATTTATTTGCTCCATGTCTGGTTTACCTATGAGCACAACCCCAAGGACCTGCTTTGGTGTTGGCAGGGACATCCAGTGGCCAGGTTTAAAGTGATTTGCAGCACTGCCACAACCCCAGTCCCTGGGCCAGCTCACCTTATCAGGACACTCCCCTGGCCCACAGCCCAGCTCTCTTTTGCCGAGTCCCTCCCTCTGGAGCAGACCAAAGGAATCATCCAGGCAGGGGCAGGTGGCCTCCTGACACAGCCTCCCACATTCCCAAGGCCTCTCCTTGCAGGATGGGCACGGGAGGATTGGAGGAGCTGTGGAGCTGGAGGTGAGGAGGAGCTCTCTGTGCTGCTGGAACACTTTTCCCAGCCTGGGCTGGAGTGGTCCTTGGGAAAGCAGCAACTGTGAGCCTGTAATGCTGCATGGGCTGTTCTCCCAGCTGCTGCCAACAGCTGCCTCCTTCCCTGGGCTGCTCCAGCCTCCTGCTCCTCCAGGGACAGCCCCACACACACCTGGAGGCTGCAAAAGGCCAAAACACGAGGCCCTCACAGCCAGCTGGAAATACTGGGCATTAAAAGCTTCGTTTTTTTTCTCCTCGAAGGGCCCCAACTTGTTGCTCTGCTTTATTTAAACAGAGTGCGTTTGGCTCTTTGCAAAGAGCAGCACAACACGTGGCTCACACGGAGCTGAGGACACGAACAGGGAGCTCTGACACTACTCCCCAGCTGGGGAGGGACAGAGCCTCTGAGAACAGCAACAAAAACTCACCCATAACTAGGAAAGTTGACAATTTAATCCTCTGGCCACCAGAGCACTGTTCCCTTCCTGGTGGGAGCCAACAAAATGTTTCAGGCTGCCCAGGAGCTGCAGCTTCACCTGTGCTAAGTGACCTTGAAGGGAGCAGAACATCCTCAGTTGCAGCTTCCTGAAAACACAGGAAACCTTTACATAGAGGAAATTGGCCATCTCTACCCACTCCCAGCTGATTTAATGCAACATTCCTGGAGAATGAGCCCACAGAAAAGGAATTAAGCTCTAGGAACTCCATCTCAGGAAATGGCTTTGTGGAAGTTTTTACAGTCATCCAGCCCTGGACTCCTTAAGGGATGATTTTAAGCCGTTTCATGTTTCAGTCCACATTTCTAACAGGCAAGACTGGAAGCAGTTCTAGTCCCACCAACATTCCTGCTATTGGCCACAGATATCCTGCTTGGAATTGTGCCTGCAGCAGGCTGACACCAGAGCAAGAGGCAGCAGCAAACATCAACTTCCCTTAGCAATCCTACTCCAAAATCCTGGAAAACTTCAAGATGACACCACTGCATCCCTGCACCTTAAACCCCCAGTCAGACACTGCTCACATTTCAGAATTACTGGTACAGTGCATTACATATAATTATGGTGTATTATACCTTTTATTTACCAAAACATTCTTTGTTTCTATGTCTGATTTTCTGACAGGAGGCAGAGCTGCAGGTCCCAGGGTGCCAGAGAGGAGGAGGAGAGGGGAAGACAGGAGAGAAGAAACACACACAGAACCACCACGGCTTTTAGGAACAAAATTTATTCCAATTTCAAACAGAGAGTTTATTTCAGGAGAAAGATATGAAAATCAATTTCCATCAGATATTTCTGTAATAAGCGTGTTGCCCAGCAGTCAGAGTGGGATCATTCCAAGAAACAATCACACTCCTGGACTGGAATGAGACAGTTTGGAGTCTGAATAGATCCTGACACTGGGCATCTTATTCAGAAACTCCTTTACCCTACCCTCTTCCCTCCCCGCCCCCCAACACGCACAACAATACATGCATTGCAAATGACAAGGTTTAAAAACAGCATTTTATATAGTATTCTTTTTAAATAGGATAATGTTTAAATTGTCTTAAATCAGGATCCTATAATATACAAGTATAACCAAATAATTTCCACCACATTGGCACTTGTAAAGAGTCTCTGGCACTACTAAAGAAGGGGCATTGGCACAAACCATACTCTTAAAAAACTGGGTGCTGCATAACACACTTTATCTCTGCTGGACTCTAACGACCTGGGCTCTGTACAGGACAATACAATGGTCAGCACACTCCGGAAGTACTTTTTTTTTTTCTTTTTTTAAATGATTTTTTTGTTTGTTTTTTTTGTTGCTTTTTTTTTTTTTTTTTTTTAAACCAATAAAACACATGAAGAAAAACCATAGTTGAACGCAAGGCCAACATTGCTAGGAAGCAACAACAAGAGACCAAAGAATCCAACTCGAGGAGAAGGGGGGAGGCAGGAAGGGCAGGAGCTGACACGCTGCAGCTGGAAGGGGCTTTTGCTCACCAGGTAGCCAATCCACATGGAATGGTGCAAGGAAAAGGGATGGTCCTCTGCTCACTGACTTCAAGTTTCAGATTAGTTCAAAGTATGTTGGTTTCTTCAACAGAACAAAGATTAAAAGTGCACAAGGAGCAGAGGTTAGCAAGGAGACCAACTCCTCAGACTCTAGATTCCCTACAACAACCCAATTTTACCTCTCTTCTGAAAGTCACTCTCAACCTGCAGAGGATTCTGACAGGCCTCACTTTCAGAAAGGTTGATACAGGCAAATTTGGTTTTATGATTTGGCACTTTCGCTAGGGCAGGCATTTGCCAGCCAACAGAGACAGGAGCCAGTTCTGCAGGAACACTTCACTGGCCAAGCTGGAGGCACACAAGCAGCTGCTTAGTAAGGAAAGCACGTGCTAACACTGGTATCTTCTCACACATGATACAGTCACAGACAACTCCAGGTGACGTGTACAGGTCTGACCCATTCCTACCCCAATCCAGGAGGAGGCTTCAGGAACTCAACAAGAGCCACTGAGCAACGCTCGGCCCTTCCCTCCCCGAGCCAGTTCTCAGGCCAACAGCTACCCCAAGCAGGTGCCCCACAAGGTACAGCACATTCCCTAAAATCCTTGTGCCCACAGCCTCCCACAGTTGCCTGCCACGATGCAGAGTCACTCTGCAAGAGACAGATGCCAAGATCCCTCCTCCTGTGCCAGGGCAGCAGCTCTTAAAGAAAGGGGAAGGTACAAAACAAGACGAAAAAAGTTTCTGATTCAAGTGGAAGTACCACCATCATTCACCTTGGAAAAGAGAAACTTCTGGGAAGTTATTTTCCAAGAACCTGTGTATCTCAGTGCCAGGCTCATTGCTGGCAACAGCTGTAGTGTGAACCATTTACAAAAGGATCACAGAAGCGGAAGAGGCTGGTGCTGCCATCTGCTTCAGAGGAACAGCACTTAGAATACATGATTATAAATTCCTCTTTATAAGACAATTTCTACAAACTGGATCAATTTGGCATAAAGATTAAAAAAAAAAAAAAAAGCAGTAAAATTGATGCAAAGCTGTCTGACACATGGGAATCCCTCTCATTCCTCCCAAGGGTTAAATGCAGTCCAGAGCATGGCTAGTCTAAAGAGATGCTATGTTTCCCTCAGCATCACCACTCAGACTGGCTCTTCAACTGTTGGTCCCATGGCTACTGTTCCAACTTGAGCTCTGTAATCACTTGGAGCTGAGCTTGCTTTGCTCTGTAGTGCTCTGAGCACACAGAAGCTTTCCTCGGCTACTCTGGAAAATGAGGGACCTATCAACATAATTATTCAAAATTATGTCCCTCTATAGTTTAGTGTTCTAGATCAAAGCATCTTAAGCATCTCAGATAGTTAGATTTACTCTTACAATGTTGTGCAAAACACTGATGTAGTGCTCTGTCTACAAAAGAGACAAAATATCAACAGCCCCCTTCAACAGTGCAGCTCATTTAGTCTTTTTTCTACTGGCAGCCTTCAAAGGGGCAATCTGGTTGATCCAGAGAATTTGGACCCAATGCTACTTGTTGGAATTGAAACAGAAGCATCAGTGATGGCTGACTGACACACGTCCAGGCGTGGGTCACATCTCCTGCTTCCCACTCTCTCTCTCCCTGCCTTGCCAATGCACTTCTTTCTCCCAGGCTGGCAGCAGCCCTTCAGCACCTTGACTTGCCTCAGCTCCTGGAAAATAAAGCTCTCCTATGTGCAAAGGCTTCATCTCCTCCTGCTCAGTGGAGATTCAGGTGGTGTTCAGAATCCAGAACTACATCCACTCTGCCTTCCAGCAAGTGCTGCTGCCTCTCTTTTCCTCTCCTGCTGCACCAAGTGCAACCAGGGCAGGGCTCTCTGGATTCTGCAGCAGCCACTGCTAACAATTAACCACTGCTAACAATTAATGATCACAGGCACCCTGCAGCAAGGATGTGTGCAAGTCTTCCAAAGAGGATCCCATACTCCTCCAAGGAGGGACACAGCAGTGTGCCTCAGGGGAATGCATGAACAGGAGAGACAGAACTGCTGCTCCCCCCAAGAGCTATCCTCAATGTCCCCAAGTAAGAATCCTACCAGAGCCTGTCACCCTCCAGCTCTGCTCCTCTCTCAAACTCTGCAAGCTGGACAAGGCTGAGGAATTCTTACAAAGTCATTTACACACTGGCACAAAATGCAATAAAACAAGGCTTGATTGCTACTAGGCAGCAAGAAAAGACCTAGAGAATGGCACAAGACTAAGGTTTTCAATCCAGGTAAAGTCTGATGTTCGAATGCCACAACCACTCAGTGTGCTTTTGGTAACTGCTGCATAGAGAAGTTGCTCACTGATGTCAAAAACTCTACCCAACAAAACAGTTCCTCACTGCAGACTGAGCCTTGTGCACACACGGCCACGCGCTTGTGGTGTGGGTGGGATGTGTTTATGTGTGTGGAAAAAAAAATAAAAGAAGAAATAAAAATGAAATAAAATAAAATTAAAAAAAAAAATAAAAAGAACAATTACAGTCAGGCACTTCCCCAGGCTCAGCAGCTATTGCTCCAAGAGCTTCCATCATTTTTAGTCCATGAACAAAATACAGCAACACATAGCAAACTATGTATAGAACATCAATAATTTAAAAAAAAAAAAAATCACAGTCTCCATACCTTCCATAATTGATAACAAAAAATTACTCAGAACATATAAAGAATGGAAAAGTGATGGCTTCTTTTTGTTTGTTTGTTTTGCCTTTTTCTTTTTTTTGCACAATAGTTGGAGAGCAATTGCTCCTCCCCAACATTTCATCACAGTGAACCATGGAGCGTGTCCTGGGGAAGGGAAGGGAAAGAAGGAGGGGAAGGAAGCAGGATAAGCAAATTACACCAGAGGCACCCTATAGCACAAGGCAAAGGGACCAGTAGCATTCTGCACTCCCACAGTCCAGTGAATTCACAATCTCAGCTGGAAAGTGTTGGGGATTTTTGTTTTTTTCTACATATACCATGGGAATGAAAGGGGGAAAAAAAAAAAAGTGGCTTAGCAACAAAGGAAAGATCAAGATGAGGCTGCCTTAGCTGCTTGGCAAAAATTAAGAAGTAAGCAAGGTGCTGAAGAAATGAGGCATATCCCCGTTAACTGTGACATAAAAGCAATTTGTTAAAAATATGAAATCAACTACTCTGTGGACAGAGACATGAGACTCCAGGATAACACCGAGCACTTGCCACTCCACAGATCAGACAATTTGCAATCATTACATCATCAAAAATTAAAACTTTTTTTTTTTTCCTGTCATATTTAAAATTTCATTTTTTTGTCTTTTCTTCACAAAGAAGCCTCTCAAGGGGCAAGAGCAGAGCAGGTCAAACCAGGTTGTACTCCTTCAGGTTGAGCTGTAGGATGGTGTCCTTGACAGCTGCAAAGACGAAACGGATGTTTTCTGTGTCTGTGGCACATGTGAAATGGGAATAGATGATTTTATCACTGTCGGGATTTAAATCCACAAACATCTTGAGGATGAACTCACGGGCTGCCTGTGCATCCCTCTGTGGGCCTGCAGCAAACAGAGACACCAGTGAATGGATTCACTCCCATGCATCCCCCAGATCCATCAACTGATCCAACAGCACTTTCTCCTATGGGTTACAGAGCTTTAAACAAGAAATTAAAGATCATTTATGGGATAAATGCTCCAAGAGCTGAAGTGTCTTATGCTTTTCAGCTGTCTAACCAAATCTCACAAGGGCACTGGGTCAGTTCAGACCCTGCTTTGGAATTCAGACCTTGGAACAACCCTGGCTGGGAGCATGCACTGGCTAACAGTGGCAGATGCTGGACAGACACCACTAAATGCTCTCCCATGGAAATGGGGTGCAAATTTCTTCCTAATACACAGGTGGATGTCACTGGCTGAGAGACACAAGTGTGTATTTTGGAAATAAGGGTTATTGCCAGTCAAAAGTACAGTCAGTTTGATCCAGCTGGTCACCTCACAGGAGCTAAAAATGGGAATTTTGGCCAGCTTTTAATTCACATTGTTGACAGGTCTCCAGAAAAGAGTCACCTACTGCAATTTCCTCCACAGGACTGCTGTTGTTGCATGGCAAATACCATCACTTGAGAGGAAATCTGATGGCCAACCTCCCACTTACAGGCCAGCAGCATGCCTGAAGGAGCTACTTGCAGGAAAAAATGGAAGTACACAACACCCCTGGAAGCTGGGATCTGTCTCCAGCTGTTAAACTCCATTTGAAGTAGGCACTGTTTGGCTAACAGTTCTTCAGCCATTCCCAGCCTGCTGGAAAAATCTGTTCCCACCAGAGCTCCAAGCAGGAACTCCAGATGTGGGAGGACAAGTAACCAAGAGCAATTTCATCAGTCCTCTAAAAGATGAAAGCTATTTGCAAAATGGCAATTCTTTCTTTATCTCATATTTTTTAAGCAAATAATTACAGAATTAATACATGAGAGCATGGCCAACAGAGCGTTGCCTGATCTCATTCTCCACCACTTTGATTTTATTTTCAGCCCTGTACAGATGTGTTACCAGCCAGCTTTAAATGCACCCAACTGAAGAGCCTGAAATAATATTTTGGCTAAGGAGTTTTGTTTCAGATGGGAAATTCTCTGTTTCACATAGATATTATTTTCCCATAACAGCAGATGGCACGCTAATAAGAATTTCAAGCTGCAGGAAGATTTTTTAGCACCATCATTTGAACAACTTGGGTATTTGACCAGTCAGTTTCTGAAAACAAAGACTCAAGTCACCTCTTGACTGGAGGGTTAAAAGGTCCAGTAAACTGGCATGCTTATGAAACTGGTTATTTGTACAAGTTAGAGTTCCATTGTTTAATACTTTGCAGTGACTATTGGAGGGGGTAATTCTTCATTTAGGAGAGGCTCATTATTCGATCATCCTATCAGATTCCAGTTGTCTATGCATGATTAAGATATTTTTGTGATGTGTTCTTATTGTTGTAGGCATTCTTTCTCCAATTAATGTTGTTTCCTCCACTTCTAGATCTGAGTGTTCTTTAAAAAACAAGTAAGTTTTAACCAAATCACCTCCACCCCATCAAATGTTCCCTCTTTAAAGCCACTCACCATCAAACTCTGGGAAATAGTCAACAAGGTGGGAATACAGGATCTTGTCTTCCAACAAATCTTTCTTGTTGAGAAAGAGGATAACAGAAGAGTTTTGGAACCATGGATAAGTTATAATGGTTCGAAAGAGAGCTTTACTCTCTTCCATCCGGTTCTGAAATCAGAAAAAGAAAGTCCTGTTTTCACAGAGGAGCACTAAATTGCCTTTCTGCTGCCTGCACATCCACTCAGATCTATAGTAATTCAGCATCTCAAACAATTATACACAAAATACTTTGGCCCCAGGTAGATTCTGGTTCAAGCTGGATCAGTAAACGGAAAGGAAATGCAAAAGCTTCATTTATTTGCCAAGCCTTTCACATCAAAAGACTTAAAAGTCATTTTATGCTTTAACAGTCGTGTGAGAGGCCTGTCCAATGATACTTTGTGAGCATATTTTGTCTACGAGAAAAAGAGCAACTACTGTTATGTAATAGCAGGTTTTTAATCTATTAGCAAGTGCCAAAATTCAGATTTGCACCTCCGAAGAGTGCAGTCACCACCTCACAAGACAGCAAAGCCTGAAGTAACCCAGTGCAGGAAGGGGAAGGGGTGATTTGTGAGCATTTGCACAGTGCCTTCCATGGCACAAGGGACTCTGCAACTTCAGATAATTTCATTTTCACTTGAGAAATCCAGATGAATTGAATGCCCTCTGCCTTTTCCATCCTCAGGGACATCATGACCCATCAAGGCTCATGTTCCCTTTGCAACAAGAACTGAAGGCCAAAACCAATAATAGTAGCTAATCCAACTTGGCACCAAGCACCTGGGTACCAGCCTTGAAGATACTACACAAACATTCCTCCCTTCTGCAGAGTTCCCATTTTTGGCTCACCTCATTATCCGATTCCACCAGAACTTGGTCATATTCACTAAGTGCTACTAAAAACATGATGGAAGTCACATTTTCAAAGCAATGGATCCACTTCCTTCGTTCTGATCTTTGACCTCCAACATCCACCATTCTAAGGAAGAGAAGCACAGAGTATCACAGAGGTAGCTGCAGTTCTTTGAATGCAAAGGACCAGCAAACAACGAGAATTAATTTGGTTCTTTACCATTCCAGTTAACCTAGCACGGGGATGTGACTGTTATCAGCCTGTTTACAAAATACCCTGGTCCAGAAATACACCAGACTGAAAGAATGGCCACAGGTGAGTGATGCTAAATTCACCCTTTACCATTCTTGTTGCATTCTGCTCTGGTTTGCTCAGCAGGAGCCCTGAGTCTGAAAAGACAAGTCCTTCAAAACTGTGCTCTGTCACATGAGCAAACTTTTTATTTTTAAAGCACCTGCTTGCCTCAAAGCTTCTCCCCCACCCAAATCTTTCCTTGGTTGCTACACTTTTGTTGGAATGTGCTGTTTAACAGTCACACACTTCAGCTTCTCAGTTTCAAGCCCCACCTGTACAGTACACTAAAGTTATTCTGGCACTCACCTGAAGTGCCACACACGTGGTTGACCTTTGATAAAATCCTACACCTATCCCCTAGGTCAGCAAAACAGAACAGGAGAAGAGACTTCTGCATTTCTGTAACCAAATGGTTTAAGAGAGAGGGTGCAGGTTTCTTTATTCCTCTCTGGCAAGGCCACACTGGTGGGGAAGGGCAAAGAGCACCAAGCAAAAGAGAGAAACAGGAATATTGCTGTGTTCAGCCTGGTCATGCCAGGCTCAATTGCTGGCTTAAGCCTGCAAAGACCACCTGTTGCTGCAGCAGCACAGGCAGCAAGTTTTGGTGTCATCCTGAGAGCACAAGGTAGGCACAGAATAGCAGCTCTCAAGGCAGGTGCTGGGTGCAGGGAAGCATTTCTGCACAAAACGTGTCAGCCCTTGGTGGCTCCAGCCCTCAACACATCCCTCAGCTGCCTCACAAGCCACACTTTCAGCCTGATATGGCAGCAGTGCAATCCTTCCCAGGAAGGACACCACGATGGTTCCCTGGGTTTGAAGTGTCACTGATGCAAAAGCAGATTCAGTTTTCTAACAGCCAAAACATCAGACCAGCCCAACTAGAGGAGCACCCATCACACATCCACTCAAACCACTGGGACACACTAAAGCAACCCAAACATCCTCCTGAAACCATCTCCCTGCTGCCTCAGTTGAGCTGTAACATGAAGACACCTCCAGTACCTGAAGATAATATTCTCTAGGTCAAAGGGGTACTCTATGATGCCGGTTGTAGGGACTCGAACCCGTAGCACATCTTGCTGAGTTGGTAGATATCCTGGGGTAGCAATACGATCCACATCGCTGAGATAGCTGCAAGCAGGACAGTGGAAAAAAAATAACAAAGAAAAAAGGAAAAAAAAACGACCTTAGGTTGCAGCACATTAATATATAGATGTAAAAACTGCTACGTGAAGTCTTTCTGTAGCGTAATGAGAAAAGCAGAAGTTGTCTGAATTATTTTAAATATGGTATGGAAAACGAACAGAAAATATTTTTGGGGAACAGTAATTCACCAGCCAGCCTCCTTGGAGGATAAACAGATACACTAAAAACAATTTCAGCAACTCTGTACAGGAGCTGTATCTTTACTACAGAGGGAGTTTAACCACAGTAAATTCTTTATGTTTCAGGATCAAGTCTCATCTTTTGATGAGTCTTGAGACTTTTCTACTTATAAATGTAGAAACATACACTTATTTACTTATAGATGTAAAATATCCTCTGTACATTGCCAAACTTAATGAATTTGTAATTAATAAAATGTGAGTTACACATCCATTTACACCTGTAGGCCAAAGACAAACCTGAAGAGAAACAGCAGCACTCCTGCTGCCCAAGAGGCAGGATCAATACAGATGGAATAATGTGGGGATTCAGGCCTCAGGTATATCCTGAAGCAGATTATGAACACCCTTTAACACCCACCAGAACACCTCATACTCTCAGAAAAAGCAGCAAATGATAAGGAAACAAACTCAGGACTTCAATTAAAAAAATGTGGACAGGTAAAATTTGTTAGACCATCACTCTCACCACAGTGATTGTATACTCACTATTTAGCTGAGTCAGAAAGTTGATATTCTCTTCTCCTGTCATAACACTCTTGTATTCCAGGGTCATTCCACAATGTTTTAATTGCACTTACATATGGCTGCTCAAATGTCATGACCTTTTCTACATCCACTTCTCGGATCAGCACTGCATTGGCCTGGAGATTGAAAAGAAGAAGAAAAGAGAGGAAAATTAAAGAAAAAACAAAACTGGGGAGCATAAAAACACCCATCCTACAATGGCTAAGCACAGGAAGGACTACAGTAACTACCACAGCCTATGGTGTCTATGAGGTGATTATCCACACCAAGGAGGTTTTGCCAATACCCCCAATAAATAAAAACCAGAATGAAGTTCTGCACAAGCTATAGTAAGCAAAAGTTGGTAGATTTTATTTATCAGAACTCCTCCACCATGCCTCACATAAAGCACAGGCAAAGCTTTCTCACACTCTGCCTATTCTCACCACAGACAGGAAAGGGGCACCATCCACTCCCTACAAACAATTATTCAAAATTAGCCCCAAGACACTCTGTGACAGATCAGATAAAATACAACTTGAAAATATTAAGGATACTAAGTATTAAAAACGCAAAATTTGCTAAAAAAGATATATTTTCCTGGCATGCCCTCACTCTCACTGTCCTCCCCCTCAAAAAGATAAAATAATTTAGATCAGATCTGTCTAAAATTAATTCTTGGTCCCAAAATCAGTATGTTTCTGTGGTCGAGACAAAAATTCTTCAAGGAAGGTTTGTACCCTTGGTCAGTAGCTATCAGAAAAACAGAAGGATTGCAGAAACAAGGGTAACTACAAGCACAGGTCTGGTCTTTTGGGTCCAGCATGTATTTTGCCAGCTCCAAATTCCAATAAGAACAGCAACACATGCAAAGAAATTGCTGACACATTTAAAAACCCCGAATTCTTGAAATGAGTAAAAAAACCACCCCTCCTATCCCTTCCATCATATCCCAATCCTTTGCTCCCACTGCTCACCAAGCACACCAGTGCACCAACCATGCAAAGTTGCTCTATCCCTTAACACAACCAAGTAAAAGGAGTTGGGTATCAAGGTCATAAGAAGTTTATAGAAAAGAGTTAAAGGAGGTTGAGGTTGCAACGCAGAAAGACACAAACAAGAACTCAAAATCCTCACTAACTAAAGACTTGCAAAGACTGACAAACTTACCTTGTTCTGTTCATATTTGTACAGAATCTTCAGCGTTTCCATGGCTCTTATCATAGACTGCATGGCAGTGAAGATGTTTTGGTACACCAGCTTGGTGAAGCCTTTTTTGTCCTCTTCAGAGTAGCCTGAGCCATGAATTATACGCATTTGCTTAATGAACGTGCTTTTCCCACTCTCCCCAGTGCCTACAAGGATGCAAGAGAGCGAGTTAGGAGCCACCAGGAGCAAAGCCCACGACAGATGAAACTCCTGTCACTACACCCAAGCACACACAACTCCCAGCCCCCTATTTGTCACTTCCCAGACTGGTAAAAGACAGCCTGGATTGTTCATCCCCGCTACGAACCCGGCAGCGGGGAAGGAAGACACCTTGTCCTTTCCAGCAGCCTTCAAAAGGAGTTCTGGTACTTATTCCAAATCTCACGTTACAGCCACTCCCACACGTCCTGCGTCAAGAGGCCCTTGCCCGTCACACCTGACCTATTCCCAGATACTCCAGCAAGATGCTACAACCAGCCAGGAAGGGCCTGGACACACTCTTAAGCCAGCAAAGTGCTACAGACCCAGACAGCAGTGAGTGGCTAGGAGAACCTCAGTAAACAGCAAATTTTCTTTTGCTCTAATTTAGCACAAAATGCTCTTTGCCTTATACACGACGTGTCTTTTCATAGGAAGAACCAAACACAACAGGAAAAAATAAATCAACTCCTTAAAGGAGAACGGAGCTCAAGAAACTCTTTGCTGATCCATCTGACGTGAACAACCCAGGCAGCGCATCTGCCTTGTATCCCAAATTGCTGTGCAAGGTTTGCTCCTCAGGGCTGAAGCCACAACCCTGAGTGTGGCAGGATTCCTGCGATCCTGCTCTGGATGCGAGGGAGTTAAAAATGGCGTCTGGCAGGGAGAGCAGAGTAGGCCACTGCTCCCAGCTGTCGGTGCCGTGCCTGGGTCCCCACGGGCTGCAGCCTGCTCAGCAAGGCCACTGCTTCCTTCTCTTCCTTCTGTCCCAGGTTTTACTGCCGGGCCCGGCAGCAGATGGGAGGGCAGGACACAGCACAGGGCAGCCCTTCCAGCGCCGGCTTCCTGCACCGTCACTCGGGCAGGTCCTTCCACTCCCACATTTATGGCCCCACAGCGGTGTCATTCAGCATGTGAAGGCCACCAGATGATACCAAAGGACAGTGGGAACTTTCTAACAGAGTTAAAAGGAGAGGAAAACGCCATCAGACAGCATCCACGCAGTTACAGAGCCTTGCTAAATTCACAATTCAACTGGGATGTCCCCAGTGACATCTGCCCCGTGCACACAGACCTTCGTGGAGGGGACACGCAGGCCAGGTCTCACTTAGGATGAGCTTAACTCCACACTTCATCAGCCTAAATGGACACTACTACGTTTCTGTGGAGTGCTGTTGTTCAATCTTCAAAAATTTGCTATCATTGTGATAAAAACCCCGCACCTCTAACACAGTGGCCCAGCCCACCTGACTAGCCAGACCAAAAATTCAAAATGTATCACATCAGTGATACAAATCCTTTAGACCTGCATTAAATGCCACAGGCACCACCAGATCCTCCTCACACCAAGGGAGAGATGGATTCAGACATGATCTCATTCATCCCAATACACAATTACTACTCGCATGTAGATACTCATTTTATCTTGGTAGGCTAAAAGGCAAACAAATAAAAATGCTCAGATAAAAGCAACAAGCACCTAACTGGAAGCAGAATGTTTGAAATGACAGCAAGAACTGACAGAAATCACGTCAGCACAGCCAGCAATTAACACTGTAGACACTATCAATATGCAGCAAACTATCTCCATCTTGAATACAAAGGTGCACCCAAAGTGGGGGAAAAACTGGAAAGTGAGATCTTTTGTGGTTTCTGTCAGCGTGGTGAGAAATACTTCCTTGTCTTTTACCACAGTGACCAAAACTGAGAGGGGAGAAAAAAAAAAAAAAAAAAAAAAAGGCTGGTGCTTCAAAGCAGTTAAACCATGAAAATAAAAGAGAAACCTCAACACCAGACCTTTCTCTGCTTCAGAACTTAAGAGTTCAAACACAGATTCTTCCTCTCACTCCATCACCATCCTTTTTTGGTTTGGGGGTTGGTTTTGGTTATTAGTGGTGGGTTTTTGGTTTGTTTGGTTTTTTTTTTTAAGTGCCTTTTGCTTTCCCTGAGGCACAGCACTACACCAGCAGGTTACAAGCTCTGGTGGGCAAGATCCACAACTCTCAGGGCACACTTTTTTAATATTACAGGAGATAATCTGAATTCCCCACTTCTTCTGCCAACACGTTAAAGCAGCACTTTACAGTAGCTTCCTAATGATCCCCCAGTACCTCATAGGCTCTTGTAAATACATTGCTCAGTCAACAGTATCCCATGCTTAATCACAAGTAATTTTTGTACAAAATATCCTCCCCACCCAGTAAAAAGACAAATTACTGCCTCGCACCAGATGGCAATGTCCAACACCTTGAATTTCTTATTAACAGGTTCATCATTGATTAGCAATGTTATTCTTCATCTCAATTTCCTCTTTCAGGCTTCAACAAAGTAACTGTCACCAGATGTAGTGACAAGAAAAATTTAACAGTTTCTACAAGGTGGAAACTCCCTCAAAACACACTCAAAATTTTGGAGATTTTGGGAAAGCCCTCTCACTAAAGTAAATCATTAATACTTGTGAATATACGAACTCCACAGAACAGGAGTAACACAGAAGAAATCTCTGCAAGCAGCAGTTACACCAAGGAGAGAGAACACAGGTCACCTGTGCCAGCTGAAGGTGGGCAGTGTGCTGTGTCAAGTGAACAGCATCCTGCAAACACTGACTACAGCTAGGAGTGTTGCTTATCCAATAATAACCACCTTCTACATGTTTTTTTAATCTGATGCTGAATCTGTATCTTTTAAAAAAGCAGAAAGGATTCTTGAGCAATTTGAATTATTTCTAAAGTGAAATCTTTAGATCCAGTGGGATCTTCTTAACCCAGATCTATCCTATAGCGACAACCTATTTTGACACAGCTGCTTCTGTGGGACTGCTTTTAGGGAAGCATGAGAGTGAGGGACACCTTCCCTCCTCTCCAAGAAGCCTTGCAGAAACTGCCACAGCATCTCCAAAGAGCAGGAATGTGAAGCCCTTGATTCTACCTTCCACACGAAAAACAACAATTTATTAATTGTGAAGGATTCAGGGTGAGAAAGGAAGCCCTGGCCTTTACTTGACAGTTATCACCAAGCACCAGTGTTGGTGTCCTCCAAGAGGCTGGGCACACACAGCCTCCCCCCCACTTCTGCAAAGTGGTTTTTTGTTTGTTTGTTTGTTTTTTTCACAATGGTCAGCCTCCTTCTTTAGCTGGACCTTAACAGCTTGTCAACAGATCCATCAGATCTGCTTCAGATTTCATGTCAAGATAATAATTCAATAATAAAAATAATTTAAGACACAAAGCAGGATATAGCTGAGACACAAGAAATGCTAAATCACAGTACACATAAAAAAAACTTCAGTTTAAATTTGGGGGCTACCTATGCATGAACATCAAACTCACTGCTGATGGAGGCACATGCCTGCAGGTCTCAGTTCGCAACTGATTACCCAACCCTCTACACTCATCTAAACACGGCACAGTTACCCATCTGCACAGGGAGCACTACCCGAAGACCTAGATTCTTACGGCTGCCCAGGTGATCTCCACCTCTGACCACCAGCGGCATCTCCCCAGCCAGCACACGACTCGAGCACTGCCACAGCCTCGACCCCCTCCAGAATCACCACACCGCGCTCACAGCCCTGCTGCCTCTCCCAGCTCTTGCCCCAGGGGAAACTCTGTGGTTTTAGGAGCTGCAGGCCAGTTTTTCCACAGACGTTCACCCAAGGCCCGGGAGTTCACCCACAATCCTGAAAAGCACCAACTCCATCAGCGGATTTCCACATGCTAACGAAGGCCAGCACACTCCCGGAGAATCGTTTCCTCCAGACAAATTTCACGCGCCCGTGTGCGTGCCCGCCTTCACAAACCAGGAATTTCAGCTACTTAGTTCCTGGTTGTGTCAAAACCCATTTTGACAGCGAACGCATCACAAAATCAAACAAAGGGCAGCCAATGAGGCGGCCGCCCCGCACGGCTCGGGAGCGGCCCCGAGCGCCGGGCTGAGGCGGGGATGGCTCCCGCCGCTTCCCCGCCACACCCGCTCCCCGCCCGGCCCGGCCCCCCGGACCTGCCAAGCCCCGGGCCGGGCCCCGCGGCGGCCCCTGCGGCCGGACCGGCGCCGCTCCTCACCCAGCAGCAGCAGCTTCAGCTCGCGGCGCGCGTCGCGCTTGTCCCTCCGCAGCTGCTTCTCGATCTCGGCGTTGATGCGCTTCGACTCCTTCACCTCGTCGCTCAGGCAACAGGCCATCATGGACTCCAGAGTCATGGTCGCGTCGCGGCCGGGACGCCCCCGCCCACCCCCCCACCCCCCCGGCACCGACCACCGTTCTCCGCACGGCCGGGATCCCGGCCCGGCCCGGTCCCGCGCCCCGCGCCCCCTTCCCTCCCCACCCTCCCGCCCTGCGCGGCGCCGGCCCGGCCCGGCCTCGCCCCGGCCCCGAGTGCTGCGGCCGGGCCCAGCGCCAGCGCCGCCGCCGCCGCCCCCGCGCCGCTCTCGCCCGGCTGCGCCGCCGCTCCCTCCGCACGGCTCCGCCGAGACACCGACGAGCCGGCGCAACCCAACCCGCTGCCGCCGAAAACAAGCGCTGACTGACAGCGGCTGAGGCCAATGGGAGAGAGCGGAGTGCAGCGGGGCGGGCCCGGACGGGCGGGACGAGGCGCCGCGGCCAATCGGAGCGCAGGGTTTGGTTGGCCGGTCGCGGGGGGGGGAAAGGCGTACGGACGCGCGTTCCTGGAGCGGGGCGGGGCTGCCGGGCATTGTGGGAAGGTGGCGGACTGGGCGCCCGTGGCGGGGCGGGCCGGGGTGGCACCGGACCCTCCCGTGACCGGGCGCGGCCGGGCTGAGCGCGGAGCCGCTGCCTCCCCTCGCCCTCTACGGGCCACGCATGGCGGGTAGGGCCTTGGCGGCCGCTGGGATGGTGGCACAGGGCTGCCTGGAGCGGGCAAGGCCCGAGCCTGCGTGGGACGGGCCCAGCTCAGCCCGCAGACCCCGCAGCGCTGCCGCCCAGCCCTCGGTGCTGAGGAGGGAGAGACTGAGGCCTCGCCGTGCCCGTCCTGTGCTCCAGGCTCCGGCCGCTGCCGTGTCCCACCAGAGGCACACCGAGCCTGCCAGCTGAGCTCTCTGGGTGCCACCTCCGAGCCCTCCCTCGCTCTCCATCGCCATACAGTGGGGGTCTCAGAGCTGGCTTTATCCCAGCTTTCCTCATTACTTAGTACCAGGTGCTTGTTGACCTGTAACAGGTCCTCCAGCCAGCAGCCTGATGCACCCCCTCCATGCTGCAGCCCTGTGTTCGTTCTTTTGCTGCCAGCGCAGCTTCATTTGTCAGAGCAGCCCCCCCGTGCTCTGTGGGAACGTGCCCCAAGCAGAGTACCTGCCACCCGGACTCTGCACACACTCACACTCACACTCACACACCCTCTTGCAAGCACATGTGGTTCCATACCTCTTACCCTGCCTTGCCTGGGGTGTGTGTGTGTGTCTAAACAGTCTTTTTGAAGGTCCAAAAAAGCACAATAGCACTGATACATACCTGCCTTCCTTGTTACCAGCCTGGCTCATGCAGTGGTTTGCCTGTCCTTACCTCTTGGCAGTTTGTCTGAGACAAACACAAGACACTCAAAAACAACAGGTTCTGTTTTCCACTTAAATTCTCTCTCATACCTGTGCTATTCCCATGAGTTCTTTGCCTCAATTAAAAGAAATTTCTAACTTTTTTTTTGGTGGTCTCTCCATAATTTGGCCTTTAACAGCACCAATACTCACCCCCCCCCATTTGTTACATTCTCTCACTTTCCCTTCCAGGTGCCCCACAGCCAGGAGGACTGTTTCTCTCTCATCACAGACCCCTGAAAAAGGTGATGTGATAATTTTCCTTTGGCAGCTGAAAATTTTTCAGCAGACAGAAGAGCTCAGTACACCCAGGATCAAAGCCACAGTGGCTGTTTCCTGTGACCTGTTGCCCTTTAGAACTCCCATGTCTGGACAGTCCTTAAGGAGACTGAGGTTCCTGTAACCCCTGCAGCACTGGCCTGACTGGGGAAGCCACTTGACCTCTTTGCATGTCCTCAGGCTGAGGGTAGCACAGGTAATACATCTGGGGCTGCTAAAGAGTTACCAAGCTGGGATTGTTGAGCTACTCTGAACTACAAGGTGCTGTGTGTTGGAAGTATTGTTTTGGTTGCCTTCTCCTGGGCAGGATCAAAATCTAAAGGCCAGCAGATCCTGAAGAAATTTCCACATCTTGCCAAAAGAAAAGGAGCAATAAAATTTGTATCCAACCTCTGGACCACTTGCTTGGCTCCAGCTGATGGGAAGCTTGGGAGCACAGATATTGAGTTTTGATGAATCCTGATCAAAGTGCTGATTTAAGAATGACAGAACTGCCAGTCTCTAAGCAACAACAGCTCATCCACTCCCTCCCATTCTGTCCTAATGGAAAAGTTTTGGTGCTCAGAGGGTTCCCAGGAGACTTGGGATTTCCCTCAGCTCGTCGCCAGTGTGCTGTGCAATTCCCGGGGCTCTGTGTCCCTGTTCCTGCAGAAAGCTGATCCTGAACGTGTCAGGCCACGTCCAGAGCAACCGTTCCCATGGCCCACATTTGCAGCAGTTAATGCTGAGCCCAAAATGACCCCCGTTTGTTTACAGAGAGGAAGATCCCAAGGCCCATCAAGATGCAGACACATCGTGCAGGGCAGCACTGCAGACATTTCAGAGTGTCATCCCTTTCCTCCATTCTGGCCCAATTTCTTAGCTGCTTGTGAGTTCCAGATGCTTGAGAGCAGAGGGGAGCAGGCATTGCCAGCAGGTCAGGGAGGTGATCCTGCCAGGCTGAGGGAGCTGGGTGTGTTCAGCCTGGAGAAGAGCAAGAGGGGATTTTACCAATATCCATATCTGAAGGGAGGGGCCAGGGGATGGAGCAGTTTCTGCTCAGCTGCTGAGGAACAGGACAATGGGCAGAAACTGATGCACAGGAAGTTCCACCTTGAACATGAGGAAGAACTTTCCTGCTGGCAGAGCACAGGTTGCTCAAAGGGGTTGCAGTCTCCTTCTCCTGTGATATTCAAAGGAGGAATGTGTCTGGACTCTCTCTGGGTGCTGATGGGAACCAGGGACCCAGCTGCAGAGCATGTGTCAAATGTTTCAGCCTCCTCCAAAATTAATTTTACAAGTTCTTCAATTGCCTGTCACAGGAAGATGCCACGAGATTTGAGTTCTCTGAAAAGAGGAGGAAAGGCACCGAGATCAAACAACGCTGACAAATGCAGCCCGTGACAGCAATTGCTGGATTAGTTTTTTTAAACCTTATGTTTCACATCTGGTTTGTCATGGTGTTGTAGGTGGGCTCAGTGCACAGTAAACTAGGATAACAAACCTACATTTTCTGTGATCCTTTCATCCCCTATGATCCCAAAGCACATCATTTAATTGCGCTCAACCTGCACACAGATTTCATAAATAAAGGAATGATGAATTAGCATAGCTGCTGCAGCATTCACACAAGTTACTAAGACACAATCTCCTTGTGCAATCAATCCAGCCTCATGCTTCAGTGTTTGTCATAAATTGAGGTCAGGAAGAAATGTTCTCCCTACCTGGAGGAGTGCTGCTGAACTAACCGAGTACAGAAAGACTCTTAAGGGTGTAGTAATCTGTCTTCCCTGTGCAAACCTCAGAAACTGCTTCAAATATGCATTTAGTGAAGCTCCAGTGCAGTAGATGAACACTGATCCTGCACAGAGGCAGAAGGAAAGCCTGGGTGATCCTTTTGACCCTAAAATTGGTATCTCACTCCTCTCTTTGTCCAGTAAGGGAGCCAGAGGACAGGAGACTCCTGAACCCTGGCCATGCCCACAGCACAGATGGGTCTGGTCAAGAAGCTGCTGCTTTGCCCATTCCAGCCCCTGTGGGTTCCTCCCTTCGGGCTCAGTCTGGGTTTCATATGCAGAGGGATTCACATGTTGCTTCTGCAAACTCATTGTGCTGGGAAGCTTCTCATGACCAATGGGTCAGTGGATTCCCCTGGACCTCCTGACCGTCTCACAGCTACAAATTTCCTGCTTATCTCCCACCAAATGCCTCAGGGGCACAACCTGGGGAGCAAGCAGGTTCAGGCATCCTTGCCATGTGCTTCCTAATCACTGCTCAGCTGCAAAATCCCTTTCCTGCTTCCTGCAAGGAGTGTGAACTGTTCCTTGCACTTTGGCTGGTAAAAAGGATGATAATTACCCCTAATCAGTCTGCAGCGAAAACACAGGCCACAGCAGAAGGGAGGGGTAAGGGGCAGCCACCATGAGGAATGGAGCCCAATTATTCCAAGTCACTGATAAAACGGGATCAAAGAGGTAGGAATGTTTTACCAGCTGTAAAAAGCCTGCCTGGACCCAGGCTGCTCTTGGAGAAAGGCCCTTTCTGCCTACAGGCCATTCCTGGCTGGGACCTTATGCGTATCCAGGGACAGTTTCTCATTTTTCTTCTTGGTGTAGGCGAGGAATTTGGGTTGGTGTTAATTTCTGCCTCTGAGAGCAAGCAGCAAGACAGTTTCAGCAGGAAATGAGCATGGAACCATGGGCATACTGTGCAGAGCAAGTGCTCTGTCTGCTGCCCATGTGGGCACTCAAGTGCTGGGACTCTGCTGTGTCCTATCAGGGGCACCTAGGTGTGCCAGGGATGGAGCAGATGGGGTTGGGTGGTGATGGAGGTGAGGGACAGCACTGCTGGAGGCATCTGTGCCCTGCCAGTGAGATGTTCATGGGGAGAAGAGTGCTGCATTTCTGGCTCCTTCAGGTCCCTGTGAGTCTGTGCAGCCCCACTGCTCATCCCAGCCTCTTGCTGCAGCAGGGAGACCTGCACAGCTCATAACAGCAGCAGGAGAGCTGGGAGGTGGTGAGGGAGAGAAGGAAAACAGCCCCTTATGTGAAAGAGGGACTTGAGAGGCAGATTGTGTGTAAATCACTCCCAGGCCTGCCCAGCCTTTGCCTTGTCTGGCTGATTGTTGTGCTATCTAGAGAAAGTTTAATATAAAAAGCCAGTAATCCCTGTGATAAGAGAGGTGATAAGGGACAGTCTGGCCTGGATGTGGCAGGGGGCCAAGGTCCAGTGCCCGACCTCCCCCACCAGTCCTGGCCTCCCATCCCATCCCAGGTGGCACAGAAGTGGCAGGACTGCCAGTGTGCAGGGGCAGCAGGGCTGGACAAAACAAACAAAAAAAAAAAGCAGGAACCAGCTCTGCTTCTGGCAAAGAGGGGCTGAGGAAGCAGGGAGGTAGGAAGGGGAGAGCTCTGTGAGAACCCCATGGCATGAGGCTGGCTGTGGCTAATAGCCCACAAGCTGCCACCACTGGCCCTTATAAAATGCCTCACAGATGTCTGAATACAGGGTGGCAGTGGGGGAACTGCAGCCTGGGGAGGAATTGAGATTTCTCAGCAGGTGGGGTAATAAGGGCAGCTGAAGTTTAATGAGTTTGGTGGGTCTCATCCCTGTTTCTACTGGAAGGAGGCCACAGCATTCAAAACACGAGTGAGAAGCAAAGGAGTCTCTGGCTGAGCCACCCCACAGCCCTGTCCTGTCTGTGCCACTCTGAGCTGTGCAGTGCCCCACATTCTTCAGAACCCATCCTGCAAAGCACCTGTGTGTGGGGTTAGCTAGAGGTGATGGGACTCAGGAGAGATCCTGAGGCTGCGGAGAAAGGGGAAAAACCTTCCTTGTCTCAGTGCCTGAATTGCTGCTGTGCCTTTTTTTCCTTTCTCTTTTAATGCCAGGTAAAAGAGAGAGTATTCTCAGGGTAAAAGCAGCATCTCAGAGCCTACATTTTCGTAATAATGACAGCATGGCTTTCACCTTGTGTCCAGAGCTTCAGAGCAGAAAATGTCTGTACAACCTCTCTCCTTGAACCACTGCAGGAGTGGGACATAATATCTGAATAATTTACAAAGGCTCTTCATTACACAGATTTATTTTTGGCAGCTTTGTTAGACTGTTCCTTTTAGGAACTAATAGGAAGTTTCTCTGGTTTCATTAGGACATCCGTGTATGAATTGTTCCAGTGGGGCCAGGGACTGGGACAGCTTCTTGCTCCATTAGAAATGCAAAATATTTCTGCCCTCTCTGGCCCCCATGGCTTTCTGGAAACCCACCTGCATGCCCGACCCTGACCCAGCCCTGGCTGTAGCAAGAGTTCTGCATGATTTTATTCCTGGGCAAGATGTTGAGGGAGGGGGGCTTCCCCACACTGTCTTCAAACAGCTTTGCAGCAGACAATATGTTGGTTCACTTGGAGAGCTCCTACACAGAACTCCCTTTCCTGTGCTGGAAAAACCTTCATTTCTCAGGTCAGGTCTGAGGTGGGCTGTGGGAACCCCCACTGTTCACCAGGCTGTGTTTGGGGCCAGCTCCTCTGTGCCCAGGCCATATTCAGCCCCAGTGACTCACACAGCCTGGACCAGCCTAAAATCCCGTCTTCTTCAGATGCAGGTGCATTGCCTGGCTGGGAACGGGCCCATTAAAAAGTCATTTACTAGGCACAAGCGAGTTTGTGTTCCCCTGGATTGGGATTTGCCAAGATTATACCATAAATTAGAGTGTTTCCTGGAAGAATGTAAGGAGAGAGGAAAAAAAAAAAAAAAAAAGATAAAATGGAACATTTTGTAGCCAACTGCAATGCCAATAAAGGAGCATTTCATTTCCCACTTGGAAGGGAGTGACTGCAAGCTGTTGCAAGGGTAGGGCAGGGTGCCTGTGCTGCTCCAGGACCAGGGGAAGGGGACAACAGGGACCTGGTCTGGCTGCATGCACACACTGACCATAAACTGCATTTCTCTGGTCTTGAGCAGAGCCTAAGCTGGGGTGACTCAGTTTCTCTCCATGTAAAAAGGGGGACCGGGATGCCAACCCCACTGGGGAAAGACTGTCTGCCCTGTTTTCCAACCTTTATTCTGCAGGGACACAAAGCCTGCCTGCACTATTAATAATCCTTGGCATGAAGCTGTCACAGTTTCCACTAATATGGAGATGTTGAAGTGAAAAAGCTACTGCACAATATGCAGGAGGTGTCACAATAACTCAGCTGCTATATTGTTCTTTTTAAAAATAAATACCACAACAGGCCAGCCCACATTGCTGGAGTCATGTAGGATTTTATTTTTAATCAGAAAACGTACTGATTTTTAAAGATAGACATGGAGCAACATCCAAAATTTATGAAAGCTCCCTGTGTGCTCACACGTACCAACCGTGCTCCTGCCTGTTATTCTCCGAATGGCTTCCAAGGACCTGATCCTGCCGCAGCACAGGCACATTTGGGTGTGTGGCTTTGCAAGAGGCCCCATGGCAACTAAGTCCTTCCAGAAATAAAGTCTGTGGCTGAATTCCCCACCCCACTGCTCTCTGGAGGGATGCAATCGATGCTGCAGGACACCAACTGCAGGGTCTGCTCCTCACGCAGTAGGTTTAGGAATAAAGTTTGCATCCAGAGCAAAATATTCCCTTGTTTGGAGATCAGAGGTTTGTTTGGGGACCAGCTGTAGGTGAATTACCTTTTTCCTTTGCCTTCCCTCATGCTCAGCCAAGGGCAACGCTGAAATAAAGCAAAACGAAACTCTGGGTTAAAAAAAAAAAAAAGCCTGTTCTGCTTGGGAAGGGCGTGAAAATGAGCTGCGAGGAGGAGCCTTTACTGCCAGCAAGGGCCGGTCCGGGGCTCTGGACCTGCCTCAGGCCAGCCGGACCCTGGGCCTGCCCTGGGGCGCTCTGCCGGGCTGGGGCTCAGACGGGCCGGGCAGGGACACCCCACGGGCAGGGACACCCCACGGGCAGGGACATCCCACGGGCAGGGACACCCCAAAGGGCAGGGACACCCCACGGGCAGGGACATCCCACGGGCAGGGACATCCCACAGACAGTGACACCCCACGGGCAGGGACATCCCACGGACAGTGACACCCCACGGACAGTGACACCCCACGGGCAGGGACATCCCACAGACAGGGACACCCCACGGGCAGGGACATCCCACGGGCAGGGATATCCCACGGGCAGGGACATCCCACAGACAGTGACACCCCACGGGCAGGGACATCCCACGGACAGGGACACCCCACAGGCAGGGACACCTCACAGACAGTGACACCCCACGGGCAGGGACACCCCACAGGCAGTGACACCCCACGGGCAGGGACACCCCACAGGCAGTGACACCCCACGGGCAGGGACACCCCACGGGCTGTGGCACCAGGACGCTGCGGGGAGGGCCGGGCAGCCCCGGCCGGGGAGCAGAGGCTGGCGGGGCAAGGCCCGATCCCCCCGTAGGGACAGCACGGAGCCCGGCCCGGCACGGAGCCCGGCCCGGCACGGAGCTCAGCCCGGCCCGGTGCCCGCGGCCGGCGGCGCCGCGCGGCGGGGGCGGGGACCGGCGGGGGCGGGCGCGGCCGTGGGCCCGCCCGGGCCGGGGAGGCGGCGGCGGCGGCAGGTGGTGCCGAGCAGCCGCAGGACGGAGCCGGAGCCGCAGCCGCCATTAGACAATAGGCGCCGGCGGCGGGAGCGGCGCGGGGCGAGCGGCGCGGCCGGGGCGGGGCGGCCGCGGGGCCGGGGCGGCCGGACCCGGCGCGGACAAAGGCGGCGGCGGCGCGGGGAGCCGCGGCGGGGGCGGCAGGCGGCACCGGGCCGCTCCGTGCGGGGACCGAGCCGCAACCTGACATGATGTTTCCACAAAGCCGGCACTCGGTACGGCGCGGCCCCGGGGCCGGAGCGGCCGCGGGGCGGGGCCGGGCGCCGGCGGGGCCGCGGGACGGCGCGGGGGCTGCCCGGCCTCCCTCGGCCCCGCGGCATCGAGGGGATCGAGCGCCTCCCGCCGCCGGCAGCCGCGGCCGGTGCCGAGGGGCGGCGGGGCCGCAGGCGGCACCCGGGAAGGGGCCCCACGGGTGACCTTGGGCGCGTCCCGGACACGGGCGCTGGGCCCCGGGGGTGCCCGCGGCGGGGACTCGGCCCCCGGGGCGGCGGGAGTGGGGCGGGCTCGGGGCGGGGGGGCCCGGCGGCCACCGGCTCCTGGCTCCGGCCCCAGCGCTGTCTCCTGTTGTTCAAGGGCTCCTCTCACCTGCCTCAGCAGCTGAAGTTCACGACCTCCGACTCCTGCGACCGCATCAAGGACGAGTTCCAGCTGCTGCAGGCCCAGTACCACAGGTATGTGCTCCCCCCGGGCCCGGGGCTGTCCCGCAGCCGATGCACGGGAATCGCTCCGATTCTTCTGCTCGTTGCTTCACTCTGGGGACCGGATGAGAATATGGGGAGGGGGACTCGGTGGCGTAGCTTGGGACACCTTTGGCTGGAGGAGGAACTCGGGCACGGCGTTGGTCGTGTCCACATGGGAGCCCAGCGAGGAGAACGCCCATTCCCTACTCCAGCCAAGGTCTTTCCTCCAAGTGCTGCTCAGCCAGGACTGCACAGACACTTGCCAGGTCTCCTGCCTCTTGCTGGGAGTTTTCCTCAGTTTTTTTTTGCTGGCTGCAATTCCTGGACTGCAAATGCTGCAGGGAGCACTTAAATCCAAAAGCTTCTACTTTTCTGTGTGTATGTGTGTAAATAGTGCTGCAGACCCAAAAGCTGGCCTGAGACAATCTGTTGCTTTGCATGTGTGTGTGTCTGACCACAAGCATGAAGCCCTTTGGTTGAAATGGTCTGGGTGATGCCCTCTGCCACGGCCTGGCTCTGGTTTTGGTGCCATGTGGCTGCAGTGTCCCCCAGCCCAGGCTCTGCCTGCAGGCAGGTTGTAAGTTTGTGGTGGTGTCATTCTGGTAGGAGCAGGCAGAAAAACTGCTGGGAAGTGGCCATTTCCTGGTGTCTCTGTGCCTTGGCAGTGCCATCAGGGGAGTGGGGCAGCCCAAGGAACGTTCCTGCTGAAAGGGAAGCTTTCCCCCCACGCCGCTCCACCCCCTTGGACTTAATCTGCTCAAGAAGGAGCAGGTTTTGTGTAGGTGAAGCTGTTTCTTGTTTGAAACATAAAACCACAGCACATGCTGGCTGCAGTTGCTCGGCTGGTGAGTTGGAGTCTCATAAAACACTGGGAGCAGCGGCACTTTCTCTGAAGGGTGTGAAGAATCTAGGAGAGAGGAAAAATCCTTGCTTCTGGAGGGATGTGCTGCACTTGGGCCTCCCCCCCGCCCCCATCCAGAAGTGGGTCTGGCTTTGTTTTTGATGTTGTATTGGAACATCTCTTGAGTGCTGCAGACAGGTTCTGTGCCAGAATCTGTCCCCAGCTGCCAACGATCTGTTGAGGAAAGGCAAACCCCTCCCTGGGCAGCCAACTCTGCTTCTCCCCAGCATTCTGCTTCCTGTGGAATGGATTTGCCTGAGGGAGGTCAGTGTTCTGCTGGTGGATAGCCTTGTGTCCTTTTCCTGAATGTGTGCTGGGGAGACTCCAGCTGAGAAATTGGGAGCAGGCTCTGTGTGGTCACTACTGTGAGCACAGCACAGCCTGTCTGGGCTCTGGCCACCCCCTGAAGTCTGGATAGTGATGTCCAAGAATCCAGCCTGGCCGGGATGAGGCCACGCAGGAAGCAGCTGCTCTGCGGCGATCAACTCTCTCACCTCCTGTTTGTGGTTTTCTTACTGTTTTCTGGCTTTTCAGCTTGAAGTTGGAATGTGACAAACTAGCCAGCGAGAAATCGGAGATGCAGCGTCACTACGTCATGGTAAGGACCGGCCCAGCAGCCAGAGCAGAGTGTGTGGGTGGCAACACCAGCAGGTGCCCGAGCCTGGGCTCTGCCTGGCAGGGATCCCACGCCCTGCAGAGCTCCAGGGCTCTCAGCAGGGCTGGAATTGGCTTTTTTTCTGAAAATGGGGCTGTTGTGTGTTGGCTGCATGCAGGGGATTTGTTGAAATGCACGGTGGCAGGGAGTTTTTTGATGTAGAAAATGGGGCTCGGTGGGGGATTGTTTGATGGCCTGCCTCCCTGTGCCTAAAGGAAGTGACAGCTCTTACACACCTGAGAAGGTGCTGCAAGGTGCTGCTGTGCAGATGTTTGGGGACTCTGGGAAGGTCATGTCCAGTGAGAGACAAAGCAGTGCTCTGAGAAGTCAGGAAACTGGGAAAACCCACCAGCCAGGTGTGAATTAAAAGCAGAAATCAGCTTCTGAAACCCTGTGCACCTTCTGGTGACCCCACAGCCTTGTTGAGCCATGGTGCTGAGTGCTGGCACGTGTGTCCCAGCACAGGGTGTGCAAGCCCTAGGGCAGTGCCTGGTAAAGGCATGAGAAATGGTGCCACGTGTGGGCAGCAGGCTTAGCTGTGGCTTTCCAAGGAGAAATCTGCCAGGAAACAGCCATGTTCTGGTGAGAAGGGTGAGGGTTTGCCTGCCAGGTAATGCCTCTGGAGCCCTTGTAGCAGAGGGGAGGGATGCCAGGCAGGGCTGTGGTCTCTTCCTTTCCTATCATGGAGTTAACAGGAGGCTGCAATATTGTCCATGAAGATGAGCTGGTTCCTGCTTGCCAGCTGCTGCACTTGCCCTGGAAAGAAGAGATAAGATGTAGAAATTAATAGAGCAGCTCTTCAGAGCAGAGTTAAGACTTAAAAAATCAGAAATAAGGGAGCTAGCTGGCCCCTTCGTCTTTCTCTACTGCCCTTGTGGCCAGACTCTGAGGCTGTGGGGAGCAAGGTGTGCTTGGGGCTGGGGACAAGGAGAAGAGGTCACAGCTTTCCTGCTGTGTTAATGGGGAAGCTTGCCCTGTTCTCCCTGGTAAACAATTGCTTCCTGTGCCTCTCAGTCTGCACGGAAACCCTCATCTCCAGCAGTGGCCAAGATACATTTTTTTTTTTCCTCTTAATGCTGGCAGTCACCAGAATTGATTCAGGTTGCTGTCAGCAGCAGAGGGGAAGGGCTGCTCCTCGTGGCGCAGCGCTGGAGGCTCTGCAGGCGCAGCAGCTCCTGCCTTGTCTGCGTGGCTGAGCCGGAGCTGCTGCCGCTCCCTGTCACGGGGAGCCAAGAGGAGGGTTCCTGAGAATGTGCAAAGCTGCTACAGCTGCTCTGATTTTTGAATAAGTCACAATTGGCAGCTTGGGGGACGGGCTCCTGCTTCCTGCTCGGTCTTCAGAATGCAAAGAAGCCTCGAGAGCCCACAGCAGGCTGAGATCATTCCGATACCAAGCCGGGCGCTTCAGCGCCTTGTGGCGTCGGTACCAGGATGCCAGTGATCCTCAATTAAATGAGCACAGATGTGGATTGTTCTTTTCCCTTTGGAAGAATCAGGATTGCAGCCTGCAGGCTGCAGGAGGAGGTTTCTAAACTCTCAAAACATCAGCCTTATAACAGCTTCTTCCAGGGGTCAGGAATTAGCTGCCTCTGCCAATAGATTGTCTGTAGCTGCCTGTTGCTGCTGTGCAGGGGTTTTCTGGGTGGATTGTTTTTGTGTGTGGTGGGGGGAAGTTTCCACATAACTCCTTCCTAAACAGCTGGAGCTGTGTGCAGCTGGATGTGTTACTTGCTAGATGAAGTGCAGTTGTGATCTCTCCCATTTGCTGCTGAAGCAGTCATGTGGGCTTTAGGATACTGGCCAGGCAAAGCTCACCGAGCCAGGCTGCTTCTCCTGGCTGTGCTTAGGGAAGTCTGGAGCCCTGAGCCTTTTTCCAGGTTTGACACAGCATCACTCACTCTCACCTCAGTGCAGACTGTGGAAAGGTGTTTGTGAGGGGAGTCCTTTGGGGCAAGTCTCCAGGTCTGGAGCAGGGTGGACAGGGAGCACCTGGAGGGGGTCTCTGTGCTTGCCTCCTTCTGTCTTTGTTTCCTGGTGTTTGCCTCTGCTCTCCTGCCTTGCCCAGCCTTTGTAGAAAACCCTGCCAGGAATGCAGTGGTGGTTCCCAGCAGTTACCTGGCAGAGACTTGACTTACAATTGTTTTTTTTTCTCTTCTCTCCTGCTCTGCAGTACTATGAGATGTCCTACGGGCTGAATATTGAAATGCACAAACAGGTAGGGGGAAAAACATCTTCAAGTGCTGTAATTCCTGGGGAAGGTGCATTGTCTGCTCTGCTTTGCTCTCTGTCACATCAGTTGAGTTTCAGGAGCTAGAAATGCCATCAGCCTGTAAAATATCAGAGCTGCCTTTGAAATTCAGGCCCCCTCCACCTCTCAGGATCACAATGCTGGCCTGTGGGCTCCCACCCTGGGCTCTGGGCACCCTGTGGTTCTCCCCAGGGCCTCAACAGGTATTTGAGCACCAGGAAGGGTCTGGAGCTGTGGCTTGGAGACTCTGTGGCAGCCTGGATAAGTTTGCTCATTGCCCTCACTGGTGGTTAAGTTGTTAATTATCCCCAGTGACTAATTACCTATGGTGTTAACAACATGAGCCTCCTCTGAGCCTATCTCTATCTGGCTCTAGCTCCAGTCACAAAGTCGGCTGCATGTCGTGGCTCAGTTTTAAGCCTCTTAGCACAGTTCTGTTCCTCACAAAGGCACTTGGTGCTTCTGATCCCATTGCCCTTGTTGCTAAGCCCATGAGACTGGCTTCCCTGGGAAAACCTGGATCTTGTCAAAGAATCTGAGCCACAAATCCTCTGCTGTCCCACGAATGTCTCCCAGCCTCATCTCGTTCCCTGTGGTGCTGTTGGGATCCCCTCAGCTGTTTTTGGTGTGTGCCTGTACCCTTTTGCTCTGTATTTATTTTTACTCCCTTGGAAAGTGATTTGCAAAGGACTGGTAGCTTCACTGTTTGCCGGGAGAAAAGCATTTAACACCTCAGGATTTGCCACTGCTGGTGTGAGGGCAGTGAGGAAGCTGCCCAGCCCCTCTGGTCTCCCCCAGCAGCCCAGTCCAGCAGCTCAGCTGGGGAGGGGGAGCCTGAGAGGGCTGAACAGCCATGTGTGTGTCTGTGTCCACATGGCAGATGTAATTCAGCACATCCCCACCAGGCCTGCAGTAACTTTGCTCTCTTGTTGCTCCCAATTGCTTAAATGAATGTTGGGGACCTGGAGAGGAAGAGGAATAATGAAACTTTGCTCTTTGCAGTCAGCAGCATGCTTTCATTTAACCATGCAGGGAGGAGCCTTGGGGTGCAAGGTGATCCCCATGGCACCAGGATGCTGCCAGGACAGTGGATTTTCTCAGAGCCATTTGGGGACTCGGGCCTGGCCAAGGGGAGGGGAAAGGTGGGGCAGCTGATGCTGTGGATGCTCAGTCCTGAGCTTCCTGACCTTTCCTCTCTTATTTCTCCCACCTTTTAGGCTGAAATTGTCAAGAGGCTAAATGGGATTTGTGCACAGGTTCTGCCCTACCTTTCACAAGAGGTGAGTTCCCCAGCTTGGGAGTCTGTTGACGTGGAGGCTCCTGTCCCTCTGCAGCCAGGAGGTGTCTCAGCCCTCCAGCACACACAGCTGCCCACCCCTGCATGGGAAATCCTTGCTTGCTCTCAGCCCCTGCATGGGGACCAGCCCTTCAAGGCAGTGCTGGCTCCTGGAGCTCTCCGTGGTGGGTAATGGGTGCCCCTCCATCCCTTTTGTGGCAGCTGGGGACAAAGCTGGTCCTGCTCTGTCCTGTTCGTGGCTCCTGAGCCATCAGCCACGTCTGCAGTGGGAGCTTTGGGTGCTAATCGGGGGAGGACATTTAAAAAATACCTCCATATGGCTCCTCTTGGAGATCTGGTTCCTCTGCCTCATTAATTAATGCAGCCGATGGGCTCCTCCCACTCCCCTGAGAAATTAATTGGAGAAGGGGGTGCTTGGGAGTTGCTGTCTGAGGCAAGGGGGAGATTAAGCACTTCTAGAGCCTTATTTTCTGTCTCCCCATGGAGGCTGAGCTCTCAGCAGTTCTCCTGGCCCTTTGGGGGTTGGAGGCTTCTTACTTGGGGTCAGTGCTGGGCTTGGGGCACAGGTTCTGTTTTTCCCACCCACCTGTTCTTAGGACAGACAAAGTCTCTTGCTGATCAGATCAGAGCTGCCTAATAACTAAGCCCCAGCTAAATCTTTTGCATCTTAATGCAATCCTTAACCCTGTCCTGGTGCCAAAATGAAAAGAAAAATCTCCTTGCTGAAGTGCAGTAGACAGCCTGGTGTTTCAAAGACTTTGTGCTCTGCAAGAAGCAAGTACAGTTCTTTTTTTTTTTTAAGGTATATGATACATCCATTTTTTTCTGCCTGTGTTTGGAACACCCAGCTGCTGTTGCAGTTGATATCCAGGATGTGTCCCAAGGAGCTTCCCAAGAGCTGCTGATTTCAGGGCTTGGTTTTTTTGTTAGAGGGTCTGTGTAGGTGAAGGGTGGCAGGATGAGAGACACTGCCCACCTTGGAGCCTTCTGGCCAAGGATCTCTGGGTGTGTGGAGAGCAGAACGAGGGTGGGGGTAAGAGGGGACCTGCTTAACCCTGTGGTGAGGAAATAGATGAGACAAAGGTGCTTCCTTCCCTGCTCCTTGCTGCCCTGGGCTCGGGTGTGAGGCCCTTGTCTCGGGTGAAATGAGTGCAGGTGTCTCCAGCTCTGGGTAACCAGCCTGATTGTGTGGACTGGGTCCCTGTTCTGCTTCTAGAAGTGACCCCAGATTCCTCTGTTTTCTCCATGCCAGCATCAGCAGCAAGTCTTGGGAGCCATTGAACGAGCTAAGCAGGTCACGGCGCCAGAACTGAACTCCATCATTCGTGTACGTGATGCACCTTTAGTTTGGGATGGGAGGGGCTGGAATCCAAGGGCCAGGACACAGAGCTGGGCTGTGGATTCTTGACCTGGGGACATCGGGGGACCCCTGCTCTGGTGCTGCAGCTGCAGTGGGACGAGGCTGCAAGGCTGGGCTGGCTGTGCTGGCACAGGGCTGGTTCCACCCAGGTTTGCTGTGATGTTTGCAGGGATCCCTGCCCTGTCTTAGCAGGGTGCCAGGAGAGGAGCTTTGGTTTTGAGCAGGAACCGCAGTAGGCATTTGGTATGAAAACACCATCTGCTCTCGGTAAAAGTTGTGAGTGAGGGCTTTAACTGGAGCCTTAGGATGTGCCAGAGCCTGGGGCCAGGTGTCCTGTGGGGTTAGGGGCTGTGTTCCCAGCTGTTGAGTCTTTGGGGGTTGTCACAGCAGCAGGCCCCCACCCCCGAGGCTGCAATGCTCTCAGCTCCCTGAGGTCCCTGGTTTAAGCTGGATTGCTGGCACGCTCTGGCCAGTCCAGGCCCTTGGTTTGGGGTCCAAGTGCACTCAAAATGACAATACCCCCGTTGTGTCTCCATGTCTGTCCATCATTCCCTACAGCAGCAGCTTCAAGCCCACCAGCTGTCGCAGCTCCAAGCCCTCGCTCTGCCTCTGACTCCGCTCCCCGTGGGGCTCCAGCCCCCGTCGCTCCCCGCTGTCAGCGCCGGCACCGGGCTCCTGTCGCTCTCGGCCCTGGGCTCGCAGGCTCACCTCTCCAAGGAGGACAAGAACGGCCACGATGGGGATGCCCACCAAGATGATGACGGGGAGAAATCGGATTAGAGCGACCGGGGGGCCGGGGGAAGGGGGCTGTCTGGGGGAGGGAGGGAGGGGGCGGGTTAGTGCAAAATGCAGTATCTCTCTCTACTTGCTGTGCAGCAGGGCCGTGGTGACCTGTGCTCGGTGGCAGCTCGCCAGGCCTGTCCCCACGGGCAGCTGGCAGGGCCTGGGGGGTGTCCCCAGCGCCGTCCCCGGCTGCTGCACAGCAATGCAAGCGCCATAGCATTACCCGTGTGGCCAATCGTGCTCTCCCTGTGCCCAGCCTGCCTTCCCTGTCCCTCCTCCCCTTCTGTCACAGAGCCGAGCCTGAGTCTGGCTTGGGCTGCTCTGGGGCCACTTTGCCCCCTGGCTGTCCCAGCTCCTCGGTGCCCTGTGGCTCCTCCCTCCACCTGCTGCTCCCCCCTCGGTATTTAAAGATTGCCCCTTGATCCTAACGGTTCTGCACAACTCCCTGCTAGGATCCCTGGCCCAGAACAATCTCCCTTCCCCAGGCGCTCTTGGTCTCGTGGCATCGCCCTGGCCCCGTGTCCCCCACGCCCCTCCTGCACTAATCCCAGGCCGGCGCCTTGCTGTTCTGCATGTACCTGTTCTCAACCAGCTCTGGCTGCCAGGGGCTTCACCCTGGGCTGGAGGGGGGAGCCTGTGCCACCCGCTCCCCCTCAGCACAGCATCCGGCTCTGGGGGCCCAGGTGGCTGGGCAGAAGGGGCAGGCAGACCGAGAGCCTTGCCCGGCCTCCCCTTCCCTGTGGCCCTGCCCTGTGTAGAGGATACAGCAGCTTTCTCTGTTCTTATCTCCGTGCGCTAGCGTGTCTTCTTAAAAAACAAAAACGGAAAAAAAAATAATAAATAATAATCTGGTGTTTGTATATAGTTCTTTAGAAAGATCTTGTTTTGCTTTTTGTGTTTAATCACTTGACCTATAATAAGAGGAACTGAAAATGCTGTATCAAGGACGTACAAGCTGTGCCTTTCAAATAAAGAAATAAGAAGGTTGGTTAAAACCATGACTTGCTGCCGCTTTCTTGCTGCTTTTGGGATGACTTTAAAATACTTCCCTGTCTCCTGTCCCTTCAGATGGGGGAATCGGTTGGGGAGAACAGGGAGTTTTCCTGGTTCACCTGTGCTGTAGGAGGTGTCTGGAGGTGCAGGCCTCCTTCCTTCAGGTGGTAGCATATCCCAGATTATTTCTTTCTTGTTGGATGTGCTGCTCTCCCCCTCTTTAGGTTTCTCTGGGAGCCAGGACAAGCAGGGTTAACATTCACACCTCTGGCTGCTCTCCCACTCTTGTAGGGGCTGGTGGAATGGGGCTGTCCCTGTGGCCTTTGTGGCTCTGGGACACCCCTGCAGCGGTGGGGGCTGTGCCACAGCTGAAATCTGCTGGAACCAGGGCCAAGAGGATGCCTGGGCAAAGCCAGAACAAACGAGCTCAAGGTGAAAGTGGTGGGTGGTGGAAAGGGAACAGGAGACTCTCCAGAAGAAAAGCAAGGAGCGAAGTGCCCCCGAGGTCTATCAGCTCTGTGCTGGTTTGGTAACACATGTGGAGGTCCCTGCGGGCTGCCACAGGTCTGCTCTGTGTGTGCATAATTCATTTTTCCTGTGGGCACAGAGGATAAGCTACTTCTGTGGCTCTCAGGCCCCTCTGGAAAATCCGGCCTGCGTTGCCCTGGGGCTGAGATTGCTGTAATGGAATTGGCTCTCGATAATTAGAGCTGTCCTCTGGCTTCAGAGCCTGCTCCACCCTGATAACATCTTCCCCTCGGTATCTCTTAGGCCAGTTGGAGTGGGAAAATTTCCTTTCTCTAGGGAGGAAGCCGTGCTGGGGGAGTCCTGGTGCAGCCAGCACTGAAGTGTGGAAGGGGCTGGTGGCTCACAGAGCCTGTGGGCAGCACCAGGGCTTGACAATGCTCCTGTTATCTGCCTGGTCAGTCTAATCTGGGCTGGGCATGGCTGGGGCAGGGTGCCCAGTGCAGGCTTGCAAGAGCTAGGGGTTTGTGCAGGAGTGGTGGCCACTGAACTCTGGCTGGTGGCTCAGGCTCTGCAGGGGGTCTTGGTCCTGACCCCTCCAAACCAAGTACGGGGGGCAGACCTGGAGTGCAGAGCAGCCATGTGCCAGGGGCTGGCCTGGCCCCAGTACCCCTGGGGGGCTGCAGACCCATCCAGCCCCAGCACGGCCTGTGCCCAGCACTTTCGAGCTGCTGGAACTCTGCCGACCCCACCCCATGGTCCTGCAGCTGCTCTGGGGGGTCTCTGCTGCTGCAAGGGGCAGCTGCTGAAGCCATCCTTGCCCTGGCAGTGCCACAGAACCTGCCAGGAGCTTCCCCAGGGCTCTCACTGCGAGGTCACCAGCTCAGATTCATCCCCAGGGGTTACCCCTGATGGATATGCAAGGGAGGAGGATTTAGGAGAAACTGTTCAGGGCTGCTTTCAGGAACAGAGGTCCCTCTTGTTGGAGCTAATCAGCGGCCTCGGTTCAGTGGGCAAGGGGGTTGGACAAACCACGAGGCCACTGGGGCTGGGGAGCTGCTCTGCCCAGGGCTGTGGGGATCTCCTTGCTCCCTGTGGGAGACTAACCCTCTGTTAAAGAACAAAGTGAGAACTTCTGATCTCCAAATCCCCTGCACCTTCCAGCAGATGCTGAGCTGAACCTTGTGCTCCACTCCCATGGAATGGGAATGTTCCATTCCCAAAGCATTTCTCTGCAAGCTGGGGGGCACCCTGATATCCCATCCTACTGAGGAGCAGTGTTCCTTGTGCTTCCAGCCTGGCTCTGTTTGCCACTCTCCAAAGGGAGTCATTTCATAGGGTACCTTCCCAGATTTGGGCTCAATCTTTAACTGCATAACAAGATCTGCAAATCTAATCCACACCAACAGCAAAGAAAAGGGTTAAAAATACCTCCCAGTAGCTGCAGACTTGAGGAAGCAGCTTCTCTCCTTCCAAACAGGGCTTGTAACCTCTCAGAAGGCAGGAGCCCCTCCAGAACAGCTCAGCACTCACAAGGACACAGCTGACAAGGGGCCCCCAAAGCTGCTCAGGGATGATTTGAGCCTGGCTCCTGGCAGAGAAGCCCTTTCTCCTCATGTTCCAGAGCCTGTGGTGCCAGAGTGGGACAAGGATACAGGTTGATGGTGTGAGAACCAGCTCTGCTGCCCCAGGACCCTTGGGAAAACAGCCCTGACTCATAAAGGGTGGGTAGAGAGAGAGATCCAGTGATAGCCACTGCCCTGCTGCCCACAGAGGCTGTGGTGGACACAGGGGGCAGGGGCAGGACCCCATCTGGCAGTGCCCCATGTCCTGACCACCGAGCAGCACAGCATTAGCCCAGGCCTGACATGGATCCCTGCTCACAGCTGCCAGGAGTTTGACACAACTCTGCTGTCTCCCATCTCCTCTCTTCCACTTTCCTGTCACTGGAGGGTCAAACCCCAACCTCCTTCCTCCTCCATGCACTGAACAGGTGGCAGTTTTTCACCTGTTTGGGTCCATCTCCTTCGGATCCTTCCCGCAGGACAGAACCCCCAGGCTCTCATTCCCTGTGGGAGTCAGAGTCGCTGCTGCCACATCCCCCTGTGGCTCCCACCCTCCTCATTTTCCAGCACAGCTCTGCCTGGAACAATGGCACAGCCTGAGCGCCAGGAGCGGTGCTGGAGCAGGGCTTCCTTCCCAACCCACCGCTAATGCAGGAACGCCGAGCTCTTCCTGGCTGCAGCGAGCACCAGATAAAAGCTAAAGGAGGCATCAATAATTAAAAACCACTCAGAGCTGGTAAGTGCAAACAGGAGCCAACACACAGATCGAAAGCAGAGACCAGAGTCTGGCAGCTGCTGGGTTGCTCTGAGGGCTCCCACTCCTCTTTTGCAGTCCCTCGAACCAGGGACACCTGGAGGGGACACCTGTCCCCAGGGGCTCTGGGGACGTGTGGCTTTGGAGAGGGGACACCAGTACTGGGGGTTTGGGGATGGGGAGTTGCAGTTTGGAGCTGGGAGTGTAGCTCAGGGAACTGGGGAACCTTGATTTCCAGTGCAGCTTTGGCTTAGATCTCGCTGGTTTGCTGCCAGATCCTTTCCTCAGTTCCCCTTCCCATCTCATGTTCATTCCAGGACTGACTCCAGCCAGGATGAGGTCCCTGTTTGTGCCAGCTGCCCTGGGAAATTCTCATTGTCTGAGGATGCCAGGAACTCCTCTCTGCTGAGTTCAGGCCTCCTCATTCGAGTAGGCAAGCGAGCAGCTGAAAATTAGGATGGTTTGGTGAGCCACAGCCACCCTCGGCGTCTCTGCAAAACGTGGTGGGCTCTGCCCTTGACCATCCACCCTGGAGATGTGCTGGACACAGGAGGCTGTGTGGGAACAACCACGGCTCGGAGCAGGACAGAGCTGGGGCTGCCCTTCCTGTCCTGTGTCCCCTATCCCAGGCTGGCCTTCAGGGAGGGAGCTGAAAGGTAAAAATCCCTGGGGTAATTCCAGCAGTAGCAACCTCTTTTGCTGGGATCCAGTTTCAAATGGAGCTCCTGGGTGTCCCAAAGCCTGGATTGGTTTGATTTCTCTGCTGCTGATAAACAAAGGGCTGTTCAGAGCATTTGCCTCTTGATCCCAGCACGGATTTCAAACGCCCTCATCCTTTGGGGCTCTTCCAGGCCCTGCCACCACCAGGCACGAGTGTGTGGCTGCTGCAGGGGGTGGCTGAGCATCCTGCAGTGGTGACGACCAGGTCCTCACACCTGGGGCAGCAGCAGGACCATCTCCTCTTGCTACTGGGGGTGCCAAGGGTTAACTGCCGTTGTTTTCTCCCATCCAAACAGAAATTAATCTCTGGGTTACAGCCTGTGCTGCTCCAGGGCTCATGTCAATCACTGATGGAGGCTGATCAAGACACGTGTGACACCCATCACTCCAGAGCTGCCTGCTCCAGGTTTACCTGTGTCACTCTCCTGAGACAGGGGAGCACAGAGACTGCCTAAGGAAAAACTGGCAATTTTCAGAAAGGAGTTTTGAAAAATGCTGCAAAACATCTCCTCAATCCTTCCCTTGAAACACGATCTGAAATATTTCCAGCCTTTGAAAATATACTTTCCTTTAAAAAAACCCCAACTCTTCCAATAAGGCAACACACACACCCACACAAACACACAAAACCTTTAAAAATTTACATTTGGATTAAAATATGCAGATATATGTGCAGATATACGATGTACACACAAAGAACATCAATGTGCCTGCGTAGAAAGAAGTGTTTTGGACATTTTGAAGCTGGTGTCCATCACTGCCTGCCCAGTGAACACCTGTGGCCATGGAAAGGGGCCTGGGTTGGCTCCTTGCTTGGGACTGACACGGTCTGGGGTCACTGGCGAATGAGCCCCCAATGCTGGCTGGGGAGGAGAGGCAGGAACACCAGGGGATGAATGGAATGGGGGCAAGAAGAGGGAGAGCCTCCAGTGCCCAGCACCTCATCCCTGCCCTGGCCGCTGCCAGCATGCAGCACGTAAATAACACAATGAATAAAAGATTAGGATGAAATGTGAGGCATTAAATATTTAACCTTGTGCCTGCCTGTGCAGTGCCCAGGTACAGCTGGATCCTGCAATATTTAAAGGTTGTTCCTCACTCGCTTTTACCACCCCCGAGTGCCGTGACTCCACAGCAGCCGCAGCTGGAGGGGTCGCGGGGACAGGGAAGGGACCCTTGGTGGGGTCCCCTCCGCGGTACAGCCGAGAGTGCCTCGGCCTGAGCAGCCCCACGGAGCCCGAGCCCAGCGGCTCCAGCTCCGCCCGGCCCGGGGCCCTCCCGCCTCAGCCGCCGCCGCTCCGCCGCCCCACGTTACTTTGAGTGGCAGCCGGCGGCAGCCGCAAGGCCTCGTGGGCCGCGCAGTCTGCCTGCCTGGGCCGCCCGCAGCAGGAGCCCCGTTCGTTCCCGGCGCTGGGCCGGGCCCCACGGCAGAGCAGGGCCGGGCCGCCCCCCGGGCCCGTGGCGGCGGCAGGGATGGGACAGACCGGACCCGAGCGCCGCCGCCGCGAGGGCGTAACGAAGAGCTGCCTACAACTCCCAGCATGCCCCGCGCCACGTCCCTGGGGGCTCCGGCCGCCCGCTCACTTTTTATTGGCCGTCCCGCTCTCAAACGTCACGAGCCCATGTGGGAACCGCGCAGGGCGATTGGCCGGTGCTCCCGTAGCGGCAGCCAATGGCCGGTGCGAGCGCCGCCGCTGCGGGCTGTGGGGCCGGTTAAGGTGGAGCGGGCGAAGGGGACAGGATGGGGAAGCTCCGCTGTGCCCCACCCCTGCCGGCGGGGCTGCCCCGGGCACACCAAGGGCTGGTCCCGACGGACCCCAGCCCGTCCGGTGCCCGCGCTGACGGTGCACCGGGGCTCGCTGCCCTCGCTGTCTCCGGCTCGGCAGGCGCTGTCCTGTTGCACTCGTTTGTGATGTCCGCCCCCGCGCGCTGCCCCGCCGGGGGCCGGTGTCGCGTCCGCCCACTGCCTCGGGAGCGGTGGCAGCGCCCGGCATCGCTCCCCGGGGACCGGGCTGCCCCAGGGACGGGGGAAGCTGCGGGCCGAGTGGGACCGCGCTGGGGGACGCGCGCGTAGCTGAGCCCGGGGCGGCAGAAGCGCCCGGTGAGCCCCGGGCTGGGGCAGCCCTGAGGGCAGGCGCCTCCCGAGCGGCTCCGTTCGGGCCTGGAGCGGTGGCTCCAGGGCCGGCGCATTCCCCGAGCTCCCCTTGGTCTCCGGCACCGCCGTGCGAGCGCGGGGCCGCCAGGGTCACGAGGCCGGAGCGGGAGCTCCGGTGCCGCGCTCGCGTTGTCCCGAGCCCCGCGGGGACGCGCCTCCTTAAGCGGGCGCGGGCGGCCGGGGCGCGCGGGGCCGGGCGGCCGCTCCCCCCCACCGGGGCCGCCCCAGCCCCGCCCCGGCCCCGCCGGGGGCGAGCGGAGACCCCGGGAGCGCCGCCCGCGCCCCGGCGGAGCCGCTCGGCGACACCCCGGATCCCCGCCGAGCCCAGGCACCCCCGTGCCCTGGCGGGGGCAGCCCCCGAGGGAGGGGCGGGCAGCAGCGCCCGGGGAGCGGGGGGGCCGGGCCGCCAGCCCGGGAGCTCAGGATGTTCCCGCAGGGACGGCACCCGGTAAGTGCCGCGGGGGCGGCGGGGCCGGGCCGGGCCGTGCCGGGGCGCCGAGCCGCAGCCTCCAGCCGGGCTGTCTCTCCGCAGCCCCCGCTCCAGCCCGGGCAGCCCTTCAAGTTCTCGGTGCTGGAGATCTGCGACCGCATCAAGGAAGAATTTCAGTTCCTGCAGGCGCAGTACCACAGGTGGGGCGGGGGGTGACAGGGCTGGGGGCAGAGGTGTGATGGGACAAGGGAGGCTGGAGCGCTGGAACAGGGGGGAAAGTGGGGAAAGAGGTGGTGGAGAAAAGGCGCCTGGGGAAGGGAGCGCCTGCGGAGGAAGGGGAGAGGGGTTTGGGCTGAGGGGCAGCGTGAAACCATCAGCTGGGGAGCCAGGTCTTGAGCGGGGGTCCCAAGGGGAAGATCAGCCGCGTTTTCTCTGGCTGAGCGAGGTGTAGGGGCAGGGAGGGGACAGAGCTCTTGGTGGGTGCCACAGGTGTGTGCACAGCGGGTGCCCCAGGGAGGGCAGGCAGGAGATGTGCTGAGCTTGCCGAGGTCCCAGGGATGGGGACGGGCGGGATGGGGCAGGAGCCGAATGGAAGCCCTGGCTCCCCTTTGCAGCCTGAAGCTGGAATGCGAGAAGCTGGTGAGCGAGAAGACCGAGATGCAGAGACATTATGTCATGGTGAGCTGCCCCTATCGTGTCCCCCTGCCTCCCCTGAAGGGCTGTCCCCCTGGGCTACTGCCCTCTGACAGATCTGGGTGCTGGGGCTCCTCTCAGCCACTCGCCCAAAGGAGCCACTGCCCTGCCCTGTGCTGACCTTGGGGCTGGGGAGATGTGAGGGAGGAAGGAGTTAATCACCATTTCTAGTAGCGCTGGCTCTTTTGCTGCTGTCTCGGTGCTCAGTGCTGCTTGAGCCTGGGAATCCTGCCATAGATTTGGTCTTTTTTTTGTGTGTGTGTGTGTGTTTTGGTTTTGTTTTTTTTCACCTTTTTCTATCTGGCCTTGTAAGACAGCTCCCCACTCCTCCCTCTCTCTCCCCCGATGGGTGGGTATTTAAGAACTGATTCTCCAGGGCTCGTGGTTTGGGTGGAAGGGGAAGGAGCAGGGCAGGAGCCCTCCAGAGTTGTCAATGAGGGGTTAACAGGCCCCAAGACAGACTGACCTGGGCACCAGCCAGAGCCTGCCACGACAGGGGAGCTACTGGGAGGAAGGAAAGAGGATGGGGACAGCAGAGCAGTTCCTTCTCCTTCACTGTCTGACCTTACTGGCCCCTCTGGGGAAAGTCGGGGAACCCAAGTGACACCATCCAAGGGGCAAAAAGATGAGAACGTGGGCAAACCCCATCCAGGGGGTGAATACAGCCCTGTCTGTGAGGCCAGGGTGTTGATACTGCAGGGCATGTTCCTCTCACCCATCAGCTGGGATCCTTCCCCGCATCCTGGAGGCTCAGGGATTTCCAGAAGTGGATTGCTACCTGTGGAATTGGCTTTGCTGGAGGAAAGCAGGTCCCCGGGTGTGAGGGATTGGGGTCAGCACCCCTGGCAGAGTCACTGGTGGCTGCTGGAGGGTGTAAATTGTTGTCATCTTTGCTCTGCACAGGCTGAGCGGGTGGGCAACTGTGCCAGGGTGCGAAAACAGGTTCTAAGTGGGGTGGGACGAGCCAGGACAGGACCTGGGGGGCAGCAGGACTGGCTTCCCCTGGCTTAAACAAGTGCAGAAATTGCAGGTGTTAGCAGCCTGTGGCTGCTCCCTACCTTGTCCCAAGCTCCTGGCACAGCATCCCAGCCATTCCTTGTGGGCTGGAGCTAGCCAAACCCCGGGCTGGTCCTGGGCCGGCTGCTCTAACCAGGCTGTGTTGTGGTTTTTTCTCTCAGTACTACGAGATGTCCTATGGCCTGAACATTGAAATGCACAAGCAGGTAAGTGCAATGGGGGCTGGGCCAACAGCAGGGGAGGGTGGGGGAAGAGGCCAAGGTTGGAGACTTTGTTGGAAAATGATCTCCCTTGAGCCCGTGGAGCTCTGATGGCATGGGAGGTGTGACAAGTCCGTGCCAGGGACGGGCTTGCCAAGGGATCCAGCAGTTGTCAGGATGTGTTATTGAGTTCCCCATCCCAAAGACAAACTGCTCAGAGCCCTGCTGTGAGCCCTGGTGCCTCCCTGCAGCGCTTCCCTGGGGCCCCACTTGAAGGAGGGATGTGGAGGAAACAGCAGGAGCTAGAGCCCAGAGGCAAATGGATTGTCTTTCTTTTCTTTTTTTCTTAATCCCCTTTTCCTTTCCCAAAGCCAGAGGAGTGTTTTCACCCTTCCCTGGTTCCCCTTTTGTTCCAGCGTTAATTTGCTTTCCCTCTTCAGATTTATCAATCTAGTCATCATGGGCTCTCTGCCAGGGAAATTAGTTTGGACCAATGCCTGACAAAGTGGCAAGTCAACTGCCATATCCCTCCAGCTGGCTCAGCCCCTCCGAGTTTGCTCCTTTTGTTAGCAGGGAGCGTGGTGGAGACCACGAGCACATTCCTGCCACCCTTGCATGCTCCAAGATCCAGTGGGACTGGGAGCCAGGGGTACCCCAAACCAAGTGGGGCCAGGGACTGCTCATGAGGTGATAGAGGTGGTGGCCAAGTGGTTGAGAAGTGTGAGCCTGGGCAGGAGAGGGCTGGAGGAGGGGGTCTCTGGCTCTGTGGGCATGGTGGCAGTAGCTGAGAGAGCAGCAGGGACCTGCAGGTGAGCACAGGGTGCTGGTGGGTGTGGGGCACAGCAGCCTCTGAGCACAGCAGGTAAATGTTCCCTTTGTTCTCCCTTGGCTCCGAGCCTGGTGTGACCTCTGCAACACCGGCAGGGATTGTCAGAAACCTGAGCTGATAAAACCCTTCAGAGCAGCCAGTCCCAGGGTGGATTTACGGGGGGGTGGGAATCCAGTTTTCCCCAGGAGATGTGGGTTTTCTCTTGGAGAGTCTGGGCTGGAAGTCGCAGCCCCTTTCCTCGGAAGTGCCGCTCACACTGGTGGGAACGCAGCCCAGCTGTGGGTTTGTCTGCAACCACAGAGCCTCTCCTCAGAGGATGCACTGGGTTTTCTGCTTTCCCTTGTGGGCAGGGGCAGGTCTGGGGGTGCTTTGTGCCTCTGAAGGAGCAGAGGGAGCTGTCCCAGGGCTTGATGGGGATGGGAGTGGAGTGCCTGCTCCGGGTCAGGGCTGGTACAAACAGCAGAGCCTTGGGGAATTTGCTGGTGCGATGCCAAGGGGGCTGAATCTGTGCAGTTCTGCATCCTGGTTGGTCTGCCCCGGCTTTGAGTTGGATGTTTGGGAAGGGAAGGCACAGGGAGGGCTCGCTGCCAGCGCCTGTGGCTCGGCTCCCCTCCATCCCTGCCCGCTGGCCACGGCAGCCCGCAGAGCCAGGATGGGTTTGGGCTGAGCAAAGCCAGCTGGGCTGCGAAAGGACTGACAGCTTGGAGCTTGCCTTGGCCTGGGGCCACGGAGGGATTTAGACGTGGGTTCCCTCCCATGTGCCTGGCAGCCTAAGGGGGTCCAGCAGCCCTGGGCAGAGCCCTCCCTTGGCAGCAGCTCGGGAAATCCCAGCAGGGATGCAGAGGCAGCAGGAGAATTTCCGCCAAGAGGGCGTGGGTGGGGAGAGTTTAACTCCTCCGCCAAGGCTGAGTGTTTGCAGGATGCTTGGCTGCTGCAGGGGGGGCAGGATGGGGCTCAGAACCCTCCATCTCTGGTGATACCTGCTGATACCTGCTTCCTCTTTCAGGCAGAGATTGTCAAGAGGCTGAGTGCCATTTGTGCCCAGATTATTCCCTTCCTGACGCAGGAGGTGAGGAGGAGGCGTGAGGGGGTGCATCAGATTGCTCTGGCTTCTTGGGAAGGACGAATCAAAGTCCAACCTGAGCAGCAGGAGGTTTGGGGGAAGAAAACCTCCATGCCTGGGCTGGAGGGGTGGGAGAAGGGGCTGTGCAGGGCTGGGTGGGGCGATGTGGAGCCAAGTGCTCCCTCCAGCCAGGAGCACGGTGTGACCACCCCCGTGCTCTTCCTCCCCAGCACCAGCAGCAGGTCCTGCAGGCAGTGGAACGGGCCAAGCAGGTGACCATGGGGGAGCTCAACAGCATCGTCGGGGTGAGTTGCACTGCCTGGATATGGGCAAAGACTCTTTCCTGCCTGGGGGCCCTGCAGTGATGAGGGAGGTCAGGGTTTTTACTATTGTGGTACACCCATTGTGGTGAAGGGATTTGCCACGGTGTGCTGGAGGCGTTGGATGCCCTCTGGGAGGGCAGAGCAGGGCAGAGCCCTGGCTTGGGCTCTGCCGTGTGCTGGGGTCGTGTCTGCAGCAGGGAGGGACTCGCGGGTGGAAGGAGAAAAACAAAGTCCAGAGAGAGAATAAAAGAGGCTGTGCTGTGCTGAGCCTGCTGACCCCTCGGAGCCCGGGCAGCCCTCGGGGGGCAGGGGCAGGGGTGTGACCCAGCCTGCGCAGCCCCGACAGCTCCGCTGCCCCCTCCTCGTCCCTGTCTCATCCCATCGAGCTTCGCATCGCAGCCCGCGGGGAGGGGAGGGCCCGGGCATGGCTGCGGCTGCCTCCTCCACATCCAGGACCATTTGCTCTTTCTCTTTCAGCAGCAGCAGCTTCAGCACCTCTCCCACCACGCATCCCCCCTCCCGCTGACACCCCACCCCTCCAGCATGCAGCCCTCTAGCCTGAGCGGGGCCAGCGGCACCTCGGGGCTCCTGGCCCTCTCGGGGGCACTGATGGCACAGGCTCAGCTGGCCACCAAGGAGGACAAAGTGGCCCAGGATGGGGAGAACAGAGGTAAGGGGAAGAAGCACAGCTGGGTTAACCCTTTAAAGGCTGGCTGAGCCAGTGCTGGGCAGCGTGTGCAGGGATCCTGCTGCTTGCTCTGCCTCTTTCTTGAGGCTCCTGGCTGCTGCATCCCCGGGGATGGCAAATCCAGCTCATGAAATGCCTGCAGCCCCAGGAGGCTGGCTCTATTTCTGACCTGGGAACTGCTGCTCTGCAGTGATGCAGTGTGCAGCCCTGGCTCTGGGCAAGGGTTTGTGCACACACACAGGTCTCCCTGCTCCCCTGGGTGTTTCCAGTGCGTGAGGGTCCCCTCCTCCATTTGCTCCCACCGCAAAGAAATCCTTTCTTTTTACACTGTAGTTCACACCAATTAAAGATCTGATACTTAAAGATGAGACTTTTAGGGAAAATACTGTAGCAAGCCCCTGGTAGAAACTGTGACAGGCACAGGCCTGGGGCAAGGAATTTAGAAAGCAGAGCCTCATTGCGTGTGTTGTGCTGTGTAAATTACACTAATTCCTAGTCCATATGGGTGCCTCCTCCTGTCAGGATCACCGAGTGCCTTACAAACATCATCAATATTTAATCATCGTTAAATCAGTGCTCTGAATGCTGCTGGCAGGCCTGGGCCAAATTAGTAACGCTGCCCAGCTTTACTCGTGGCCTGTTGCTGCACAAAGGAGAAGCTGCTCTGAGCTCAAGTCACCTTTTCAGAGCACAGGCATGGAGTGGTTGTGCTGAGAGGAGGCAGGGACAAGGAGAGAGGCTCTGGGCAGCTCTGTGGGCTGGAAACAGGCAGCCAAATTTAGCAGGAGTGATGTTTCCCTGCAGACTCCCCTGGGGAAGATGCTGACTGAAAAGCACTTGGGTCAGGACCCAAGAGTAGCAGCAGAGCCGGGCACTGGGTGGGGTTTGCTGCAGGTTCTCATGGTCTGGTTTGGCCTGTAAGATTTCAAGGTGGTGAAAAGAGCAGCAGGAAACTGTCGGTGGCAGCTCTGCCCCCCTGCACACAGCTGTCTGCAGTTCAAATCCTGTCCGTGTTTCTTTAAGGATGGCTTCTACAAAGGAGGAAAACAAAGTCCAGAGAGAGAATAAAAGCAGGCTGTGCTGTGCTGTGCTGAGCCTGCTTAACCCTCAGAGCCCGGGCAGCCCGTGCCTCCAGCCAGAACTTCTCTCAGCCTGGATGTTTGGCCGTGGTGAAGGCCATTCCTTATGTGAAAAAAAAAAAAAAAAGGGTTTGAAATGCTCCATCTGTCCAGGGTTAATCCTCAGTGCTCTGCCATAGTTAGGCAGAGCTGGTGTGAGTCAAGCTGAGCCAAGGGTGCAGGGCTGATGGCAGGCATCTGGTCCCACTCCAGACCACGGCCTTGGAGCAGCGCCTACAAGAATCCCTCAGCTTCCCATCCCTGCCTGCCTCTTTTTGCCAGCAGGGACCTGGACTCGTTCTCTCCAAATGCTGGTGGATCTTTAGGAGCAAAAATGAGCCAGGGAAGGTTGCTGAACCCCAGCCCACAACCCTGTGCTTGTATTTGCAGTAAATGCCTGGCACTTCTTCCAGGGCTCAGGGGAGTGGACCTGCTTTGCTGTGCATGTACAAAAACCTCAGAGAGTTTCCAAGCAGGGCTTTTAGGCATGGCTTCCTAAGGAAATAGGATGGGTGTGATTCAGGGGATCTCAGCTGGCCGGCCAGCTCGTCCCCTCCTGGTGGCTTTGGACCTGTTGTCATGTCTAGGGAAGAGATTCCTAAGCTGGGATAATTCCTTGGAAGGAGGTAGGTGGACAGAGATTCCCCTGCTTCCCTGAGGAGCAGCAAGGTGCTGACCTCCCATTAGACAACAGAGAATCTACACTGCAGGTGGGCAAATTGGGAGATCAGGTGTGATTTTTTTGTTTGTTTGTTTTCTAAACCTGTGTCCTGCTGTTTCCTGCCTTGCCTTGCTGTGCTCCCCTCTCCTTCCTGCCTGGGTATGTGGGGCACAGGCTTGGCATTAACAACCTCTTCCTGTCTTCCCCTCTGCTCTGACATGGACCTGGGATCCTCTCCCTGCTGGTTCCAGAACACACCCCAAGCCAGGTAAGTTGTGACAGGCAAGTGGCCCTGATGGCATCTCCAGTGTGCTCCGAGCTGGCCACTGGCTCCTGGGAGGGGAGGGGGCTGCTGGATGAGCTTTGCTGGCCTGGGTGGGCTGTGTTTGTATCAGGGTTTTGTAACTGAATGTTCTGGGCCACCTCAATTCAGTCTTTACTGATGCAAGGAGCTAAAGATCAAGGGCTGCTCCCAAAATAACCAGCTCTGTCCTTTTCAAGGAGTTTCCAGTTTAGGAATCATTCTGAACAGGTCTCAGAGCTCTCAGCCCCTCTGCAGTCCTTGGCTGCCCCCTCCCTCTTAGGATCCTCCCAGAACCAGAGCTGTGAAAGGAAGGGTTAATGATCTCCACTGGGGAACTGTAGGCATTAATCTTGGGCTTGCACGGTGGGAGAGGAGGAAGCAGAGGAGGTGTCTGTGATGCCATGACTGCCCAGGCACCTCCTGCAGAGATGGCCTGGGGGACAGGGATGGCCTTTTCTGCTGCCTGGTGCTGTGCCAGAGCTGCTGATCTGACTGTGCTGGGAGCCCCGGGATGGGGCATCTCCATCCCTCTCTGGCTGCATTGTCACGAGTGTGGGGATGCCAGGGGATGTGTGACACCCCTGCAGCTGCCAGCAGCATCTGGGGGAGGGCTCTTCTTCCTGCTTGGCCCCATTCTGCTTCCCAACACTCAGGGCAGGGGTTGAGGTGAAGTAAACACTGCTCCCGTGGGGATTTTCTGCTCCACCCTGGCTCGTTGTCTCTGCAGGGGTGGATCCCTCTCTGGTAGTGCTGGGGATGTTCTTCGCTTGGCTTTGGGGTTTTGGGGTCCTTCCACCAGCCAGGGAGATGCTTTGCCAGGATGGAGGTGGTCATGGAGCAGGGCCTGACGCTACTGAGAGGTGAGGGGTGTCTGTCTGCCCTCAGGGTGGCTCACACACCTTTCTGTCCCTCTCTGCCTCAGAGTGTTTCTTCCTCCCCTGCCGAGAGCCCGCAGGATGAGGAGCGGACGGGGCTGAAGCGGAAGCGGGAGGAGAAGGAGCTGCCTGGGCATTCTGTGAGTGCACCAAGGGCTGTGCCTGGGGGGAAGGTGGCTGGGGAGCCCCGTGCCAGCCCTACTGCAGAGGGCTGGGGGTCCTGAGAGCAAGGACAAACCAAAGGAGGAGCACCAGGGAGGCTCCTCAGCCTGAGGTCTGGGTCGCTGCCAGCAGGACGTGGTTGGTGTTGGTCCATGGAGGGATGTACAGGAGGAAATGGGTTCCTCTGCTGTCTGGGATCCTGGGGCAGAACACAGAGCCTGGTCCAGCATTTCCCTGTCCTGACTGAACCCTTCTGGATTTCTCCCTCCTTGCAGGACAGCGATGGGGACAAGAGTGACTACAACCTGGTGGTGGATGAGGTAAGCCCTTGGAGCCTGGCAAGGTGTCCTGCTCAAGCTGCAGTTGTTAGGTTTAGGACTCTGGTTCCCCACCTTTGGGTTCTTTGGTGCTGGGCAGCAGTGGCCAGCCAGGACACGTGCCAGCCCTGCTCCACTGCATTGTGCCAGCCAAGACTGATTCCACTCCCACTGCTCTGGGAAGCTGTGCCAGCCAGGGCTCAGCTTTGCCAGCCACAGGCTTGGCTCTGCTTCACAATCCCCTTTCAGCCCCTCTGCTGCAGCATCCCATGTAGGGAGGCTGATAAGCTGGGATGAGAGCTCCATGGAGCTGGGCTTGCTGCTGGCAGTTCCTGTGGGTGGAGATGTCCTGCCCTGCCTGACCCTCGAGCAGTCTCGATTTTAACACCCCCCCAGCGCAGGGGATTCATTAATTCCAGTCTTTTGCAATGGAACTGCCACAGGCTTCTGGTACAACCTGAGGCACACGTGACAGAACTTGATCCCAGCCAGCAATATTCTTGGTGGAGAAGATGCTTTTGGGGACATACTTGTTCCTTTTCTAGAAGACAGAGGGGAGAGAAAGACATGAAGTCTTTTGTACTTGTGCTACTTCTTAAGAAAACACAAGCCCTGAAAGGAAGATCAGCAGGAATTTGTGCAGAAAATGACACTTATGAAAGCTACTCATTGTGGTGATAAAAAGTCACAGACCTGGTTGAATGGTTATAGGAGTGCAAGAGCTGAGGGCTGGCCTTGCCTCTGAAATGGCAGCCTTGGCTCAGCTCCTTCTGTGTGCTGATCTCCATCCCTCCTTGTGAAGGCATCCGTGGCCACCAGTGTCCTTTGAACCTGCTGTCACCTCTCATTTTGCTCAAAGAGAAAAATCGAGGCCGTTTCTCATCCAGGAGGGCAGAACGGAGGCCTCTGAGCGGATGCTCCTCATTCAAGCCAAGGGGACTGATGGTGGTCCTGGGTGGCTCCCCAGGGTCCCTGCCATGCCTGCCCTCCTACCTAGAGGCGTTCCTGTTTCTCACAGAGCGATTTTACCCCCAGGACCCGCCCTCGGAGCCCGGTAGCCCTGGCCGCTCGCCCAGTCGCCGCCGGGAGCTGCCCCAGAGCCCCGCGTCCATCGGCTCCAGCGGGAGCGCCACGCCCCTGCAGCCCAAGGAGCAGAGCCCGGTGAGGAGCCCCTGGGCAGCCTGGGCTGGGGTGGCATGTGCGGCCAGCATCACGGCCCTGAATCTCTCTCTGTGGCCAGTCTGCTGCAGAAATGCCCGTGGTTTGTACCCACTGCCACCCCCTACCCTGGGGGCAGAGATCCATGCCCTCGAGGTAGGGTAAGTGCTGCTGGGCAGAGGACAGGCTCTGCAGTGTTCTCCACCCGCCTGCCTGCAGAATTCCCCAGAGCTGCTCATAGCAATTGATTTTTCCTTTTTTTTTTTTTTTTTTTCCCTGTGTTTTTTTTTCCTCCTCCTTCTTCCTTGCCAAGCACCAGTCCAGTGCTCAGATTGAAACATCAGCATGTGGGAAGGGGGAGGGATGTTTCTGCCACTCCTTGGCCTCCCAGCCACCGCAGGGACCAAGTGATAGGTCCCCCCATCTGGGGTCAGGAGCCAGCTGGGGGCTGCGGGCAGCAGCGAGCAGCAGCTCCCCAGCACAATCGGATTAGAGCAGACAAAGCGCCCTGAGCAATCTGCCAGCACAGCACGTAGCTTTTCTCTGTTATTAATTTTTTTTTTCCTTTGCTGGTGTCGACAAAATCCCCAGACAGAAAAAGCAGAAGAAATAGGAGAGGCAAGGAAAAAAAAAAGAAAGCAAGGAATGAAATAGCTGTGGGGATTGGAGAGGCTAGTTCATGCCAGGCATCCTCTTGGTCCCAGGCAGGGGATGGGGGTGCCCCCCTATGCAGGAGGAATTTTGCTTGAGGGAGCAGCAGATGTGTCTGTGGGGTTTGTGTTGGTGGGCACTGCAGGGTTGGGGCAGTTTGGGGTGACCTGAAGCTTGCATGGGGCATTTGTACCTGTGGGGAGAGTGGGGATGTGTGAAGGGCAATGGAGAGGAGAGGGGATCAGGCCCTGGATGGCCAATCCCTGTCCAGCTCCATCCAGGAGCTCCTTCTACCCTGCCAGATGTGGAGGCTGCTGGCCCAGCCGTGGGGCTGGGGAGGGCTGGCCTGGGCTCTGCTCCCACTGCTGAAGCTGCTTTTCTTTCCTCTGCTGCACAGACTGACTCTGTGGCCAGTGCTCCCACCTCCAAACCCTGCTCTTCCTCACCACCCCGTGACTCCCTCACGCCTGGCCCCGGGCCCAGCTCGGCCGTCCCACTCCGGCCACCCCCGGCCAAGGCCCCCAGCACCGACACCGTCAGTGAGTGTCCAGGGACAGCACGGGGACAGCTCTGCTGTGACAGCGCCCTGGGGCTGGGGTGGAGGGAGGCAGGATCCTGTCTGCCACCAGCAGAGCTGGCAGGGCCGTTTTGCTCCACAAAATCAGACCTATGGCCAACAGGAGCACCTCTGCCATTGCCACACACCTGGTGGGCTCAGACCTGCCGAGGGTGGTGCTCGGGGTTAGGGCAGGGTTTTTTTTTCTGTTTTTCTCTCACCAGTTGTCATTTCAGTGGGGCTGCATGAAGCTGGGTGCTTCAGGGCTTGGCAGAGGGGGCTGGAGGGGGTGGCTGTGCAGTCACCGGGCGTCCCTCTGCCCTGGGTGACGCTCGCTCGCGCCCGTGGGCCAGGGCCAAGACGCGGGTCTCTCCTCGTGCAGCTCTCCGCAGCCCCCTGAGCTCCTCCAGCCCCTACACGTCCTCCCTGGGGATGCTGCCCCACGCCACCCTCAGCGGGGAGCTCCCAGCCCCTGGTCTCTACATGGGCATCCACCTCTCACCCCAGGTCAGCAGCGCGGTGCTCTACGGCCGCTCCCCCATGGTAAGTCACCGAGGGAGGGGCTGGGTGTGCTGGCTCTGCTGCCTGTCCCCCCTGGGCAACATCTGGGGCTTGAGCCGGGGGGTGCAGCCGTAGGAAGGGCTCCCTGCCAGAGCTGGCTGGGTTGTGAGGCTGCTGGAGGCTTCAGTGCACTCAGAGAAGCCTCTACTGGTTCCACTGGTGTGTAACTCTGGGAACCCATTTTGGCCTTGGTCACCACATGTGAGGACACAGCGAGCAGGGAGCTTGCATAGAGCCAGACTGGCCTGGTCCCAGGGTGTGCAGGGAAAGGACTGAGCCCAGCTTTGGTGTCCTCTGCTCCGCTCCTCATGTGCCCTTTGCTCTGTGCAGGTGGCATTTGAGTCGCACCCTCACCTGAGGGCTTCCACCCTCTCCTCTTCACTCTCCACCATCCCTGGAGGGAAGCCGTAAGTGGCTGCACATGCTGGGGCTGCAGGGAGGGTGGGGGCAAGGGGCTGATTGCTGGCAGCATCTCCCTCCCAAGGGTTCGCCCAGGACAGGGCAGGGTTCAGGGGGAGCTCTCTCCAATCCCAAATCCAGCACAGCCATTTCACTCCTGGCAGCTGGTGGTAACAAGGAGCTGGGTAATTAAAGACCTCGTTAGCAAGAGCACAACCGGCACCTTCCACCTTGGCTTGAGAGAGGTTAACACCTGCCCTCAGGCATCACACGGGTTGTTCAGGCCTCTCTTCTGCTCCCTTCTACTGAACAATCCTTCCATTCCTCTGACTCCAAACCCTGCTGCCTGTGTCAGACCCGCTGGGACCCGCGTGGCACCGGCCGCTGTCCACGCAGGATTCTGCTCTGCTTCTCACTGCTCTGCTCCCTTGCAGTGCCTACTCCTTCCACGTCAGCGCTGACGGGCAGATGCAGCCGGTGCCTTTCCCCCCCGACGCCCTCATCGGCTCCGGCATCCCCCGGCACGCGCGGCAGCTGCACACCCTGACCCACGGCGAGGTGGTGTGTGCTGTCACCATCAGCAACTCCACACGACACGTCTACACCGGCGGCAAGGGCTGTGTCAAGGTGTGGGACGTGGGGCAGCCGGGCACCAAGACGGCCGTGGCTCAGCTGGACTGCCTGGTGAGGAGCAGGAGGAGCAGAAAAGCCTTTGGGTGTGGTTGACAAGGGGAATGTGCCCCTATTCCAGTGGAGGGGACACAGGGGCCTTTCAGAAGGAGATGTGTCTCCTGCAAGCCCCCGTGTGCTCATCATCTCCTCCTTGCCTTGCCCTGTTGCCTGTTCCCCCCATTCAGAACCGTGACAACTACATCCGTTCCTGCAAGCTGCTCCCCGACGGCCGCAGCCTGATCGTGGGGGGGGAGGCCAGCACCCTGTCCATCTGGGACCTGGCAGCCCCCACGCCCCGCATCAAGGCTGAGCTCACCTCCTCTGCCCCCGCCTGCTACGCCCTGGCCATCAGCCCTGATGCCAAAGTCTGCTTCTCCTGCTGCAGCGACGGCAACATCGTGGTGTGGGACCTGCAGAACCAGACGATGGTGAGGTGAGTCTGGGCAGGGGCTATAGGGCAAGCACAAGGGGAGATGCTGGCTCTTGGGGAGCTGGCCTTCCCTGACATCTGTGCCCTCCTCCTCTCCATCCCCCTCTTTCCCAGGCAGTTTCAAGGCCACACGGACGGTGCCAGCTGCATTGACATCTCTAACTATGGCACCAAGCTGTGGACAGGAGGGCTGGACAACACCGTGCGCTGCTGGGACCTGCGGGAGGGGCGGCAGCTGCAGCAGCACGACTTCAGCTCCCAGGTAGGGCTGGAGCCCTCTGGCTGCACCACGGGGCCAGGTGGGACCTGCTGGGCCACTGTGTGAGCCTGACTGTCTCCTCAGATCTTCTCCCTGGGCTACTGCCCCATGGGAGAGTGGCTGGCGGTGGGGATGGAGAGCAGCAACGTGGAGATCCTGCACGTCACCAAACCCGACAAGTACCAGCTGCACCTCCACGAGAGCTGTGTCCTCTCTCTCAAATTCGCCTCCTGTGGTAGGCAAGGGCTGTTTTTTCTGTCTGGGCTGTGGATAGCCTTAGATTTATCTCTTTGGTTTATTCCCCCATGCTCAGCTCCCATGAATGGAGTCCCAGACCTTGACACCCACTTTGTCTCCTGTCCCAGGGAAGTGGTTTGTGAGCACGGGGAAGGACAACCTGCTCAACGCCTGGAGAGCACCCTATGGAGCCAGCATCTTCCAGGTGGGCTGAGGCATTTGTGCAGGGGGATGATGTTGGCTCCAGGCACCAGCCCTGCTCTCACCTCCTGCCCTCTCACTCACAGTCTAAGGAGTCCTCGTCAGTCCTGAGCTGTGACATCTCTGTCAACGACAAATTCATCGTTACGGGCTCTGGCGACAAGAAGGCCACAGTGTACGAGGTGGTTTACTGACTCCTGTCACCCTCCCTGCTCCATCAGGAAAGGGGACACACCTTGCCCAAAGCCATCAAGGCTCCAGTGCTGCACCTGCCCTCCTACAGCTCTACTTTCCCTCCTCCTCCACTGCTTTCAGACACCAAACCAGCCCCATTCTCCTGCCCCTGTTCCTGCAGAAGGATGCTGGGTGTAGCCTGGCATGGCCTGAGGCTGGGCAAGGGCTAAGCTGGACATCCTTGGCCCTGTCTGTCCCTCAGGCCGGCTGCACAGGGAGCTGGACAAAGCCTGAGAGCGTGCGTCTCTCGAATTACTGCTACTGATTTAATGGCACCCATTTTCTGCTGCAGAAACAGCTGTAAATTATCAGTAAAGAAATGTATTTAACTATGTTTTCAATCCCTTACTAATAAAAAGGAACAAAAGAAGGGCTGGGCTGGTTCTTGGCATGGGTCCTTGCCAGCCAGTGCTGCCAGCTGTGCCAAGGGCTGGGCTCTCAAGGGTGTCCTGGGGCGCTGCTTTTGGCCAGCAGCACAGGGGATGACGCTCCCAGCGTGGCAGAGGTGTGGCTGCTGGCTTGCCATGGCAGCTCCAGCACCACTCTGTGGTGCCTGTGGTGAGCTGTGGCTGGGGGCAGGAGCCCAGAGCAGCTGCCACACCGCAGCCACTGTCATGCTGCTCCCTTGCCAGCCCCGGGGCTCTTGGGACCAGCCCTGCTTGCCCACGGCAGTGCTGGCGGGCGGCCAGACCGATAAGGCAAGCGCTGAGTGCTCACATCTCATTTCCTTCAAAAACCACTTCCTCCAGCGCCGGCCTCTCCCCCGCACACCCCGCGGAGCCCGGGGCTGTTCCACCGGCGGCACCGCAGAGCCACCACCGAGCTCTGTGCCCACACTGCCGGTCCTGGCTCCTGCTTCCCCACCACAGCCAGGGCCAGGGATGGGCTCTGCCCACAGAGGAGCTGCCTCAGACCCACCTCGACACAGGAAAGGAGCAGCAAGTTGTGACCAAAAGTGATGAAGCTCCTGTCATAGTCTCACCCCTTCTCACCTGGCTCCATTCCACCCCCACAGAGCATCGAGACTACTGCTCAGGACAAGGCACAGCTGCCTTTTTTTGGTTTGTTTTTATTATTAAATACACCCTGGGAGGCACAGAGGGAAGTAAGGCCAGAGCCCATCCACCCTGGCAGGCCCAGAGCCTTAAACAAATAAAAACCCCACAACAAAAAGTTAAAAACAAAAATAAAAAAAGCACCCAAACAAAACCCCTAACAATGCCAGACCTCCCCCCCCATCTCCAACTCCCACAGTCTAGATTTAGAAAGAAACCCACAAAGAACAAAACAAGGAGAAAGTCCCCAGGAAATCCACCCCGAGCAGCAGCCTTGCACGATGCCTGGCCACGGTCCCAGGGCCACCTCCACCCCTCTCCGCTCTCCTCCAGCTGGGATGCCACAGCCACTGGCTGCATGTTCTTTGGGAAGTCAGCAGCAGGGCAGGTAGAGTCCACCTGTCCATCCACATGGACACCTGCCTGTCCTGCAGTTGGCACCTCTGGGGCTCAGTAAATGATCTCGTAAACTGTCGCTTTCTTGTCCCCTGAGCCGGTCACGATGAACTGATCGTCCGTGGAGATGTCACAGCTGAGGACGGAGGAGGTTTCCTTCGACTGGAGAGAACAGAGATAAGCACAAGAGGCAGCCCCAGAGCAAGGTCCCAACCCCCACTCCCTGGGGAGGCTGCAGGGGTGAGTTTATGGGGCTCGTTATTGCTGACACACAATTAGAGATGGGTTGTACTGGGCAGCCTCACCCCCAGGAACCCCCAACCCTGCTGGCTGCTCACCTGGAAGATGCTGGCTCCGTAGGGCGTCCGCCAGGCGTTGAGCAGGTTGTCCTTCCCTGTGCTCACAAACCACTTCCCTGTGGAGGGACAAAGCAGCCTCACGTCACCAAACCAGACCCAGCAGCTGGATGCCAGCAGCAGATCCTCCCCAGGCTGTGAAACACAGAGAGGCAGCCACATCTCTGCCAACCATGAGCCAAGGGAACACAAAGGAGAGTTTGGCGCCAGCGGCCAGCAGTGCTCCAAGAGGGATGGATACCCCTTCTGTGTCATCCACCAGGGACAGGGCTGGCTACCAGAACAAATGCTTGCCCCCAGTGCAACGAGCCCTGTGACACAGATAGAAGTAGAGGTGGCATCCATGAGGCTCCAGAGGAAGGGGGCCAGGAGAGGTGTGCCTACCGCAGGAGGCGAATTTGAGAGAGAGGACACAGCTCTCGTGGAGGTGCAGCTGGTACTTGTCGGGTTTGGTGACGTGCAGGATCTCCACGTTGCTGCTCTCCATCCCCACCGCCAGCCACTCTCCCATGGGGCAGTAGCCCAGGGAGAAGATCTGAGGGGACAGTCAGGCTCACACAGTGGCCCAGCAGGTCCCACCTGGCCCCGTGGTGCAGCCAGAGGGCTCCAGCCCTACCTGGGAGCTGAAGTCGTGCTGCTGCAGCTGCCGCCCCTCCCGCAGGTCCCAGCAGCGCACGGTGTTGTCCAGCCCTCCTGTCCACAGCTTGGTGCCATCGTTGGAGATGTCAATGCAGCTGGCACCGTCCGTGTGGCCTTGAAACTGCCTGGGAAAGAGGGGGATGGAGAGGGGGAGGGCACAGCTGTCAGGGCAGCCAGCACCTGCAGCAGGGAGTGTGGGCAGGGCAGCACCCAGCAATGAGGAGCTGCAAGGACAGGCACTGTCCCATGCCCAGGGTTAGACACAGGGAAGTCAGGGACATTCTGCAGGATACTGAGTGGTCCCTGAGGAGCCCCCAGCACTCCTGCCCATGCTTCCCCCTGCCCCAGACTCACCTGACCAGTGTCTGGTTCTGCAGGTCCCACACCACGATGTTGCCGTCGCTGCAGCAGGAGAAGCAGACTTTGGCATCAGGGCTGATGGCCAGGGCGTAGCAGGCGGGGGCAGAGGAGGTGAGCTCAGCCTTGATGCGGGGCGTGGGGGCTGCCAGGTCCCAGATGGACAGGGTGCTGGCCTCCCCCCCCACGATCAGGCTGCGGCCGTCGGGGAGCAGCTTGCAGGAACGGATGTAGTTGTCACGGTTCTGAATGGGGGAACAGGCAACAGGGCAAGGCAAGGAGGAGATGATGAGCACACAGGGGCTTGCAGGAGACACATCTCCTTCTGAAAGGCCCCTGTGTCCCCTCCACTGGAACAGGGGAACATTCCCCTTGTCAACCACACCCAAAGGCTTTTCTGCTCCTCCTCCTGCTCCTCACCAGGCAGTCCAGCTGAGCCACAGCCGTCTTGGTGCCCGGCTGCCCCACGTCCCACACCTTGACACAGCCCTTGCCGCCGGTGTAGACGTGTCGTGTGGAGTTGCTGATGGTGACAGCACACACCACCTCGCCGTGGGTCAGGGTGTGCAGCTGCCGCGCGTGCCGGGGGATGCCGGAGCCGATGAGGGCGTCGGGGGGGAAAGGCACCGGCTGCATCTGCCCGTCAGCGCTGACGTGGAAGGAGTAGGCACTGCAAGGGAGCAGAGCAGTGAGAAGCAGAGCAGAATCCTGCGTGGACAGCGGCCGGTGCCACGCGGGTCCCAGCGGGTCTGACACAGGCAGCAGGGCTTGGAGTCAGAACATACCCGGTGATGCCAGCTGGGCACACAACAACCATAGCCCAGGTTTCCCCCACACTGTGCTCCTCATCCCTCCTGCCCCCAGCTTGTCCACACAGCCCAGCCTCAGCCCCACAAGCCACCCCATGCCCTGCCCAGCCCGGCCCCACTTACGGCTTCCCCGAGGTCCCCACTTGCATGCTGGTCACCAGCCCGGGGACTCGCATGTGGGGGTGCGGGTCGTAGCCCACCTGGAGGGGACAGCGAGTGAGAGCAGCTCACACTCCATGGCCCCACAGCCCCAGGGGACAAGGTCACGCACCAGGGGCGAGCGCCCGTAGCCACCAGCTCCCGCAGCCCCGTTGAGCTGTGGGGACATGAGGTGGAGGCTGGCGTAGGCGCCAGTCCCAGCCACGTCCCCGTTGACCGCAGGGTGGGCCAAGCCAAAGGCAGCTGAGTAGGGGCTCTGCACTCCCAGCGGATTCCTCAGGCCCAGGGCTGGTGGGGGAGAGGCAGAGTGAAGGGATGGGGCCTGGAGACAGAGCCTGGGGACCCACCCAGGCCCCAGCGGGGCCAAGCTCACCCAGGGGGTCCACGGGGACCTTGGCAGCGGTGGGGCGGAACTGCTGGGCACTGCTGGAGCCTGGGAGGGTGTCACCCTGGGAGGTAGGGGTGCTGGACTTCAGGCTGGGTGTCCCTGCCTTCTCCACCTGCCAGGAACAGAATGGGGAGGTGGCAACTGCACCACGCCGCTGCCAGGGGGTCCCTGTTAGCTCCCCCTCCATGACAGCCCAGCACAGATAGTGCCCAAAGGTCTGTGGGAGGGGATTTGAGCTGAGATCTAATGGAGCAGGAGCTCCTCCCTGTCCCTCCAGCACTTTGTCCCATGGGTTTGGAGGTGGGGGACCCAGGTCTGGCCACTCTGTCAGCTGAGCCTGGGCCACAGGGACACAATCACAGGTGAGTCACACGTACCGTGGGCGCATCCTTGCTCCGAGACGGGGACGTGCTGCTGGAAGAGGCCATGGAGGTCGGACTGAGGGGCATGGCCTCCTTCCTGCCCAGTGAGACCTTCTCCACCCCATTCTCCCGGGACGAGTAGGAGTGGACACTGTGCGGGGAAGAAGGGTCCTGGGGGAGAGGGAAATCAGCAGGGTGAAGAGAAGGCAGGAGAGCAGGGATGTCCCAGCTTATGGAGAGCTGGTGGCTCAGGGCCAGGCTGCCAGCCTCGATCCTGGGGGTCATTGCTGCTGCTGGCGAGGGTCAGGGAGCACAACTCCCACTGTTAGCCCCACCCTCAGGAAGGGACAGCACACACTGACCCCAGACCCCTTCCAGTGTCCCAGCATACTGACCTCATCCACCACCAAGTTGTCTTCACTTTTGTCTGCATCGCTGCCCTGAAACATGGAGCACAGTTGGAGCCAGAGGGGCTGGAGGTGCCCTTACTCCTGCCTGGAGCTGTGCCAGAGGAGAGGATGGGGTCACCCCCAGCCCTGAGCTCACATAGTCTGTAACAAAGTCCTTCTCCTCCACCTTCCTCTTCTTGCTGCTGCTCAGGTACTCGGCGATGGCTCGTGCACGCTCCCCGTTTGACAGTGCCAGGGAGCTCTGGGATGAGGGGACACAGTGTCAGTGGCTGGGGATGCTCTGCCCAGCTCCTGGGACAGGCAGCAGCAAGGCAGAGCTGACTCCAGGAGCATGGAGGGCCCCAGCCCAGCCCTGTGTCCTGACCACAGCCAGTGCCACCACAGATTGGTTCAAGAGAAGAAAAAGGCACTTACGGGGCCGGGGTCTCGGTCTGTTGCTGTGGCAACGCAGAGGAGCAGCAGGAGGAGGAGGAGGAGGGAAAGGGGGACATGCTGTGTCATTGCCAAGAGCCCCCCAGGAATGTCACCCACTTCACCCACGGTTCACAGCAGGGCCAGAGCAGCACAACAGCAGCAGGGTGGTCCTGGCCCCCCCTAGGGATGACCCCCCTCCCCCAGCCCACCTCACCACCCTCCCACGAGGGTGCTGGTCACGGGAGGATGCTCCCCACCCAAACCCCTTGCAGCTGCAAGCCCCCTGCCCCTCCAGCCCTGAGACATGGAGAAGTGGCCCCCACCCAGCCCTGATCCCCACTTCAGGGAAGTGTCCAGGTAAGAAGGGCATGGAGAGCAGAGGGAGCACCCTAACCCAGCATTGCTTGTTCCCAGGTTCACCTAGATCCAGCCACCCCAAGCTCTGGCTCTCCTTGCACTCACCCCTGGGCTCCGTGTCATGAACTCCTCGGTCATCCTTGGCGAGGAGCTGGGCCTGGGCCCCCAGTGCCCCTGAGAGTGCCAGCAGCCCTGAGGCACTGCTGAGGCCAGCGAGGCCAGTGGGCTGCATTCCAGAGGGGTGGGGGGTCAGCGGGATGGGGGGAGCGTGGTGCGAGAGGTGCTGGGTCTGGAGCTGGTGCTGGAGAGGAGAGAGCAGAGTCAAAAGGCTGTGCCAGCACAGTTGCTGGGCAAGTGAGGGGCAAGAGGCAGCCCTGGGTCAATCAGCAACGGGGCCTGGGCGTGGAGGAGCAGGACATGCACCCAAGGTGCCCCCAGCAATGTTCTGTCCCTCCCACCGACCCCTCCCACAAACCTCTCCCACCCTGGGCTGGATGTGGGACCTGCTGCAGGCTCGAGGGAATAACTGAGTGGAGATGGTGGTGATCTTCCTCCACCCAGGCCACAGGGCATCAGGACACAGTGACCGTGCTAGCCACCACCCTCACCCCCAGCTGTGTCTCCTGCATCCCAAATCCTGCTGGCAGCCCCCAACCCAGCCTGGTTTGCCCCCCTCCTCCCCTTGATTCAGCTGCAAGTGTGAGAAGGCATGAGGGGCAGGGGCTGCAGCCAGGGACTAGAGGGGGCTCAGTACAGGGATGGCAAGAGCCTGGGAGGTGCCATCATGACAGAGTCCCTCAGCCCTGGCCCTGGAGTGGCGGGAAGTGCTGGGCAGAGGGTTGACGTACCCCGATGGCCGCGTTCAGGTCGGTCATAGTCACCTGCTTCGCTCGCTCCACAGCCTGGACCACCTGCTGCTGGTGCTGTGGGGAGAGAAGAGTGGGGCTGGGCAGGCTCCTTTCTTTCCCTGGGCCCCCAAGGAGCTCTGCACACCTGGCTGGGGTGCGAGAGCTCACCCACCTCCTGAGACAGGAACGGGATGAGCTGGGCGCAGATCACGTTGAGCCGCTTGGCAATCTCCGTCTGGCAGGGGAAGAGAGACAGAGCCCATCAGGGCAAGGGGCAGAGCAGAGGTCAGAGACCCCACACTGAGGGGCCCCGATGCTGCCAGGAGAACCCCCTCACCATGAGTGCTTGGCCCGGGCAGTGTCAGCGCGCTGACATCAGCCCCAAGGGCTGCTGCTCGGCACTGCTGAGCAGAAACACCCTGGGGGAACAATTCCTGTTCATAACAACACCCTTTTCAAAACCCAGCATCCTCCATCCCCTGAGAGCTCTGGGAGGGCTTCCAGCTCCTCCCTGCCAAGGACAGGAAGCCTCTCGGCCCATGCCACTGAGGCCACCCCCAAGCAAGCTCCCAGCCCAGCAGCTACGGCCCCTGCAGGCTCCCCCCTGCCCTCCTCGCAGCCTCCTGCCGGCACCACGCCCACCACTTGCCGCCCTCCCAGCCCACAGGAAGCCCTGGAGAGGTGCTCTCCTTCCAGCTGCTGTTTTTCTGCAACACTCGAGTGCCACTGGCAATCAAGAGCGCAGAGCGTGGGGAAGGAAAGCAGCATCGTGCTGTGCCGTGCCGTGCCATGTTCCTATGGCACCCCCCTGCCAGCTTCCAGGACCCCATGTTCCTATGGCACCCCTCTGCCAGCTTCCAGAGCTCCCACCGGCCCCACCCTGCACAGCTCGGGCGAGAGGAGAGCACCTCAGCCATCATTCAGCCCAGACATTCAGCCATGCCCGGCCTCACAGATACAACCCTGGCAAGAAGTCTCAAAGATTGTGGGGACAGGCTCCTGTCCCTGCTGATGACAGTCACTGCTCGAGGCAACAGTGGAGACGCCCACTCAGAGCTGGGGACTTGTCACCAGCACGGAGAGGGGACAGAGATCAGCAGCTCTCCCTAAACCCAGGGGGAAGGGATCCCTCCACTCTTGGATGGGCAGGGGATGTCCCGGGCACAGGAGACCAGGTAAGATGCTGTCTCAAGCCCCGAGGAGCTCCTGTCCACCCTGGTGAGGAGGATGAAAACACTGTGAAGCCAGCACAGGGCTGAGAGGAGGGGGTTGAACCCAGACCCCCTTATCAGCCCCCAGAGGTGACCAAAGGCTGAAAGGCCCCAGGGACAGAACTGACCCCTGGATGTCCCTGCCAGGACCTTGGGCACATCTCCCACGCCCAGCTGGTGCGGGTGCTGAAGTGCCAGGGTGAGGGGCCACAGCACTGCCCGGCTGCTGTGGGGACACAGACCCAGGGACACTCGATCCTGCCCTCCAGAGCAGCTGCCGACCTGCTCTTGCCAGCCCCAGAGCACAGAAACAATCTGGCACCTGCCCTCACTTCCCCTTCTGATGGAGGAAAAAAGAGAAAGAAAAGAAAGGAAGAGGGGGGAGCAAGGAGATTTGGCAGCCGGCAGTTCTGGGAAGGATTTAGCTGTCTCCCGGGGCCGGCAGTGATGGATTCTCTTCCCTAATGCACTGATGGGCAGCAGCTCCTTGGGGAGAGCTGCCTCCAATTCACTCGCACTCGTTAATGTGCAATTTACTGGCACTTTAACGCTCTCAGCATGAAAAATGATCACGCTGTTTGCAGCCCCCCCAGCCACCAGCACCGTCGCCTCCCCTCTGGCTCGCTGTGAGCAAGTCCAAGGCCAGGCAGATTCGGGGAGGTGGTTTTATAGAGAGCTACAGGCCCCTTCCATGCCAAAAACAAAGCAACAATAAAAAAATTAACGTCTCCTGCTCATTCCTGTCTTGATCCTCTCCTGCCAAGCCTGTGGCTGCCTGGAGAGCTATACCACCACAGCCAGCCCCCAGCCCCATTTCCGTCCAAACAAACCCGGAGCAGAACCCCACGCCTTGGCCCTTGCTGCTGCCAGCGCTGCTGAGCACCTGGGGAGCCGCTGGGGACACGGGGCACAGCAAGGACAGAGGCCACACCACACCACGGCACTGCCCAGCCTCTGTCCATGGCCACCGGGGGCTCAGGGGCAGCCAGGAGCGCTCAGGACCTGCCTGTGAGCAGCGCAGGATTTGGGGGAAGGGGAGGAGAACCAGCGACCCAATCCCCCCCAGGGCAGCGATAACCCGCGGCTCCTGCGCCGGCAGTTCCCGTTCCTCACACAATGGCCGCTGGCTGTCAGAGCAGACTTACGGGCCCTCGTTAAAAGTGCCGACAGCTCACTGGCCGGCGGCCAGCGGCACCTGGGGCTGGCAGAAAACACGAGCCTGAGAGGGCTGGGAGAGAATCAGCAGCCAGAGGAGAGGAACTCGCAGCCCTTCAGGGAGAGGATCCGGGGCGGGAGGACCCTTGGCATCGTCCCTCACAAGGGCAGCTTCACACCTCAGCCTCAGCAGGGATGCTGGGACAGGGAGGGCACCCCAGAGTGGCAGAACACCCTCCCAGCGGGCACAAAGCTGGCAGGAGTGGCTGACAACCTGCCCTGTGCTGGGGCCAGGGGCCAGAACAGCCACGGTGCCCACCCGGGCAGGCACCCGCGCAACAGTTGGCGTCGGCGGGCGCGGGGCGGGCAGGAAGGCGGCGGCAGCGCCTCGCCAGGCTCCTCCGCAGCCTCTTTAAAAATAGATGAGAAGAAACCTTCTGTCTCAGAGCAGCTGGTGACCCGGAGCTCGGCACAGGGGAGGAAGGGAGGAAAGGGAGGGAGTTGAGGAAGGGAGGGAGGGAGGAAAGGATGGGGAAGCAGCGAGGGAGGATGTGCAGCCCTGAGCCCCCGGAGAGCCCACCCTGCACCCACACCTCAAAACCCTTCTTTCTCCTCAGAATGCTCCTCAGCCCTGGCCCCTAGGCCAGTGGGCAGCAGACAGTTGCAAAGGTGTCGAGCCAGAGCTCATCAACCTGCTGCAGATGACCCTGCAGCCCACCCTGCCCTGAGGAAGAAGCCAGTCTCCCTCACAACAGTCACCCCACGGCCACTCACAACCAGTCTGAGCAGCCATGCAAGCACAAGTCCTCCGCCACAACAGACACAACAAGAGCAGCACAGTCCAGGCAGGGCACCCTGAACCCAAAACCAGAGCACAGATGTGTGTGTGGAGAGCTAAGGAGGCAGCCAAGGCCGTGGCACAGAGCAACACAAAGCAGAGGGAAGGAGACACATCCCCCACAAGCACTGGGCTACAGCAGGGAGCAACTTCCCATGTTGTCTGTGGGGACAGCCCTGAAGATCCCAGATGGCAAAGTGGGATCAAGGAGGTGGACAGAGCTCCCAGCCCACCCAGACTCACCTGTTTGTGCATCTCGATGTTCAGCCCGTAGGACATCTCGTAGTACTGTGAGGGAGAGAAGGCAGCATCAGCACAGCTCTGGAGACCAGGGGAACTCACAAGCAGAAAGTCCTCTGTGGTGCTGGCACACCAGGTCAGCCTGGCCACAAACAGTCATGGTGTGGCCAGGCCATGGGGACAACATGGTCCCCAGCTCCTCTCCCAGGAACAGAGGCTTCTCTGGCACATGGCTGTAGCCCATAGGATGGACACAGTCCTCCCCAGGACTCCTGAAGGAATGGGGACAACCCACACAGGAGCAGATTTGCCACCACAAGCTGCAGCAGAAAGTCCTGCTCCAACACCACGGCATTTTTAGGGAGAAAATCAGACAGTAACAGCCACAGGAACCAGATCTCAGGGCCTGGCCACACAACCCAGAAATAAGGAGAAGGCAAAGCATCCCTGCATGTCCTTTGATGGTTCAGAGGAGATCCCACACCACCCCTCTCCTTTCAGGTGGAGCTCACTAACCATGACATAATGACGCTGGATTTCTGTTTTTTCTGTTGCCAGCTTTTCACATTCTAACTTCAAGCTGTAAAAATAAAGAGGAGAGAGAGGGAGAAGGAGCAACCCCCCTTGGTCCTTCCAAGTGGCAGGATGTTCCTGGCTGGACAGAGCCCTCCCTCCCAGTGTACCACACGCTTCAGCCTCCTCTCGGCTTCAATCCCACCTCTCAGCACAAACCAAGAAAACCACCTGAAAGAGGGTGGGAAGGGGCTGATAAAGAGGAGATGGACGGCAAAGGGATCTGGGCATCAGGGAGCAATTTGCACGGACTCTTAAAACCCCCTCCCCAGCATCTGCTTTCCAAATGGAGTGAGCTGCAAAGCTTAGCTGTGTTTCAAACCTTGCTCTGCCCTGCACAGTGTGGGGAAGGGGAGGTGATCCTGGACAGCAGCCTCACAGATCAGAGGGACTCCAGGTCTAAGTGATGATTCTGGCTCAGCCCAGGACTTGGGTGCTGGAAGCCAGTACCTCCTCCTGGAGTTTTCAGCAGGCAAAGGCTGAGTTTCCCCCTCAAATAGAGTCATTTCAAGCTACTAAGGTGATGCTTGGCACAGCCATCCTCTGGAGGGACCAGTCCAACAGCCACATCAGACCAAAAAGAGCCTGTTGCTGGCCAGCACCAGTGAAGTGCCCAGTTCACACGCTGGCCTGTGAAGTCTGGCAGCTTCTCACCTGTGGTATTGGTTCTGCAGGAACTGGAATTCCTCTTTGATGCGATCCAAGGTCTCTGGGTAAGTCAGCTTGAGGGACTGGGGGGTGCTGGGGATGGCACTGGCAGCAACAGCGGCGCCCGAGGCAGCAGAGGGTGCCTGGAGATGGGCCTAGGCAGAGATGGGACCTCCAGGGTCACTGCTGCTGCCCAACAAGGCTGGCACATCCCCCAGGGGTTTCCTGCACCCGGGGAAGAGGCTATGGGCACATCTGGGAGAGCAGCACATGCAGGAAGAGTTATTGGAGAGGAAACTGGTCACAACCAGGCACCAAGTCACCCTTGTCAGCATCAGTTTGGCCACTGAGCCAGAGAGGATTCATGACCATGGGTGGCACTGGGCATGGCACAGACCTAGTGGTCTGTCCTCACCCAACCACCACACAGCTGAGCTCCCTGCCTGCCCATCACCGTCCCACCATCACGCCCCTGTAAATCCTGCTCCCAGCACCTCACAAAGCCCAGACCCGCAGCGCTGGGGCTCAGCACCGCTTTGGGAAGAGCCACAGCATCGCTCATGAGCATCACACACAGAAACAGCAGCCAGTTGTTAGTCACCACCGAGCGGGGAGCTGGGGTTTGGGGACGCAGGCCCCGCGAGAGTGGCACTGCTGCGAGGGGACGGGGCCACACGCGGGCTCACCGGGGGCCTGTTCTGCGGGAACATCCTTGGCACCGGACAGGCCCGGAACCCTCCGGCCGCGCGGGCCCCGCCGCAGGCTCGGGACGGGGCCTGGAAACTGCTCCCAGCTCCGGATCAGGCCCTGGAGAAGAACCCGGGGGTCACCGCCCGGTGCTGCCCGGGGGGCGCGGGGCCCTTCGGGAGCCGCAGCGGAGCCCCGGAGCCCCGGCCCCGCCCGCAGCCCCCCCCGCGCCGCACGCCCCCCGTTCCCGCGGGGACCGAGGGCCCCGGGGCTCCCTCCGGGCTCCGCGGACCCGCCCAGCCCCGGCCCCCCGCGCCGCGCAGACAATGGCCCCGCCGCCGCCCGCCGCAGGTACGGCCGCGGGGCGGGACCGGCCTCGCCGCCGACCCAGCCCCAAGCGGGGCTGGACTCCGGCCGGCGGACGCCGAGCCGAACCGAACCGGACCGGAACCGCCCGGACGGGACGGGACGGAACAAGACGGGACTCACCGCGCTGCGGGTCCCAGACCCGGCCCCGGCCCCAGGCGCGCGCCCCTGCGGCGGGGCGGGCCGGGCCGGGCCGAGCCGAGCCCGGTAGAACCGAGCCGAGCCGGGCCGAGCCGGGCTGGGCCGGGCCGAGCCGAGTCCAGCCGAGTGCAGCCGAGCCGGGCCGAGCCCCCGCCCCGCCCCGCCCCGCCCCGCCCCGCCCCGCCCCGCCCGCGCGGCCGCCGCTCTGCGGAGCGCGATCAATGAACGAGCGCGAGCGCCAGCTCCACGTGGGGCCTGGCCCGTGCGGGCAATCGCCCCCGCCGCCAGCCAATGGGAGCGCGGCGCGGGCGGCCGCCCCCACGTGGGGCTCGCGGAGCTGCCTTCCCATTGGCCAGCCCTGGCCCGGCCGGCGCGCGGGGTGTCAATCAAGGGAGGCCGAGCGGCGAACGAGGGGGCGGTGCCGCGGTTTAACCCTTGCGGGGCTGGGGGAACCGGAGGGGACCGAGAGGGGACCGGGGATGGGCCGCTCCTGCCTCCACACGCGGGATCCCGGGGCACGGCACGGCCCCCCCAGCCCCCGGTACCGCGGCTTTGCCCGCAAAACGGAGCTGGGCGGTTGCACCGGAGCCGCTGCCTGGGGCAGCAGCGGCTCGGCTTCGGGGCTTTTTGCTGGTAAACACAAGAAGTCGTCGTGTCCCGTTCCGTGTCCGCCCCCCTCTTTCTCGCATTTTTATTTTTTTTAATTAAGAAAATAAACGAACCCGACATCACCCGTATCCCTTCGCGGGCTGCAGGTCCCACCTCACCGGGAATTCCCTGCACCGTGTGATGGCGGGGAGCGGCAGCATCCCTCTGCCAGGCTGAGCTCCTGGGAAAGGCTCCTGGGCCAGCCCTGTTTGTCAGCTCCAGGAAAGGGGTCTGACAGCCCCCAGCTCCCTGCTGTCACCCCACGTCCCTGGGGATGGGCAGATACTGGGACAGGGAAAGGGACGCCCATGTCCCCATCCCAGCAGCCCTACAACAGCCCCCGCATCGCCACCAGCGCTGTCACCGTCCTCCCAGAGCTCCCCGTGTTTCCAGCCCGAAGGCCGAGGTGCACACAACCCATCTGGGCTTCCTTGTGGATTTTTCTAGTGGTTTTACTCCTTTCAGGGAGATCGGTGGTTGCTCGACATTTTCTGCTGCTGCAGGTCAATCCGGGCTTACACTGAGCAGGAAATAAAACATTTGAAGAGCAGCAGCTGTGAGAAGTCTGTCCGCCTCTCCCCCTCTTTAACCTTAATCCATGAACAGGCCAGCAGCTCTTTCCTCTTCACCACAGCTCCATTCTCGTGGTCCTGTCGCCGTCCAAAGGCAGCGATGGCTCGGCTCACGGGACAGACCGTGGCCGGTCACTGGTGCCGGTTGCCAGCAGAGCTGGCAGGGTTAGGATTGGGAGAACCAGAGCCCCTCCTCAGCGACAGCAACTTGCCTCCAGCCCCTGGAAGAAAAGAACAATAACAATCAAAACCTCAACAAACCCACTGAAACAGAGCAGGACCGTGCAAGGGCCACCCTGCCCAAAGGACTCAGCAGTCCTGGGGGTGTTGGGTTGTGCTGGCCCCTCGGGCTGGGAGCAGGATTTTCCGGCTTTGAGCCAGGTTCTGCTGCCTTTACTGAGTCAGGGACCGCCCTTAGTTCCACTGTGGGAAGCCCTGCTCGTTTAGCCCCATTTTGCCCAGTCTGTTCCCTGGCAGCCCCGGGATTTTCTGAGAGCAGCTGCGATCTCAGATGGGAGATCTCCCGTTACTCCAGCTCTGCTGAGGGCAGACAGGGAGAGACTCCCCCACTCCGGAGCTGGGGATGCCCCTGTTCTCACTGCACCACTCTTGGCCCCACACCAGCAACCCGTGGGGTTTGTGCTCTGTAGAGAGAGGGGGGCTGCTGGGGAGAGCAGCAGAAGAGCAGTCTCCCAAGCCTTATTATATTTTAAAATGTAATAACAGCACGATGTCTATTTTCGTAGACAGAACAGATCATTTCTGGAAGAGGCCCATAAATCTCAAACAGAGGGGAAATAATTTGGCCAAGGTCATGTTAAGGCAAAATATTAAAATAGCACCAAAAAAAAAAAAAAAGGCAGCTTAGAGCTGGACTGAGGCACCATCTCTGCTCTAAACCTCTCACCCTAGCCTGGGAACCCCGTCCCCCCTGCCCTTCTGCTTCCCAGCATTACACCATGGGGCTGAGGGGGCCAAGACACGTATGAGGGCCTGGCTGAGTGGAGAGACCAAGGGAGAAGAAGAGAACAGGGACTCCAGCAAGGGCAGGATCCCGTTGATCCCTTCTGCCCCAGGGCCAGCCCCCCTGCAGCAGCCCCTGCACATTGTGCTGTGCTCGGGGAGGCCTCAACCATTCAGGATTTGGGACTAGGGACAGGCTGAGCTGTACCCCCTGGCTGCAGGATTAGGACGATGTTGGCAGAGGCAGGGAAACGCTATTCCAGCACTGATGAGGAAAGTCCTGTCACTGCCATCTCTCCTGTCCTCACCAGCAGTCCCTCTATCCCATCCCTGGTACCAGGGCTCTGGCAACGCCGTCCATCACCACGGCTGATCATCCTGGCACGGGCGGAGGGAGCCGGGGAGAGGCGCAGGTTTGGCAGGCACGACCTGGCTCACACCACGTTGGATGTGCTCAGACAGGAGGTCCCTGCAGCAGGGACAGCCCAGCAGCAGGGTGATCCCTGCCGTGACCGGAGGGACCCGCAGCCACGGGAGCCTGGCAGAGCAGCTCTGGTTCGGTAGAAGTGCCATGGCAGGAAAGCGGCAGGAAAGGACCCAGAACACTCCCCTCACCCGCAGCCACGGGTCAGAACTGCCCCTGAGCAGGAGCCAGGGCCGGTGGGGCAGAGCCAGCCACCCCGCAGGGCCCGGGGCTCAGCAGCCAAGCGCTTTCCCAGAGCACGTCTCTGGCAGCGCTGCAGCTCTGCGCGGACCCTGGCAAGCGGCAGAAAACAAAACTGCTGCTCGTACCCTCTGGCTGCTTCCCCGGGCTCGGCTGCCAGCTCCCCGCATGCCAGCGCGGCTCGAGCGGGGCCGGGGCTCCTGTGCGGCTCCAGCGGTGCCATCCCAGCGCCTGCTCTGCCCAGGGACATCCCCGGTCAGCGCCAAGCGCAGGTGACCCGGGACAGGCACCGGCGAGGACAGATTCTTTCTTGTCTGGTGCTCTGGTGAGAAAGAGGAGACGTTTAACAACCTCCCCTGAGAGTGCTTTCCTCTCTCCTTTCCTCCTTCTGCGCCGATTTAATTTCTTCTATAGCTCCCTTCTTCCCTTAGTGAGATCAAAGAAATCCGTGGAACCGGGCACATTTCAGCGGAAACGTCGATTAAAGGGAGTGGGGGAGGCAGCGCTGGTGGGATCAGAGGAGGAGGAGCAGGAGAAAGACAAGAGAAGCTGGAGGGAGCATCTGGATCCACGCAGCGACCCGGGAGGACGGGCCGGGCAAAGCGGGCGACACCGGAGCTTGGGCGGCGGGACCGGGGGCTCCTCCGGCCGGGGCACCGGGGCTCCGCTCGGAGGCTCCGCCGGGCTCCTGCTGCCCCCTGCCGCCCCGGTGGGACGGGACAGTGCCCGCTCCCGGCCGGTGCCCCCGGGGCCGGGGCAGCTGGGAGACCCGAGCCCGGACTCCGTCCCCGCGGTTCCCACCGGGCTGGACCCCCCTAGCTCCCCCGGGCCAGCACCGCCACTTCAGCGTGTCCCGGTTCGGCACCCACCGCCTCCCTGACCGCGCCACGCCGAGGGGGGAAGGCCCTCGAGGCTTGGGCTGCCCTCGGGCGGGGGCTGCCCTCATCCCACCCGAGGGTGCGATGGCATCGGTGTCCCCCAGCACATCCCCGAGCCGGGGCCACCTCAGGCCCCTGAGCCGCGGACGCATCTGGCCGCAGCATCTCCCGTGGCTGCCATCCAGGGAAGGGGATGTTTAGGGGATGAGTAACATCCTTCCTGGCAGGGCTGCTGCCCGCTCCTGGAAGCTGCTGCAGGCACAGAGGAACTCAGCCCCTTCGCCCGCCTCTTGCCCCGCTCAGCCAGGGAAAGAAGCCAAGAGCGAAGAGAAACTCGGGGATGGGACCAGGGCAATCCAAGCTCGTGGAATCGGCACGAGTCCCAGGTGCCAGGGAGAAGGGAGGGAGGATGCTGCGTGGCACGGTGGGAAGAAGCCAGGAGGCACAGGTTGGGGGAGGCAGCTCTGGGCCCCCTCTAGAGACGGGCTGGAAGCCAGATCCTGGCTATGTGCTGCCAGAAGCAGCTTATTTTGGAAGAGAGGCGTGTTGGCAGAGCGCTTGGTGCGTGGAGCTGCTGACGCCGGGGAACAGGACGGCTCTCATCAGGTCCCAGCCATGCCTCCCAGGCCAACGCTGCTTGGCTTCAGCCCGCAGCAAAATCTGCCCCAGCACAACCAGGACTGGATCCCCAGCTCCTGAGTCACCCACTTAAAAGGGTGACACTCTAGTCACGAGTCATCACACTGCCCAGAGCCACAATTCACCCTGAACACCAGAGGGGCATCCTGGGACTCACTAAACAGGATGGACAGAACTCTTACTAGCTCTGACCCGTCCAGTGAAGTACAAGCTCAAGCCTTGAATCAAGAAAGAGGAGCACAGGCTTCATCCCACCCCTGGACACTGCTTCCCTTCTCCTCAGCTCCCAGGAGCAGTACCCAGCCTCTCTAAGGGCTCAGACCCTCAAGGCAGCAGGGTCCAGCTGGAAGCTGCAGCAGCAGTCAGTGTGCTGTGGCATTCAGCCATGACCAGGTCTAGGATGGATCCCAAACTTCACAGCAGACAAGGGACCTGCTTTGCCTTCCCCAGGTGCTCTGCTGGCACCCATGGGGCTGAGGGGCCAGCACAGGCAGCCCCACGCCAGCATCCCTGTCCCTCCATAGATGGGCCAAGGAGCACACCTGGAGCAGGTTGCTGTGCCTGGACACGGCTCAGGAGCTCCTGTAGCTTACATGTGGCTTGGCATACCACGAGTTGGGTCAGGTCTCAGCCCATCCTGCACAAGGCACAGCTGTGAGCTGGGGTTTGGAGCAGCCAAGCTCCCAACACGCAGCAGCCAGCCCTGCCCTTCGGAGCCGCACACTGCAGCATTGTGGCCCGGCTGGTTTTTCCAGAGATGCATCCAAGGGGCGCAATCAGATCTCAAGGGAAGGGAGCAGGCACGTTCCTGGCTACACAGAGGAGCTGTCGAGGCAGTGCCAGGAACTGGGGTAGTTGCTGGGCACCACAGCAGGCCAAAGGAAAAATCAAGCAGGCAGCTCCCAAACCTGGGCTGTGCCTCACTGCCCAACTCCAGGAGCTGCCGAACCTTTGCCGATCTTTGTTTGCAAACCCTGCGGCAGAGCTGCCCTGCCCTGGCACTTCCTCCAGCTTTGTTTTACACCAACAGATATTAAACAACCAGCCTGGAGGGCTGGGATGGGGGGAGGACCCTGCTGGGGGAGCAGGGAAGTACTTGTGGGAAGAAGGCTCTCAGAGGAAAACAGAAAAGTAGCGTCAGGGAAAGGGAGTTCCCTCCACATAGGGAGGTTGTTTTTGATCAGGGCTTGTCTAGACTGGAGTCACCCACACTGCACAAGCACATCAACACCACGCAGCCAGCCCGGGGCTTCCTGCTGTTCCCAGCAGGACAGAGGAGCTGCACTCACCGAGTGTGGGCAAGAGCTGACCCTGGGACTGCCCATCCCACCCTCAAAAGGGCTGGGGAGACCCTCGGGCTTCCAGGGTGCTGCCTCCCGGCATCCATCATTTCTTCCCAGCAGTCCTGTGCCCCCAGGCTCCCCCAGCCTGGCCATGTCACCTGTCCCCAGCACAGCCCTTGGGCAGCAGAGGGACACAGGTTACTGTTCCAAGGCTCTCAGCTCCCTCCCTGCTTTCCCTCTGCTCCGGCTGCCCGAGCAGCCAAGGGAGCTGCAGGCACAAAGCGTCACTTTTTCCAAGAGCCTCTCCCTGCTTTCCCTCCTCCCTCACAGAGGAGGGCTGCGATGCTGGGGAGTGCAGGAGGCTCCTGGGTCAGGACAAAGGCAGTGCCAGGAGAGACCTGGCTGGGATGGGTCTTGGAGCCCCATGCCAACCACATCTTTTCTTCAGCTCAAAGGGCTGCCCAGCCTAAGCACAGCCCCTGTGAATGTGACACCTCACAGGCATCACAGGCAAGGAGCACCTGGCTCGAGGATTCTGCTATTCCCAGCAGCCCTGGTCAAGCCCACCTTTCCCAGTGCAATTGGGAGAATGGCTTAGCAGCCCTGACAGCCCCCATCTACAGCTGAGGGGCTTCAGACACCTTTCCCTGGGGAAAGGAAAACTCAAACACTTAAGCCCATCCACTTCAAGGCCAGGAGCATCCATGAAAAAAGAGAACAGGCCTGACACAGACATTCTTTAAGGATGATCTAATTTAAAAACAACATCAGAATGAAAATGCATGTATTTTAAAAAGAGACCCACAGCACTCCAGTGCTGGAGGCAGCCACGTGTCAGTGATGGGACTGCTCTGTACCCATTGCTCCCACATTCCCAGGACATTTGGACAGCTCCACATCCCCATTTATTTTCCTTTACCACAGAAAATGTCTCCCTAGCCCCACCACACACCCTAAAGCATCAGCTGAAGCTGCAGGAGGGACAAAGGCTGGAGCATCCCTTTGCCCAAGCCAGGCGTGAAGCAGGCAGGGAGCAAAGAGCTCTGGCTCCCAGCACTGCAGAATTGGGCACAGCCAGAGAAGAGCCTGGCCAGGCATCCTTTGCTCACAGCAGCTGCTGGCGGGCAGCATTGCTCTTAAAGGTAATCAATGGAGCAGAGAAGAGCTCTGGATTGCTTTAATCCTTTCCAAAAAAGTATAGCTAGCCCAGCAGCTGTCCTCTTCCCTCTGCGCCTGTGAGGATTTGTACTTGTATGGCTGGATAATTTGACAGGGACAACACACACTCGGCCCAGGCAATCTCAGACTTCCCAAGGAGTTTGCTCTTCGCTCAGTGTGCTTTGCCAGCCCAATAAATCCACCCCCACGTGCCACCCTCCCCTCCCTCCCTCCTTCCCTCCCTTCCTCCGCACGGAGGGCTGGGACAGCAGCCTTGGGGCGTGCCTCAGACGCACAGGGGGTGAGGACATCCCCTTCCCACGGGCAGGGCGCTGGCATCACCAGGTACCGGCAGCACCACGGGCACGGGGAGCCAGGCGGAGTGGCACTGTGGGAGTGGGAGCAGGCAGGGCTGTCCCACTTGTGTCAGCCAGAGGCACCAGAGCCGTGGAGCCAATGGTTAATAGAGAGCCAGTGTCCCTGTCCCCGGTGCCAGGAGCACGGCAAGGGGCAGGTGTGCAGTCCGGGTTCACGGGGCACCCCGGTAGCTGTAGTGATTGTGGTCGGGGTCGCTCAGGGTGAGGGGCAGGCTGGGCTTGCGCTCCGGGTCCTTCTCCTCACACTGCCGTGGGGGACGGTGCTTGAAGAAGTCAGAGACGTAGTGGACCTGGAAAAGAACAACGGGAAAGATGGTTTGGGGATGCCTGTGCCAGGTCAAGCAGGAGCCCAGGCTGCACGGGGGACACTCACAATGAGGACGGCAATGAGAGCCCCCTGCAGCAGCCCCACCAGCACGTCGCTCCAGTGGTGCTTGTAGTCGGACACTCTGGTGTAGCCCACGTAGATGGCAAAGGCGATGAGGAAGAATTGGATGGTGGGACGCAGCAACCGGGCCCACTTCCCCACCAGCCGGGCCTGCACGTAGAGCTGGGTGGCAAAGAAGGGACAAATCACCCAGGGCAGGGGTCAGCAGCCAGCCCAGTGATGGGTGCTTGGGGCACGGGACCCGTGGGGGCTTCCTGTGGTGTGGCACTTACCGCCAGGAACATCATGCAGTACATCCCAAAGGAAGAATGTCCCGAGTAGAAGGACAATCTGTGGGGCAAAAGGGATGGGTCAGGCCATGAGTGAGCCCCCAGCTGGTCCCCACAAGATCCCTACCCACTCCACAAGCTCTGCCCTGCAACAGGAGAGCCCCAATACCCATCTGAGGCTGCCACTGTGAGCCCAGCACTGCTGGGCAGGTGGAAGAGACACATCCTGTGGCACCATGGCTCACCTGGACTCGGTGATGTTCCTGCTCTCTCCCTGGCAGACATTCTCCAGCTGCACATAGATGGAGCAGTTCACCTTGGACCAGTCAGGATTGCAGACAGCCAGGAAGTTTGGCCGGAGACGGCCGATCATGTATTTGGCCAGGTCAGTCAGAGATTGGCTGATGGCCCCCCCGAAGAGAAAGGTCCCAACCACCTTGTACAGGGCAGCCAGGTAATTGTTGAATTCTGACTTGGAGTAGAGACGCTCAGTGTAGACCAGGTACGCCTCCCCCAATGAGATCTGCAGAGACCAGAGGGCAAGGGGTGAGGGCTGGGGCTACTGAGCAGCTCCCAGGGGTGCAGGATGCTCTGGCTCTGTGGCAGAGGAGCCCCTGGGCCCTCTCCCCCTCCCTGCAGGGAACCAGTCCCACGGGATGAGGCTCTCGCCACTCCAGTGGGAGCTCCTGCCCCCAAGCAGAGCAGGGCTCAAGCTGAGGGTGTTGTTGCCCTTCCAGGGCTCTGGAGGTGGCTGTGCTGGGCCCCAGCTTCCAGATACAACACATCAGCATGACCCTGTCCTGGAGGAAAGGGGTGGCAGTTCCTTACAATGATAACAGTGCAGCTGATGGTGACCCCAGCCATGAGGCCGTGGGTGATGGTGTCTGCCTTGTAGGGGTAGCGGATGGAGTCATCGTTGCAGTAGAAGCCTCGCTTGTATGGGGAGTTCACCAGAGTCAGGATGATGAAGGGCAGAGACGCTGCAAGGTAGAGAGAGGTGAGGACTGGGGACAGCTGCCAGCAGGCTCCACACCAGCACACAGCACCATCCATCTCTCGTCCCTAAGTCTCTGCTCCCTGATGCCAGGGAGGGATCCCTCCCAGGAATGAAGTCCTGAGCCACCTGTACCCAGGGCAGAAGGACTTGAACCCACCAGTGCACTGCCCTAACAGCGATAGGGCCCTATCAGAGCTCACAGATGCCTGCAGCACCCAGATACCACATGAGACAGCCACAAACGGGCACCCACAGAGCCTCTACGGCTGCCCCACTCCTCCCCAGGCACAACAGTGGCAAGACCTGACCCTATGCCCTCTCCTTACACTGCCCAGTCTTTCATCTTAGGAAGACAGAGCTGATAAAGTTAATGAGCACAGGTATCTTGCAAACCTGTTTTACAGCAGGGAAGGGCCCCAGATGGTCCCAGCAGAACCCTCACAGCAGCTCCAGGAGAGCCAGTGCTAGCAGATGCTGGTCCCTGACCCAGTCCAGGCACAGTGGGACTCCAGCACACTTGGCTTGCCCCTCTCATCCTCCCACAGTGCTTGTTTCTGTCAACCTCTCCTTGCCCCCTGCTCCTCGGGACTCTGGAGAGAGGCTGGGTCAGCCTGGACAAGGAAATTTTCCACCCAGAACTCTGCAACCCCGGCCATGGGCAGCTGCGAGCTCACCCGGGACAGAACCGTCCCCGAGATCCAGAGGGGGTTTTGGGTCTCTGCGTCGCACAGCAGCGGTGCCAGCTCCCCGCTAGAATGGCCCCCCCTGCCCCTGCTCCATCCCTGCTCAGGAGCAGCCAAGGACAGATCCCAAGACGCTCCCCAGGGAAGCGCCCCCCCCCTCCCCGGAGGCCACCTTAGGCCGGGCTCCTCTCCCAGTTCCGCCTTTCCCGGTGGTTTCCGCCTCCCCTTGCTCCTCCATCTCCTGGGAGCCCGCACCTTTGTCCCCGCCCGTCCCCACCCCGGGGGTCCCGCCGCCTCCTGCGCTCATCGAGCGAGCGGGAGGGAGCGCGGCTGAAGCACCGGGGGCTGCCTCGCCACCCCCGCCGCGCTGCCAGGGGCAGGGAACCGTCCCAGTCCCTCCGCCTCCTCCCCGCACACCTCAGACGTCCATTTTCAGCTCAAATTAGAAACCAATTTTCTTTCGGGATAATTTCATCCTCCAAAAAAAGCTCCCCTAAAAATATAAAGCACCGGCCCAAAAGAGGGAAACGCGCTCCGAGTGGGCACCGGGACCCGGCCTCCCCCCGCCCTGGAGCCAGGGAAGCTCCAGCCGCGATCCCGATCGGGGCCTTTATTTTTAGTCCGTCTTAATTCGTTACTTCCTTGCGGCAGTTTTAGAAACATTTACCCGCACTGAGGAGGGCGAGGGGGTCCTAGAAGGGGTGCTCCGAACCCCCCGGCCCGGAGCTGCGGAGCCCCCAGCCCAGGCTCGGCGGCGGGCAGGCGGCCAGGGCGGCGGAGGAAGCGTCCCGGTACCGCCCGAACCCAGGCACCCTCCCGCAGCGTCCCGGCCAGGGACAGACCGGGCTCCCGTCCCCCCCGCGGGACCCTTCCCGGAAAAGGGAACGGCCCCGAGAACCGGGACCCCCGACGGAACCCGGGAGGGCTGAGGCAGGAGCCGGCGCCCGTCCCCGCCCGCGCCGCCGGTGGCTCTCGGCGGAGGCCCGGAGCTCCGGACATCGGCCGGGCAGGTGCCTCCCACGCTGCCCCCGGCCCGGCGGCACCGGCCACGGTACCTCCCGCGGACCTGGCCCCAGCCTAGGGCGCGGCCCACCGAGGGCAGCGGCGGGACGCGGAGACGCTCCGGAGACGCCCGCGGCGGGGCCGCCGGTACGGAGCCCTCACCGACCGCCAGGCAGAGCACGTCGAGTGCCACGAAGACCTTCCTGCGCTCCATCCCACAGCCGGTGCGGCCCCGCGGCCCGGCCCCGCGGCTCACATGGCCCGGAACGGCGCGGGCCCGGCCGGGAGGTAAAGTCCGGGCGGGCGGGGCTGGGCGGAGCAGGAGCCGGTGCCCCCGCCCAGGGCCGGGGCGGGGCGGGAGCTGCGGGAACGGGGCAGGTGTGGGGCGCGGCGGGCCAGGGACCCTTCCGGACCCAGACCCCACTCGCCCCCAGTCGCTTTCTTGAGTCCCGCTCCGGTGTCCGCGGCTCCGGCCCTCCCGAGCCCCCCGGTGCCCACCCCGCCTGGCCCCCGTCCTCGGCTCGGCTCGGCTCGGCTCCCTCCCGTCGCTGCGCCAGGGTGAAGGGGGAGAAGAAAGGAGCGAGGCCACTTTGAGAGTCGCCCGAGTCCCACCCGCCTCGGACCTGTGTCCCTAGGAAAAAAAGAGAGGGCAAAAAGGAAAACTCTGTCCCTGAAACGGCTGGCTGCACTGGTGGAGGCTTGTGCAGAGCAGACATACGGCTGGCTCCGTGGCGAGATGGGTTCTTGAGGGGAAGCAGGGGCGTCCCGGAGCCTGTGCACGCAGCAGACACCGATGTGAGCACACAGGGTGAGATAGGAGCTGATTTACCCGCTGAGACATTGGGCTGTATTTCCTGAGCCTCAGACGTCCTGGGAGTAGAACGGGCTCCCGGTGCTTCCCGTTGGGTTTGGGGACATGCTGAAACCCAGAATGGGGACAGGAGCACAGGCTGGAGCACAAGTCCTACAGCAATTTTCTGATGGGAGCAGGGACAGTGGCATCCCGGCTGTTTGCTCCATGCCGGATGTCTGGGGAAGGAAACAAATAATACAGAAACCACCCATAGCTGATAACTGCGGGTGGTTGAAGTGCAGCGTGAGTAGCCTGTGGAGAATGTCAAGGCTGTTTGTGGGAAGCCGAGAGAGTTGGAAACGCTCTCGGGCTGCCCTGGAGTTTCAGGAGAGGGGACAGAACCAGAGTCCAGCTTTCTCCTGCCCTCCAGTGCCATGGGGGCCCTGGCACACCGCTGGGGCAGGATTTACCCCACACATGCTGCCTGCAGACCCCAACCAAACAACTGAGGGCCTGGAGGAAGAGGAGCTGTGGGAATGCCTAGGCTGTGTCGTGGAGTAGATGTGAAGATCAAGAGGCTCTGTTCTCACCGCTGATAAATCCCCTCCCTCCTCATCACAGCTTGCAGCAGTTCTGGGTGTGGGAGGGCTCCGGGCCAGGCCACCGTGGGGACACAGATGTGACAGCGTGGGGCTCCGAGGAGACGGCACAAACCCTCGGGGAAGAGCCGCACGGCCGCCGCAGGATTTTGCCCCACGGGGGCCCGAGGCTGCGGGCGGTGCCGCCCGGGACCGGCCCGGCCCGGGGGTGTCACGGGCGGAACGCGGCGATCCCGGGGTGGGTCCGGCGGCTCCGGGCGCGGTCCCGGGGGGCGCGGGCGGGTCCCGGGAGCGGCGCTGTGTCGCCCTCTGCCGTCCGAGCGCCGCAGCTGCAGCCGGGGCCGTGCGGCGGCGGAAACGGGCCCGGAGCCACCCCGGGAACCCGGGAATGCAGAACCCGGCCCGGAGCCACCCCGGGAACCCGGGGGGCGCAGAACCCGGCCCGGAGCCACCCCGGGAACCCGGGGGGCGCAGAACCCGGCCCGGAGCCACCCCGGGAACCCGGGGGTCTGCAGAGCCCCGAGCATCCGGTCCTGCTGCTCTCACCGCCTCGGAAACAGCGCTCGGGTCACACAGGGCCGAAACCAGCGTTTCTTGTCAAAGGATGCAGCGGAGGGGAGGGACCGCGGTCCCAGCTGAAGGCTTCAAGCACACCCGCGGTTCCTGCTGCTCGTCGAGGCCTCGAAGATGGGAGGAACTCACTCCTGTCCCTCCTGCCCTGGGCTGTGCCCATCCTCGTACCCAACTCTGAGCTGAGGGGCTGCACAGCTGGAGCCCTCAGGGCCCCGGACAGGCAGCCAGAGCCAGGCACAAGCAGAAGAGAATTTAAGGAGTCTGTGATGGAACAGAGATTGTGTGATGGGGATGCAGTTGCAGCAGGAACACTCCTCTTGCCTCCAGGAGTTTTTTCTGGTTGAAGTTTGGGTGCAACCGTGTCTCTCAACACCCCAGACCTTTCACAGGCTGCCAAGATTTTAGAGGACTTGGGGCACCTGTAAGAGGAACAAACAGCTCCCTCCATCTGCAGCACTGGAAGGGAAAAACGCTAGGCCTCCTCCTCAGCTGGGATGGCATCTCTGGCACAGGGAATCTTGCCCTGCCTGGAGGAGACTGTGTGGGGAGGGCAGGAGAGGACCACGAACCCCCATTCTTGCTTCGCCATCATTACACACTGGGCTGTTGTATCTTGGCCTCCAAAAAGAAGACAGATTTCTGGCTCACTTTCAAATTAGGTTTTTAATTAAATAAATAACGGCGAGGGGTCTTCAAGGCAGTGTCACTTCACAGTGTAGGGCTGGGGGGCAAGGGAGAAAAGAGTCCAGCATTGGGAGTGGCTCAAAGTGAATGTGCTTTGTAAGAAGGAAAAAAGAAAACTCCAACAAAAAAAACCAGAATCAAACCTCCTCCCCCAGCGAATCCCCCTCCCTGTCCCAGCCTTTTTCACCCCTCTCCCTCAAAGTTATGTGGAAAAAGCGCTGCACTCATGTTGAAAGACCCCATGCAAATCTGTAAACAACACTGAAGGACATAAAGAGATTTCTGCCTCAGCCAGCTCCCCTCTCCTTTCACTAGGGCTTGAAATAAACCAAAAGAAAACATGGTTTTAGGAAAACTAAGAATGTTCTCAGCAGATGGAGGAGATGCCAAGGCCTGGCCCTCCCTGGGAGGGCTGCCTGTGCTCTCACCCTGCCTCTCCTCTCTTCTCCCTTCAGCCAAGGAGCTTCCTCTCACCCCCAGAAAAGGGGAATCATAGCCTGGGCAGTTCCACTATGGAGCGGGCACTCGTGTTTGCTTTCTGTTCCCAGCAGCCAGGAGCAACTGGAGGGGAGGCCTCTGCCCACCACATCTGGGTGACAAAGCCAGGCCAGGTGAAGGCAGCTGCACATGCCTGGGGCTCAGGACCTGCCAGTACAGAGCTGGGGACCGAAGCAAACCCCTACTAAAGCACACAAACCAGATCTGGGGCTTAGGAGATGAGACAAGGTCTAATCCTGACATCCCATGGGGCTGTTTGATGCAGCTGCAGGGCTTGGCACAACTTCCCAGGGCCAGGTAAAAGGAGGATGCAGGCTCATGGGTTTAGGTACCTGCCAAATCCAGTGGCAGCAGAGCCGAGTGCACAATCACAGCCCCAAGGCCTCTACCAAAGCAAGCAAAAACCCTCAAACCAAGCCCCTTTCCAGCTGCAGAACACAGCTGGAGGAAAGGACTGTCTGCACCAGAGCCTTGCCCAGCAGGTGAGTGGAGAGCATTCTCTGCATGGAAAAAGGGGAATGAGAACACATTGAGCCAGTGGCCAATCCCAGACCTGGAACACACCTGGGAAGTGAAGCAGCTTTGGACTCCAGCACACCCAAGGACAGGCTCCCGTGGCTCTGCACAGCACCTGGCACCTCCCTGAACATGGCAGAAAAGACACACTTTCCTCTCAGAACAGCCTGTTTTGTGACACAGGGAGGGGCAGGGATGCCTGGGGATGCTGTGCTCCCCTGTCTGGGACTGAGCTAGCACCCATATCCCAGGCCTCACACCCTGGGAGCTAAGCAACCTCCTCCCTCTGCTTGGGACAAACTGGGATGTTACAGATGTTTTCACTCACATTTTACCCTCTCACATTGCAGCTCAGTGAAGATCAGGTCATCCCCCTGCCAGCAGCAGCACCACGGCTCTGAGCCAGCATCACTCTGTTAGTCTACAAACTCCTGTTACTCCCTACACAAGTTCTCCCTGGCCCAGCACTGCACAGGAAGGCAAGAAGGACTCAAGTGCACACGACGCTGCTGCACACGCAGCATCCCTTTCCATTCCTGACATTCTGCCCAAGGGCTGGGCTGGGCCATGTCCCACCTGCAGCTGGTGGAGAGTCAGGAGCAAGTGGCTGCTGAAGGGGAGAGCAGCTGTGTGCCTGCCTGTCATGACCTGTGGCTGCTGGGAGAAGGACAGGGTGAGTGGCTCCTACTGCAACACACTGCCCGTGGGAGAAGGGCCAAGACTGATCAGCCTCTCTTGGCATTGCCGTGCCCGCCTCTGCAGGTTTGCCCTGCAGCCCTCCCAAACTCTCAGACCCCCAGCCTGCACCCTCACCATGTTGGTGACACATCCCTCTTCTCAAAGCACCTCTGCCCTCAGATTGTCCCACTGGGGCCAAGGGACACGTCCCCTGTCCCGAGGCAGGGACTCTCTGAGCGGACTGGCATCACCTGGGGTGACACATGGTCAGCGTAGGAGGGGAGTGCTGGACCTCCCCACTCAGGAAAGCCAGCCACCACTTTGCACGATTGTGTCAGGATACACTGGAGCAGAAAGGTGTTTGGTTTCACTGTAGCCTTGGATCAAGGAGGATGGAAAGACGGATTCCGACCAACAGCTCCAAACTGTCCCTACAGGACAGTGGAAGTTCCAGAATTTCACTCAGTCAGGTCAAAGTCCTTGCTGGGTCTGTGACAAATTTGTGACTGGAGACTCTCACTGTGACAGAGGCTCTGACCGAGCCACAGGTGCTGGGCAAGCCTGATGAGCAGTCAGGAAAGTATTTACATCTCCAATGCCAATGAGACCGAAATCTGTGACCGATAAGGACACTTGCGCAGGGGCCACCACTGCCTCAGGGTCTCTGTCCAAATCCACAGGGCCAGCAATTAAAGGCAACCCCTCGTTAATGTCTGCAGGGAGAGTGAAGTCCATGGTTATTGTCTCACCAGAGTTCTGCAACGTCTCCTGCTTCTCTGCCAGTCCTGGTCCCGCGGGTGGCAAAGCAAAGAGCTCCGGCTCAGAGGGGGTGACAGTGTGGCGTGGGCAGGGCACAGGGACAGCGCCCGAGGACGTCTCCTCTGAGGGGTCAAAGGAGCAGTTTGTCTCCGAGGGGGTGCTACACTCGTAGCCCTGTCCCGACTCGCTGATGCTCCCCAGGCTGCAGGCTGTGCTCTCCACACTCAGGGGCTCTGCTCAGGTGGGCACAGCCAGGAGGGAAGAGAAAAGGGGACACAGCAAGGGAAAGAAAACCACAGTGAGTCCACAACGCCCAAACACGCAGGTCAGTCCCACCTAATCCCAGCAGTATTTGTTTGATGGCACAAGTGTTTCTTTATTACAGCAACCAAGATCCCCTGCCAGCGCGTACCGAGGCAAGGCAAGATGCCGACAGCAGATGGGAGGCCATCAGTGTTTCTATGGAAATTAAAGGAAACCTCACAGACACTCTGCAAGATAAGCCAAACCCTAAATCCTATCCCCTCGTGCCAACAAGCCCTGGGAGCTGCCCACACAAAGCCTTCATCTGCAGTAGGACAGTGAGGGAATGAACCTATGTTGGGCTCCTTGCAGATCTTCTCACAGTCAGCTCTGTGTGAAAGCAACTTGCACCTGACTTCTGGGGCCTTAACCCAGCCTCTGGAGGAGCTGCCTGTGTCAGTGCTTTGGAAGGACCTCACTCAGGTGTCTAGTGAATAATCCTTTTGTTTTGGGAATGACCTAGGCCACTTCTCCAAGCCCAACACAGGAACAACTGTTTTACAGTCACCTCGGGTTAATGCAGAGACTGAAAAGACTCCTGCTGACATAAAAACTCCATGGCAGACAAAAGAAAAATTACCTGTGCTCTCAATTGCTATTTGATCTTGACCAAAGTGAGCATCCAGGCAGCCAGCTGCAGAGGGAATTGGTGGGGAGCTCCGAGAACGACTTGTGTTTTCCACTTCAACCCCATCCAGGTCATTGTCAGTGAAATCCCTGTGGGGAAAGAGAGAGCCTTGCCACCACCTGCTAAGCAGAGAGATGCAGGCAGGTGAAAGGGTGGCTGGAATTAAAACCCATCAACAAAGAAAGCAATGGGACTGTAGAGACATCACTAGAATTAAAGTCCATCCCTCCCTGCTCTGCAGAGCCTGGATTAGACTTTGCCCTGAGGAGGTGATCTCAGGTAACACAGTGTGGCCAAGACCAGCCCACAATAAACCAACAAGGGCTCTCCAGCTTCCTAGAGAGCATTGCCCTCAGTTCTGTGAGCCTCAGCCTGTTCCAAAGGGGAATAAATACATGGTCAAACACCCAGGGAACACCCAGTTTCATGGAATGGCTGCGGTGGGTCCTTAGTGTGCCAGCAAAGAGCAAATGATGAGAACATATTTTCCCACCCTGGGAAGATTTAAGATTTCAGGTACTTTCCTGTCTTGCATCAGAATTAGGAAAAAAAAATTAAAATCTAAGCCTTCATCTGATGTTTTTAATTGATTCAGCTTCAATATTTCATTTTGACCTATTAAGAGATTTCCGTTTCAACCTTTTTGAAAAGGTGTATTTTGAAAAGTACCTTCTGTAATTAGCATACATTTCAAAAGGAAGAATTTGCCTCAAAGGGAAATTAATTCAGGTTCCAAACCACTAGAAATAAGTGCATTTCTGAATTTAAAAATCTCCCTTCCCAAAACCTCATCAAACTGAGTTCTTTCACCAAAGTCAGCTCTGAATCCCTGTCCCCAGCCTTTTGTGGATGCGTTTGTCTGAAACAAAACTACTTTCAACACACAGAAAAGGACAAGGAAGTCCACATCCAAGCAAACAGTTCTTTTATCTTCCCTCCCCACACCAACTTAGTGTTTGTGGTCTGAGAACACCCCGTGCATCCCTCCATCCTCCCACCCGAGAAACCTTCTGGAGAAGAAAGCGCAGTCTGTTAAGCGGAGGTGCTTTGCAGCAGGAATCTTCACTGGGAGGTTAATATTACTAATTTTAGTGTGAGAATATTCCACGCACGTGGCTCCAGGGTGGAGGACGTACTTCTTCCTTCCTAGACGAGTCTGCTGAGTGAAGTAGTCATAGCGCTCTGATTTTTTCCACATGTAATAATACTCCACACACTCGCCCACCGACCGGGTGCGGACCTGAGGAGAAACACCCCAGTCAGGACACACACTCCCATCCAGGTGCATCTCCTGGAGCAAGGAGCTATTTTCCCATTTAACCAGCACAGAAAATTAAAAGTGCATTACAGTGATTTACATTGCTATGGACACATTGCTGCAGAACAGAAGCACGTACTGAGGTTTCCGAGGTGGCCAGAGAAAGAACTCCCCACAGCACACAGCTGTTGTCACAGACCCGTGTGGGCCACACACACTCGTGCAGGACTTTCCTGCGCTTCCAGCAGCAGCACACTTAGCAGAGAGAGCAAACCTGCATCCATTGTCACTGGCCAGCGTCAACATGCCTACAATTAACCAGTGGTAGAACTGGACTCTCTGGTTCTGCCAACTCCCAGCACAGCAGCATGTCCCGGGGCCCAGCTCTCCCTACAACAGCATCTGCCATTCTAGAGGACCCCAGGGGACTTTACGAAACATCCACATGCTCAACTCACTCATTCACAGAAGTACTGCAAGGGCTGAGAGTTTGGAAAGAACTTTTGAGACTCCAGAAAGGGCTAATCAGTAATTAACTGACATCACTCATGCAGGTCAGTGGTGTTTGTGACTTCTCCCACCTGGAAAATAAGGCAGAGCAGGGCAGTGAACAGCCCATCACCTGCTGGCATGAGTCAACACAAAGCCTGGGATTGGAACTAGGCCATCCTGAACTCCCTGTGTCAGCTGAGGCCCAAAGCACACCTCTGCTGCCTGAGCACCTGCCTCCTTCCCCTGCTCCTGACCTGGGGGGAGCAGCCTTACCTTGTTTGCTTGGATAAGGTGAAAGTTTTTTCCATGGACCCTAAAGCCATGTTCAAAATTTCTACATTCTTCCTCGCTCCAGGCACAAAGCTCATCTGTAGCAGAAAGAAAGAGTTGGAAGAGTTGGTGCAGAATCTAGAAAGAGCTGCATGTGTCTTGATGAACCCAAATAAGGGGGGTCCTCACCTCTGATAACCTTCACGTTGAACCGTAACCTCCTCAGTGCCTCTTCTGCATTGAAGTTGCATTTCACCAGCTCATACAAAGCCTGGGAAACAGAAGGAAATCACTCACAGCACGTACCTGAGCAACACACCACAAACCAGCCCGCTCATAACTCACATTTGTCTCATAAAACTTCTGTTTCCCAGGAGCCACCTTGCTGCTAACCCCAGCTTGACCACCAGCAGAGATTACCCCACTTTTTAAGACACTGGATTAAAAACCCTGGGACTCAACAGATGCAGTTCCACCAGAATCTAACCTGACTAGCTTGAAGTAAACACAGCTGCTCTGAAATGGTTGATCTGCTGACTTTTCCAGTCTTCCCAATGGGAGGGTAACCAACCTCCCCAGACCGCAGCTGGGCACACACCCTCACTTATGCATGAGGATCACTGGAGTTTGACCTCATTCTGACCTTTGCAGGGAATGTGGCACTGTGGGGCCAGCACCACCTGGGTTTGCGTGGGCTGCAGGAGGCCCTGAGCTCACCTGCTCGTTGTCCTTGACCACCTCTCCCTCTGGCAGGCTGCTGGCAGACAGCTCGTCCCACTGCCGCTTCACGGCGCGGTACAGGAACTCTTCCACCTCCCTCTCAGGGAGGATGTTTGGGTCCCAAAGCAGCTGATCTTCATTCTCATAGGCTAACAGAAAAAGCACTGAAATAAGATAATCAAACAGAGAATTCTGCTGCTTTTTGAGAAGTGGTCTGCACGGACATGCATGGGGGAGACAAAGGAGGGAGGAAATCTTTGCTTGGTACTCCAATTCAGCACCAGAGATGACGAACATCTCTCCAGGCACTGCATTTTCCCTCCTGATTTTGGAGGCAGATAAGCTCTTTATATCTCTTTTAGGGCCTTTGGCACAGGCTCAGCTTGCTTCCATTGTTTCAGAAAGGTTGGCTGACAAAAGTTTTCGTTATCATATTCTCAAAGATTGCTGTTTTGATTAATTAATCTTGGCAAATAAAGACCGTTTTAGCTTTCTTGTCCAGAAGCTCAGCAAGCTGGCACTCATATACAATTGTGTCATTATTGGACACAATCTGCAAATCAAGGCACCTCTGCCTACTCTGCAGACATCCCAAAATCGGAAACAGATCACCTCCAGGGAGCACTGAATGACACTAACTCACTACTTAAGGAAGATGTCAGAGAAAATAAATCAGAGTATCCCCACATGAGTGTTCCTTCTCTTTGGCTACAGCTGAGACCCCCTCCTGCAAATCTATCACACCAATTCAGTTCTCAGTGAGCTTCACCAATTCTGTACCTGTGCTCCCATCTCTATTAACTCAGGCTCATTTCAGCCAGTAAATCTGAATGTCAGCACTGAAAGTTGCCAAGCCTGGAGATAAAGAGCAGGACTGGTGATCCAGAGCCCATAAGATCCCCCTGCCAGCAGCCCTACACCCAAACTAGGCACAAAGAAGAGGCTCCCTTACCTTTTTGCCTGTGCCTGTTTAAGCGGAGGATGGGAACAGTGGCCTGGTACTGAGGTCCAACCATGATCTCCTGAAATCCCACAACAGAGAGGTGAGAAAATTGAAATGGGAAATGCTCCATGCAGGCTGTACTTCATGATTTAGGGACTACACCACTACAAGGCTGATTTATTTACTGGTAGCCCCCTCTGTCACTATTATTTCTAGTGAACCCTGACTATTTTATAGGGTAACTAAGAAGATTTACTACCAACCAGATGATACTGTAAGGATCTTCAGCATTTACATAGTTTTAATGTAAAAGATCTATGGCAAGCAGCTAAGGTTGGAAATAAAGTAAAGCAGCTTCTCCTGCAACCTTCACAGCCAGGATGAATTTGGAAGCCTGCTCCTCTCTTTAGAAAGATAGTTCCCCCTGAGTAAATCCTGTTGGGAATACTGCATAGCATTTCACCTTTATAGGGCCACAGGCTGCAGATTTAATTTACCAAGGCACAACAGACTTCTCTTATCTGAAGCAGAAGATAATTTCGGGATTGTGTTAAAAACCCCTCTTGTAACCCACATCTGCCACTGCCATCCACAAAATGCAAGGCATCAAGAAGCCAGTTGGGGAAATAACACAGTGCTTTGGTGTCATGCATTTTTCAAACTCAGGAGCCACCTTTCCCAACGCACTTGGGTCATTTACCTTCTTACACTCGTTGGATGGGATGGAATCCACCTCTGAGTCCTCAGCCATGGAGGAAGCACATGGAGATGAACATGCCTCTTTGTCTTCATCAGCAAGGAAGTTGTTTGCTTTGTGGGAAAGGAAAAGATCTGTGGTTACGAATTTTTTATTCTATTCCTTCACGTTCCCTCTCCTTCCCTTCATTTTCTGTCCTAAAGTCCCTTTCAGAATGGTCTACAGTGACAGCTTACCTGTATTTTAATTTTCTCACTTTAAGTAAAAGAATTTGGACACTTGCCACATGGATGGCCAACCTGGGGAGCTCAGACACCTTAATATTGCAAGACAGCAGAAGAATAACATCACTTCATGCAGAGTCCCTGTCATGTGCTTTGGCTTCCCACATATTCCAATATTTAGGAACTGCCACAATACATCACTCCACTACTACTACTGAATTTATTGACTTGTAGAGATGTCAGATGAGGTACTGATCTTTCAGATTGCAACTACAGCAGGCAGCAAAACAATTCCCACTCTCTCAGTATTCTGAGTTACAGCTCAAGACAATTCTTCCCTCATCCCACTGCCCATCAACGCTCTGTCCTGTCCTACCCAAATCCCGGTAAACGCCTCTGCCATGCAGACAGTCCCCAGGAGGAAAAGTGGAAAATCTGATGTCAGGAGACTGACAAAATTAAGACAACCATTCTCACCCTCCCCTGCACATCATATGTAAAAGTGAACAGCAGCTACTTAGGAACTAGTGACACATACAGCCAGGCTGGTTTGGGAATAAGTCCGATGCATCGTGGGACGTGACGGATGGAGTCAGATCGTCAGCTGAAGATTGTGTCTCCTCCTCTTCTTCCCCTGAAAGCAAATCCTTCGCTATTTGTTCCTTTTAACAACAACAAGAAAGTGAAAAATATTTTTAAATTAAAAAAAGAATACACGAGGAGGAGTGAGGCCTAGAGTAAAAGCATTTCTGGCCAACAGTGGCCGCATCCACAGATCTCCTCACCCTCCCACAGCTTGTCCAAAGACAGATTCTCTCTCACACTCCCACAACACCCAGACTATTTTCCCTAGAAGCACTTTAACAAGTGTCATGAGTGGCTTCCTACGGAAGCCAGAGAGTATGAGCAAGCATCCCTTTCTGTAGGGCTCCACTCACAGCAAATATCTCAAAGATCATGAAAGAGGAAGAAAGGAAAAAAAACCCAACCCCCCCAAAAAACCCCACTATCTACAGACTTTAGCTAGAACAGGAGCAGCCATGGATTCACCTGGGAAGATACAAAGTTTCCCTGGCTTTTCACACACCCACATCGATGTGCAAATACTTGTAACCAGTTCCATACAGAGTTTTTACATTTTGAAACAGGTATCCTTTCTCCCTTCCTCTCTAAACACTTTACACTCATGTTTCTGCACTTCGCGCTCCTCACTGGGACACAGAACTAGGCAGGCCCCTTCCAACCCCTCTGAAATGGGGAGAACCTCAAAAACCTGTTCAGAACCAGGCAGAGAGCTGCTCTCACCTTATCCAGAGTCATATCAGGGAGATTGGGAGTGATGTCATTGCTCTCGCTGTCCTGCTCCGAGATGGGATCAGATGCCTCATAGCCATACAGTGCGAGCAGCTCCTCAAATGGCATTTCACTGCTCTGAGCAAGAGGAGGACAAAGCTGCATCAGGAAGAGAACAACCACAAAAGCACCACACCAGCTAGAACACAGACAGCCAGAGGCAGTTAGGGCAACTCTGCTCCTCTGGGGGCTCTAAGCAGCCTCAGGTGACACTGTTGGGACCCACTGTAACCTGTCACTCTCAAAGGTATGGAAAAGCCAGGAACTTTCAACCCAAAGCAATATAGTCTAGGGCATTTAAAAAATACACTTATCTTTTATTCTAGATTTCAAACAGGTGAAAGATGCCAGACAGCACAACTGTATTTAACTGTATCTGGCCTGAAGAGACACTGCCTGTCACCAAGAACAGTTTGTATTCCACTGAGTTCTCTGTGGGACCACCCACAGCTGAAGTCAGGGCTTCACACAGCAAACAAGCAAATCCTCCAGGTAATTTCCCTTCCCCTCCCCTGCTGCCTTTACCTGAGAGGCACTGAAACTCTTTTCCAGCTCTTCTAAAGATTTCTGCTTCTCCTGAGTATCATCCTCCTCCCTTTCTTCCCTCACACCGTAGTTCTGGGAAAGGATCTCTGCCAGGTTCAGTCGATGATCAGCTGATCCCATTGACACAACTGCAGGGATCAGAAGAAGTTGGACACTAGCACCACCTTGGACCAAATCTTGAGATGCAACAAAGCCAGGGATGATCCCTTCTTGTGTGTGTGCAGACATGATAAGCCAGAGGAAGAGATTAGGCAGGACAGAGGGGAACAAAGATCACAACTGGCAGCAGCCACTGCATCAGCACAAAGCCTGGTTTTATGCACATTTGAGTCCCATAGCTGACTGGAAGCTGAATCTAAAGGTTTTCTGAGTATTTGTATCTTGCTCCTCACTGGATTCACAACGTGTTCACACACTGTAGCTTTTCCTTCACCTGGGGGCATTTTTAGGGTAATCACCCCTTACTCAAGAATGGGCAAATGGACACCTGTAGGAGCTTCAGCATCTTTAAGCCTTTCTGCCTCTGTCAAACAGCATGGGAATGAACCACCAGGCTGGGCAGATGTTGCAAGGAGAAGGGAAGTGATCACAGTAACTTTGTTTCCTTTGGAAAACAGACAGAGGGATGTGAGGCCTGAGGTACCTGCTGCGCTCTGAAGGGCGGGCTCTCCAGGACATAGGCCACGGGCTGGGTATGCGACCACCCTCGGGCTCTGCCGGCCAACAGAGGCCTTCAGGAAAAGAGAAAAACATGGCTGAGACAGCTCTCCTTAAAAACACAACACCCTTCCACCCACTTCACCCCACCAGCAAATGCAATTCATTTAAGTTCAAAGCAAAAGTTACCCAAACTCTCACAGGGCAGTATTGGGAATTGTTCAAAACAGCTCATGGGGGGTACTGAACAGTTCTTCCTGGCCTCCTCACCTTCCCCTCAGTCCATGTGTTCCCATTCCATCTATTTTACCTCCAGCACTCCATTCACTACTTATCCCCCACCAGTCTAAGACCTCAGACCTCTGTGGTCTATATCTTCACTTAAAAGGACCTAGATCCTCAGCTGTTATTCTAAACACACACATTTGTGTCTGAGCACAGCATTTTTAGGGACTGATCTTTCAGAAAGCAACCAGCCACAACACCCTGGCTTCTCCCTGATGCCTCACTGCAGCCAGAAGCTCAGAGGCATGAGTAAAGACACAGCTGAGCAGGCAGAGAAGGAGTCTGGTAGGACCACGAGTGGCACAGCAAGGTGGGAGAGGCTGAGCCAGGCAGAGCTCGAGAACAGACACCTGCAGGGTGGCATTTGGTGCTCGGTCACAAGTTCAGGCAGCAGCATGGGCTGAGGAAAACAACCCAGACAGACAGAACATCTGCTGCTCCTCAGGCTGCTGTGCATGGAAGTGCTGTTCATCAAGTTCAGCCTAGGCAGGGAGCAAACAGGTAAACAACCAAAGCTTCTGGGTGACTGAGAGCACCTGATTGCAGAAGAAAATCCCAAAGTTAGTCCCCCAGTCCCCACTGACATCTCTGTAGGATTCTCAGCTGTGCACCATCACTTCTCACTGACTCAGTTGGAGCCAGGACATTTACAGCCTTCCATAGAAGCCTCTTACAATTTATTTAAGAAAACACAGTTTAGCTTCACATTAAAATTTATCTTCTAACAACAAAGCAAAGTATTCACCAAAAAAAGCCACCACAAGCTGTGGGGTTCTGGGTAAGTGCCTTCAGCTATCAATATACAGACTGGAAATTCCATAATAACAAAGGAGATGTCTCCAGTCCACCATCCCCCAAGACAACCCTCCCAGAGACCATCCTGGCTCCAGACAGAGCCCTGCAACCATGCACACCAAAAGAGAAAGGAGAAGCTATGGGATGATGAAAGGAGAAGGGGAATGACTCCATTTTGAGGATGGTCATACCAGGAAATGGCTCTGTAAGTTGGGAAAGTGTCAATGTGCCTTTGTTGGGCTTTGCTGGAATGTGACCGAGCACAAAACCCTCTTGGATAAATCCTTCCAAGCAAACAAGTCTGGCTTCATAGAAAGGGTGTGGTCTACCCTTACTCCTTCCAGGTCTTGGACAATCTGCAGAATTCACTTTGCTCAGACAATGATCTATAGATCAATGGCACCTCCTGGCCTGAAGATCAATAAGGTCTCTGAAAACAAAGACTGAAGGAGTTGGCTGGATGGGATGGCTTGAAAAGGCGTCAAGAATACTTCAGGAACAATGAGATCTCCTATTAATAACCAGGAGGATTGGCCACTGCAACAGTGTGACAATTTCATAACTAATCAAAAGTTTAGTTCTCCAAGCAGTGATGGAGCACCAGAGCAAATGGGAATGCTGGAGTCACCACGGAATATCCAGCACTGCTGGAGCTGAGGAAATAAAAAACAAGTGACAGACAAAGCAAATGGCCCATTCCATGCCCAAATTTAAATACGTCTAGAATGGAACAATCCCTCAGCTTATTCACAAATCCAAAAGACCACAGAAACAAGAATCAAAGGACTAGAAGAAAAAGGCAGGCCTGGCTTAAAAATGCAACTGATGACAGAATATTCTTGATTACCCTGATTACCAATGCCATGGGATGTGGAGTTGCTTGGTCTGAAGGTGAGGCAGCCTGACACTATAAATCCAAACATCACACAGGAGCCAGAAATGCAAGAGCATAGCACACACCAGAAACACAGAGAACGGTTCTGGGCCAGGGTATCACTGCTCTTGCTGCTGGTGAGGGATTCCAACACCATCAAAGGTCACAGCAGGGAACTTTAGTTATTCTCACAGTTCAAGTGATGCTGGAAACTGGCTCTTATGCCCATGGGACATTTAATCTTGGAGGGCAAAAAGGGAGATTAAATTACTTTAGCAGTCCCCAGCACTGCTTTCCTCCTGCCAGCTTCTGCTGCTCAGGCATAAGTGTAACTTTCTTCTCAAAAGTTACACTGAGGTTGGTCAACTACTCACTCTCGTGTTTGTGTTTCTGGGTGACTCCTGCACTCCCTCCTTAGGTGTGGACTCAATGTTTTGAGCACATGGAATGAAGCTCAGCCATCATTTAGGAAAAATGGGCAGAGGCAGAGTCTGAGCTTTATGCCCTGACCAAATCATTTTCCAGTGTGAAGCCAATTGTGTCTGCCCTGAGAAAACCTTCCAGACTGAAACTACTCTTGCAAAAAAGTGAGGAAAAGAAAAGAAATTTCCCTTTCCAGTGTTATCCTTCAATAATTAACGTAATTTCCTGAGCCAGTCTAACACATATTTTAGATTCAGCAAGAAGCATTCCTGCTTCCTCTGCCTTGTCCACACTCCTTGGCCGCAGGGCCATTTTCCACAAACTCCAACTGTAGCCAGAGAGAAGCAGCATGGATGGAAATAGATTTGTCCTGCAAGTTACGTCTCTGAAAGACAGAAGAATGAACAGGTGACACAACACATGGGCCACCTTCTGCACTGCTCAGGAAGATCAGAGCCCCATCACAGCTGTGCAGTGTCACAGCAGAGATGCTCCACAGCCAAACCTCATCCAAGAGACAATGACAGTTCCTGGATGTCCCCTCGACAGAGCTCTCTGAGCCACCGCTGTGCAGGGTGCCAAGGCAGCACTCTGGCCCAACAATGTGACCAAATAACACTTTGGCTCAAGTGAATAAAACAGCCTTGGTGCTCCACCAAAGGCCAAAGTATCGTGGATGGGCAAACAGGCCAGGCAGCACGTTCCTCATGCAGAACGCTGAAATACCCTGGAAGAGAAGCCTTGCCTTCAGACAAGATGCTGTTAGAGCCAAAGGGGACCCAAGACCCTGCCACAGAGTACCTCAAAGTCTTCCCAGCACCCTTGTTCCATGTTGTGGTCACCATGACGGTCACGCCATAGAAATGAAGTGTGATGTGTCACAACAACCATTACACCAGGTCAAGGATATTTGAGGGACAAGACTCGATGGGCAATGGCATCACCAGCTCAAGGTGTGACGGAGCAATGGCAGTAACGCTTCAGCACAAGACACCAAGGCAAACACGACATGGCAACTGGGGAGTCAGTGGGGAGACCCCACCTGGTCCCCCTTGCCTTCTGGCCCCTAGACAAGGTGGTGAGAACCATCCTGACCACCCAAACCAACCATTCCCGACCCATTCCCCAGCCCTCTGCCATTCCCGGATCCTGACCTCCGTGCTCTCCGGCCTCTCAGGCGTGCTCAGGCCGCCTCTCATCTGAGAGCCTCTGCGAGCCCCTTCCAACGGCTCCACACCCCGGACCCGGCTCCAGCGATCCCACACCGCTGTCGGGTTCTGCTGGGCCATACCCCGGGGCTCCCAGCCCGCTTTTCCCCCGGGCCTTTCCGCCCGCCCTCTCTCCCCGCGGTCCCGCAGCCCCCGGCCCGCAGCCCCTTCCCGCCCCTCTCCGGGCCCCTCTGCCGCGGGTCAGGCCGCGGGGTCCCCGCGCCGGCGCCGCCCGCCCCGGCTCTCCCGCCGTGTCCCGCCCAGGAGCCCCTTCCCCTGCCCGCCCTCACCGGCGCCCCCAGCCCGGCCCCGGCGCCCCTCGGCCCCAGCCCAGCCCACCCCCGCCCCTCGGCCCGTTGCCGCCCAGGGCCTCGGCGTCCCTCAACCCTTAGGCCCCCACCCTGGCGGCCAGCGCCGACCCATCACCCCGCTGCCGCAGGACGCCGGCCCTGGGCAGCCACGGCTCGGGGGTCCCGGTGTCCCAGCCCGGCCGGGAGCGGCGCCGGGCCCGGCGCGACCCCGGCAGCGGCTCCGCGCTCACCTCCGCCATGGCCGAGCGCGAGCGGCAGGGGGCGCGGGCCCCGGATGCGGCGGCGGCCGCTGATTGGCTGTGGGGCGAGGGGGCGGGGCCGGGGCCGGGGCCGTCTGAGGGGCTCCGGTTCGGGTCCCGGAGCCGGGGCCGGGCCGGGGTCGGTGCCGGTTCGCACTGTGGGCGGGGCTCTTGTCCCGCCCCGCCGGTACCGCCCGGAGATGTGCCTGGGGAGCGGCACGGAGGGAGGGCAGTGGAGGTTACCGGTACTCGCAGCAACTCTCCCCGAGGACCGGCCGGACCGTTTTTGGTCGCTACCGGAGCTACCCCGGGATCGCCGCTGTGAGGCCTCGCGGTTCGAGCCCCGCAAGGAAATGAATCCCCCGAGAGCTGGGGGCCGGTCCTGTGCCCCTGTGCCGGGGCAGGCGGTGGGAAGGCCCAGGGACACACTGGGGGCCACACAGGTCAGAGGAAAAGCCGTGCTGGCAACCTAAGCTTTCTACGTGTATCACGAAGCTTGAGCCTCCAGGAAACACTTTCAGGGATCCTCACTGATGACTCCCTTGATAAAAAGTCATTGCGTGTCATTTAGAGTTCACAGAAGAGGGAGATAAGGATTGGAGCCCAGAGAGAAAGCTCCGTGCTTCGCAAGGACTGGGGTGTGCTGTGGCTGTGCTTCAGGAACCCCAGAGATGCGCTTGTAGAAGGTGCCTGATGGGATTTTGCAGCTCTGTTTAACTGCTGATGACCACATGCTTTCGGAGAACAATCCTCCAGCACAAGGAAGGAACCCATCTCCAGGGATTCCTGCAGTGAATGGCCTTGCCAGGCTCTCCCCCATCCCCACAGCCCCTCGGGGACCCCCTGATCCCTCAAGGACTCATGGCTGAGCCAGCGAAGCAGCCCTTCCCTCGGGGTGTGCAGTGACACAGTGCACAGGGACATTTGCCACCAGATCTCACTGATAGGTCCCTTGGGTTATCATCCAGCTCATGCCAGTGCCTGTGCCTGGATCTGCCTCTGGCTATGCCCACAGAGGCCTCGTGCTCAGTCTCTGGGAGCAGCCTCTCCACCCTGGCAGTTGGCTCCATGCTGGGTTTTGCTCACGCTTCTGAGCTCAGGAAGCAAAGTGTTATCAAGTGCTTCTGAAGTGGTGGTGGCCCTCGAGCTGAGAACCAGAGCACTTCACCAGCTCTTTGTTCCCTCGCTGGGAGCTGTCTGGCTCTTCTCAAAGGACTAACAGTTTGCAGATGCTGTTTGTTCAATAAAAAGAGTAATCTCTTCTCCAGCTTCAGAAAAACGTCTACAGAAACTGCTGCTTTCTGCCTTGCTCCCAGCAGTGCATCTGGGTGTTCTGTCACCACAAAAAGCAGAGAAGTCAGGGGGTTGATGTTTGGCTCAAGGCCTGGGGTTTTGGATTAAGGTCTGAGGAGAGCTCCACTCATTATTGAGGGTCTGTCCTGGAGCAGTGCCTCAGCCAACTTTTGCTTTCATTTAGTGCTTGCACTGACAATTGCAGGCTGAGTCTCTTCTAGCAGCTGCACTTCCCTGAGGGAGCACTGAAACACCTGTCAGGAGACACCTCCATTGCCTGGGACATTGATTTCTATCCTCAGAATGACCAGGCAACACATCCTGCAGCCCTGCCAGGCTCTGAAGGCAGCACATCGCCCATCCCTGTGGCTGAAGCCATCATCCTAACTCAGAGATTTTAGTGCCTGACATTCAGTATTCTGAGATTTTCAAAGGCATTTTAAAAAGCCTGAAGGGCAGTGATTCAGGCTCTCCAGGTGCTTGCAAGTGATTGTCAGGAACTCTGACAGCAGCTCTTGTACAATTAGCTGCTCTGTGGACAGAGACTATAAATCCTAGATGGGTGAAATGGCTTTGGCTGAATCCGGGATTGCTCTGCCTGCAAAACCAGGGTGGCCTGACATCGTGCCCTCTTTTCTCTCCTCCGCCTGTGCCCTGCCTGGTAAGCAATTCTGCTTCTTGGAAAAGCTTTGCAGCTCTGAGACAGAGGGCAAATTCTTTTTCTTTGATGCAGCTCATCCACGGGGTGTTTAGCCACAACGTATTGTAGATAAAAAGTTTACATGGGTGAAGAAAGCAGCGTTGAGAGGGGGAAAAAAAGTGTCAGTATTGGTAAAGGACTGACTCTGCCTGGGAAAGGGGAGATTTGTATGGAGCTGTGTCCTGCCGTGGGTGCAGAGTGGGCTTGATGCCGAGGAGAGCACAGACAAGCTCGGACTATAAAAAACTCTGGGTTTCTGGTGGTTTGAGGCTGCTGACAGACAGAACAGCTCCAAGGCTTAACAGAACAGCTATGAATTAGGCTTTAGAGAAGCATCAGTTCTCACCAATGCTAGATGGAGCTCTGCTACTCCAAACACTGCACCCGTGTAGGCTTTCAGAGGAGTGTTCATACTTCTGAACTGTGCCGTGGCTGTCAGCTGCCCAACACAGCTTCCAGGGACCCCTTCCAGGTTTTCTGAGGCAGAGAGGACAGGTGGTAGGATGGCTGGGTCAAGGTGAGCATCGTGGCTATATAGCTCCCTTCTAGTCCTGTTGTCCTCCCAGCCTGCCTCCCTCCCTTCCTCCTTCCACTTCATCACAACCCACAAATGTAATTTATTTACAGTCAAAACACCATATCATGGTCTCTGCAGGGCTCACAAAAATGGGTGTGATATCTACAGACGTAAATTCAGTGCAGACTTGGGCTTGCACACTCAGGATGAGTCCTGCAGGTCAGATAATGCCCAGGCTGCCATCCCATGTGCTGAAATCCCAGCTGGCACCACAGGGCACAGGCAGGAAGATGTGGTTTGACAGCAGTTCAAGTAGGCACGCCGAGGGTTTGCAGTTTTCACAGCCATTGCTCCTCACAGCTGCCAAATAAACCACCCCTGGGATGGCCAATCCTTTCAGGATGTCAACGTTCCAAAAAGGCCAGCAGTGAGAGGATAGGAATTCTTTTTTCTCTCATGCTCTGCTGTGTAGTGACAGCCCGAGGGACAGCCCAGGGGACAGCAAAGCCACACAAAGCTGCCGAGAGACACAACGGCTGCTCGCTGGCCTATGGTGCAATGTCCCTCTGACCTGCTGCTTCCCCACAGCTCCTTGGCTTCTGTGGGGTCAATCCTGCAGTCAGTGAAGCTCCTGCATCTGAAATATGTGCTGAGGGCAAGTGTTTCTTGCTGGTGTCAGTAATTAACAGCAGATGCTTGATGAGGGATCAAGCTGGTGTGGAGGCCAGCCATGCCTGGACTTGGGTCTCCGTGCCCCTCTGCCAGGGCAGGGTCTCCATGTCCCCGTGGCTCAGGGCATCCCAGAAACCCCTCATCCACCTGGCTGGGCAGCTTGACCCCCTCCAGCCTTGGGCCTGTCCCCACCAGCCCTTGGCCAAGGGTGGCACGGGTGTGTTTGTTTACCTGTGCACATGTCCTGCACACTCACCCCTGAAAACAACCCCCCTCCCATTCCCTCCATGCTGTCTGAGGGCTGTGGGTGTGCAACCTCGAGGGAGGGAGCTAAATGAGGGAGCACTGATGAGGAACTCATTAATTCTGGTGCCTGTCAGCCTTGCAGAATGATGATAAAATGCTGCATCCTCCTGGAGCAGCAGGAGGCAGCGGCAGGACCGGGAGGGAGCAGCCTGGCCATCCCACACCCCGCCCTGCAGCCCCCCATCCTGCACCCCTGTGTCCTGATATGGAGCTTGCATCCAGTCCCCCTCTTCCCCTGGATCACCCAGGAGGATTGGGAGTGTTGTGGGGTGGATAAAGGTGGGATTGTGTAGGCACCATGTCCACCACAGCTGCAACCCTGTGACAGCAGGGTTTGGAGGGGTGTGTGGGCTTGGATGGCACCTGGAACAGGGATGGTGCCCTCCTTTCCAGCCCCTGGAACAGGGATGGTGCCCTCCTTTCCAGCCCCTGGAACAGGGATGGTGCCCTCCTTTCCAGCCCTGTGCACACACAGGTGCTTTGGTGTGTGACCACGTGCCTACGTGTGCCACTGCACAGGGTGGCACCTTCATGGGGCACCAGCCTGAGTTACTCTGACTGCCTGGACGCTGACAGAGGCTGTGGCGGTGCCTGGCAGCATTCCTAATGAATTCAGTGCTGTCCTTTGCATCAAAAAGCCACAGGAGAAGGCATTTCTCGTCCCCATCTTTATTCAATGCACCAAACAAGCCACTCCTGGGCCTCACACTCACAACATCTTGTTCACAGCTGCAGCTTCAAAAGGACCAGGGGAGAAGGAGAGGGAGATTGTGTGGGAGGCACGGAGCGTGCTGGGGGTGCTTGTGATCACCATGTCCCATCAGGGAGGAGCTGAGATCCCCTGGACACCATTCCAGCTCTGCTCCTCCAAGCTGCTGGGACCTGGCTGTCCCCAGCCATCCTGCAAGGCCAGTCGAGATGCCTTGGACATGGTGGAGCAGAGGGGCAGGAGGTGGATGGAGAGCAGTGGGGTTCTGTCCTACTCAGAGCTGCCTCTGCCTCCTCCTGTTCTTCCTTGCTTCACTCTCAGCCCAGCCCCATCCATCTTACAGGGCTGAAACCCAATTACCATCCCAGGGAGGGGGTGGTGCAGCAGCAGAGATGTCCATTAGCCTCGGGGATGGAGATGGAGAGATAGGAGCTCTAATGGCCTCACCAGGACTCTGATGACAGCCTGGCTGCCCCTGCCCACACTGGGGTGACACCAGAGTGGTTCAGTCCTGGTTTGCAGCCCATGACAGGGATCTCGATGCAGAATTGGAGCCCTGTGCATACACACGTGTGCCTTGTGTGTGCTTGCATGACTTAAAGCCACTCCAACACTCACAGGAGCTGCCCCAGGGGCGGCCCAGCCATCTGACTGTAAAGCAGCCCAGAGCTGCTCCCTCCTCACCCTCACTTGTCCCACTGGAAGGATATTTGGCGGTGGAGCCTGCTGTGCTCTGAAGTTTAATTAACCCTGTCTCCCCCCTGAACAGGCTTCCCTTCCTCTGCTCAAATGCCACAAATGATCCTTTGCAGATGCTAATCTGCAGAAGGAAAAAAAAAAAAAAGGATTCCACATTTAATTGCAGAACATAAAGATATTACAGGGTCATTAAAACACCATGAATATGGAAATGAAATCCACAGGCATCCATGCAGATAATGGCAGGGAAAAGGGAGTTGCAGGTGAAGCTGAAAGGTGGAAAGGTCAGCTCCATCTGGATGCATCATTAATCCCCTATTTCAGGCAATCTCCAATTGCCAGGGGGGTGTCTTGGGGGTCTCGGTTGTGCTGGCTGCATCCCACGAGACCCGCAGCAGGGGGAGGGTGGTGCTGCCCTGGGCAGAGGCCAAGTGATGAGGGTTGGCCCTTGCTGTGGGTGTTTTGGGTATCAGCCTCTGCCTGCAGCTGCAGGAGCCTGCAAAGATGGCTCAAATCCTTGCCAAACCTGGTCTGTGACTTGGACCGTGGGACCCGACAGCCCAGGGAGGGAGGCTGAGATGGGTGTGCTCTTCAGGGACTCCTTCCCATCCCAGGCCAGCTATGGAGCCAGGCTCAGCTCCCTGTGTGCCTCATTACTGGGTTGATCCCAGCACCCTGTCTCCCCTCCGCCCCGGCTCCCTCCTGCTGCTCACGCTGCCGGCTTGACACTGACGTGAGCTGCTAAGTGGAAAAAATTAATAGGGGCCTCGCTAATTGGAGCTGAGACACCAAGAAAGAGAGAGACACAGGCCAGGGTGGCTCTGACGCCGGCTGCAGATGGGTGATGGGTGCAGTGGTGTGGCAGGGGCCACTGCCACCTGGACTTGGGCCATGCCCAGGGTGCTGCTGTGCCTCTGTCCTTGCAGCCTTTGGGACATCCCGAAGGAGCTCCAGCCCCTGGCATTCGGATCCTGCCAGCTGTCACTGCCTGATGGGAGGGCATGGATGAGGAGGGCGTGGTGCTGCTGGGACACCTCTGGATCCTGGCACCCTCCAGACCCCCAGCACAGCGCTGCGGTGCGATTGTGCCGAGCTGCCAGAGCCCCCCTGCTCTCCCAGCAGCAGCTTTTGCCTCCAGGGAGAGCATGAGGAGGAGAAAAGCAGATTAGAGTTATCGCTGCATCTCCTCGCTGAGCTGAGAGCTAAATGTCAGATCACATCTGACACAGCTCCGAAGGGGAGGGCGAGGAGTCCCGGCGCACCCCTCATCTCGGGGGGTACCTATGGGGGCACAGGCGGTGGGGCTGGCAGCTGGACGCCAGCCTTCCCCCAGGAGCAGACGGAGGAGATGGCTGCCTCGGGGTCCCGCTGCCTTGCCTGGCTGGCAGAATCCCAACTGCAGCCCCAGAAACTTTCCTCCTCCGGTTCCCATGGAAACGAGGAATTTTCTTCTCCCCAAAGTTGAGCTGTTGCCTGTGCTCTCTGCCCAAGTCGAGCCCCTTCACCAGAGCCCCGTGGATCCATGGTTTGGTGGGAGCTGCTGGTGCGGCTGGCACCGTGCCTCGGCCGTGTCTGTGGAGCCAGAGCCCGGCTCTGGAGCTGGGGCAGCACAGACGCCCTGCTCGGGCTGTTCCTGTGCCAGACCAGGGTTTCCTGACAGGGGGACAGGGGCCGAGGAGGAGGATCATCACCTGCTCAGCACACCCTATCATCTCCACAGCTCAAACAGAGAAAATGAGCAGCTTTCTGGGAAAATAGCCCGGCAGAGTGACCAGAGGGCCCTCGGTTCAGCCCCAGCCATGGTGCAGCGTGAGCCCCTGAGACTGATGGCCACACAGCAGGAGCCAGCTTTGGGCTCCGGCTGGGAAGGACACTTGGGGAGTGATTTGAGGCTGTCCATCAGCAATCAGAGGTTTCAGCGCTCTGCTCACCTCTGGCAGGAAGAGGACAGCCTGACGTCTGCTCTGATGAAAGGAAAAGCTTTCCCCATCCATCAGTCCTGTGGGCTGGCAGGAGCTGGCATCGGGCACCAGCCCTGGGGGCACTGAAATCCAGAGGGCTGAGCTGCAGGAGCTTTTCGTGGGATAAATCTGGAGGAGTCAGATTTAGACAACAATGACTAAAACTGAGCTTTAGTAAAAATTAACTCCAAAGAGGGGAATGTTCCAGGCGCTGCCATTTGCTGTCAGTAAAAATAAACCAGCAGGTTAAACACAGCCTTTTCCTCCTGGGTGCTCACGTGCCAGATCAGAGAGCTTCCTCCTGCTGAAATGGTTAAAAGCATAAAATCACCGAGGTCCAGCTCTGCCCTGTTGAGCATCATCCCCGGGGCTGAGATGGGGACCTAGGGCCCCTCAGTACTCAGGGGTGCATCAGGGTTGGGGTCACCTTGTTAGCACATTGTTTGGGGTCCAGCGAGCACCTGCTCCACATCCAGGACTTGGAGGGAGCTGGAAACATCAGATGGTTTTTAAGGCTCACTGGACTCCTGGCAGGGCCCATCCCTGCACCAGCAGAACCTCCCAGCCACACAGCCCCCTCCCAGGGCCAGCTCCTTCCCTCCGCCTGCCATTCTCACTGGGGTTTTAATTAGTGCTCCTCTGTATATTCAGCAAGCAGGAGCCCAGAATGGAAATGTACAGGTGTCCCCTTGATCCAGTTTCCATGGTTGCCGCATCGAGGTGGGGGCTACATTTTTTTTAATATATTTAATAATTTTATTACAGTGGCTTCAATCCACTGGCGAAGAAGGGAAGGGGGGAGAGCGTGGGGGAATAAAAAATGCTAGATGAAAAGGCCATGTTCCCGTGGCTGGGCTTATTTGCTGTCATTCTTTTTCTCTTATTAGCAAGCGCTGTTTTCCAAGATGCTCAGAGTCCAAGAGCTCACTAACGAGATCCCAGCTCTTGCTGGTGTGGGGGAACAGCCCAGACAGCCATGCTGGAGCCACACAAATGTCTGTGGGGCCACCCTAGAAGCCAAGGGAGAGGAGCAGGATGGTGCTGAGCAGAGTGGGCATCAGGAACACCACTGAGCTATGCTGACATGTCCTCATCCCTGTTCCCACCCTCACTCCCCTGCCCCATCCAGCTTGTGTGTAGGATTGTCCCTGGCATCCCCCACCACAACAGCAAAGCTCCCCTGGCCTCAGCCCACGAAGGAACCAAGGCCACCCCCAGGCAGCTCTTGGGGACACTGGGTCAGTGCCACACTGCCAGGCCCTGTGCACAAGGAAAGCCCAGGGAGCCCCGGGCAGAGTCCTGCAGCCCTCCCAGGGAATTGGGCTCATGTTCAGGGACTTGCAGCACCACAATCTCTTTGCTCTGCCCCATCCTCACCCGGCGTGGTGGCACTCAGTGAGGGTGGTGGCTGCTCCGGGGCTCTGAGTGCCAGCACCAGAAACTCTCATCCTTTCCTCTCACCAAATCAGTCTCAATCTCCTCTGGTGCGACCAGTGCAGTGTGTGAACGTGCCCATCCTTCACCATCTGATTATTTAGCCCCGACCCTGCCTGTGAAAGCAGGCAAAATCTTCTCTGTTCACCCGGAGCTCAGGATGGGTTTCAGCTTTTGTGCAACGGGCGTTAAAAATAACACAGAAACGGCATAGGCCCAGGAAAAAGCCTCTCTCCTTGCACTGCACTGTGTTGCTCGGCTTGCCAAGTAGGAAGAAATCCCCTCTCCTCCTGGCAACGTCCCGCACTGTGGCAGGCAAACACACATGCCGAGCCACGGACCTATTAGTCACCAGTAAATGTTCTTTTCTCTCCCGATTTGTTTCCCTTTAAGCTTGATGTTTTCCTCTCCTGCTGCCCGGGCCTCGTTAGGCTGCAATTAAAGCCAGGAATCAAAGCGGCATGGTGCAATTAAAACTCGGGGCGGGACGCGGGATGCCCCGGGGAAGCCAGCAGCCGGCGCTGGGCTCTGCTCACGCACAGCCTGTCCCCTGCACGGCCCCGGGGAGTGGTGACAGTGCGAGGAGGCAGGACAGGCGCAGGCTGAGCCCAGCAGAGCTCCACTCTAAGGAGCTTCTATCGTTTACAGCATCACCAGCTCTGGCACCTGGAGGCTGAGCTGAGATGCAGCCACTCCTGAAACAAGATGAATTTTCCTGGCTGTCACAGTCGTAAACACATGGAGCAGCTCAGAATGAGGAAGAGACACTCCTCACGGTGCCTCTACGCTGAGATTAAATATGCCAGGGAAGGTCTGTGCCCATCCCTGCACAGGATCCTCCAGTCCCTATGGCCGGGGGTCACGCTGACCGCTGCTCACTGCACCCTCCCCCGTGGTTTTCCTTGGGGATAGTCCTGAGGATGCGGCTGTCCCGCCCGGAACCTGGAGCCATCCTGCTGGCTCATGTCCCTGTGCTAGGTAGCAACCCAGGGAACGGTCAGGCCATTGGTGACCTGCTCCTGGCCAGAGCGGGCTGGATGGAGCCCAGGACACGGGCTCGGGGCACCGCCCAAGCAGGAGCATTGTCAGTGCCCGGTGAGCCGTGCCGGTGGCTGGTGAGCCAGTGAGCAGTGCCTGGACACAGGGCTGGGTGCTGCTGTGGAAGGGTCACACCAGCAGCGTGCTGAGCCCCTTGGGCAGGGCAGGACCAACCGGCTCCACCAGCACCCAAGCCACTGCCACAGCAGCTGATGCCCACGTGGGGAGTGCTAGGGAGCTAGAATTGCTCACAGAGCAGGGCAGAGACCACCAGAGAGAGATCTCCTGCACTCATCTGTGCCAGAAACACCAGCACCCCATCGTAGCTTGTCTCCCCACTGCTGGGGCCTGGCCCAACAGCCGCCCCACGCAGAGGCTGCCCCAGCTTTGAAAATAGATAGTAACAAGTGAGCGCGGGCAGCAGAAGTAGCAAAGCATATGGTAGGTGTTGGAGTTTATTCCTGTCGGTGAGTGTCAGCAGCGACAGACGGCTGGGGGTGGCAAAGCGAGAGGTTTTGGTAGGCGCCCGTGCAACACCACCCCACGGACTCCACAGCTGCGGCGAGGGTGGGGACCCTGCCACCCCCTGCCGTGTGCCATCGGCGGGGCAGCCTGGGCTGCGATGCTCTCCTGGCGCCCGGGAGTGCAGCTCGGGGCTGTGTGAGCCCCCTCCCTGCGCCTCAGGGGTGTTTGGCACCCCTAAACTCCCCATAAAGCCACGATGCGTTTGGCCACTTCCAGACAAGCTTGTGAGCCCCATCTGTCCCAGCTGAAGGTCACCCTCCTGTTTTGGAGGAACAGCTGGGAGAGTGAATGGCTGCTCTCTGCTCCCGGCTGCTGCTCTGCAGCCACGGCTGATCCTGGGGTCTGCCAGCACTGCCCGTTCAGCCCAGCCTGGCCCTGTGGCACTTGGGGGCTTCCATGGAATTGCCCCGGTGGCCAGACCCGCTCTCGCCACCCGACGCCTGTGCCGGGAGCTGGGGTGGGCAGGTAGCCAGCGGCAGTGGGAGGGAACAGATTGTCCGCAAAAAAGCGCGTCAGTTCCCAACCGGCAGCTCGGAGCAGGATCTCCTGCGAGTTTATACCTTGTTTGTCTGAGCCCGCTCAGAGGGGCTGGGACTGCTTAAGGACTCCTTGCAGCAGCATGATGATGTGGGGCTGGGCAAGGTGAGCCCCCACCCCGGCAGAGGGTGCAGAGTCTGCCAGCAGGACTGTGGAGATCCTGGTGCTCAGTGGCTTGGGCACTGCTGTCGCCTTGAGGGTCCCATCCTGCCCAGACTGGGCAAGGAACAGCCACGGCAAGCACTGGAGCCAGCACACATCCTCCCCTGGCACAGGTGAAGCCAACACTCGCCAAGCAGCAGCTCACCTGTGGCTCCTGCCCTGCTAATTGCTGTGTTCTCACTTCACACCGATGTGCTTGATAAGATTAGCAATTACAGAAATCTCATACGACAATTGGTCTGGGTCAGGAGCCGTGTGAGGGAAATTGGACGGAAGTGCAAATGGGAATTAATTATAACCTGGCAGTGCACAGGTTGGAGGGTTTGACTCTATATTTTTATGTATTTCGCAGTGAAACCTCTGGCTCTGCCGCAGGTGTGAAGAGTGCCAAGAGCCTCACCACAGCAAAGACGTGCTCACTGCTGTCCAGGCCATCACAGAGCTCGGACAGGAGATGTCACAGGACGGGCACTGGGCTGGGATCCCAGTGTTGCCCTGGCACGGGCGAGTGCGGCCGCGGCATTGCTGGAGATCCCTGCCCTTCCTGCTCTCCGCCTGGCAGCTGCCGTTGTTATCTCCATTGCCATGGCAATGCCAGCCCGGCTCCCACGGCGTGTCCGCCTGTGCCTGCACCAGGCAGACGCGGTCCCACGCCAGGCTGGAGCCCTGCTCCCGCCACAGCCCACCCAGCCGAACGGCCACGGCATGGGCAGGGGGGTTAACACAACCCCAAAACGCTGCGGGGGTGGAGGTGGACATGTCCCCTCACTCAAAAGGTGATATCTGGGTGGAAAGCAGGGGGAGAAGGAGAGTCTGCACCTGGAGCATCTCCCAGCCCTGCCCTGCTGCATCCAGCCAGGTGCCCTCCACCACAGCAGGACCTCTGTGCCCCACAGCCACCCTAGGCTCGGCCACAGCCCCCCTGTGCAGGTAGCAGCCTGTGGCCCCAAAAGCCGTATCGAGCAGCACCCGGCTGCACTGATATTAAAGTGTTTGCCAGCAGCTGCTGGCGTTTAACAAATCCTCCTGTCCGCTTGTTTATGTTATTTTTCCCCCTCCCACCTGAGCCTTCTTGATGCTTTGGGAATTTTGCAAACGTGTTAAAGACAGCATTTCAAAGTCCACCAGGCAGCTAGCAAAGAGCAGGTCACTGGAAAGGGTGAGGAGAGGCTGGAAAGACCCTCCACCCTGCAAGGCAGCCACTGTTCTCACCCTCATCCATCCTTGCATGCTCCCTGCACTCTCCCACTGCAGTTCCTCATGTTCTGTACACCCACCCTGGCCCCAGCCCCAAGTCAAGGCTGGATCCAGGGACTTGAACTAATCGTAAGGGGGAGTCCACAGCAGCGCTTCCCATCTGCTGGTTGCCTTTTGCCGGCTATGGAGGCAAGACCTGGGTCCAGATGCCTGCTGGATTGCCAGCCTCAAAGCAGGAGAGCAAAGTGCAAATGGAAAAGGAGAACAGAGGGAGTGTGTGCTGAGCAGCTCTGCCTGTCCCAGGTACACCCTGGCAGCTGCTGCCACGGTGCTGCATTTCAGCAGAGTGCCAAGTGCCATCGGGCTGATAAGGAGCTGGAGGTCATCTCTGCTCCTTATCTGGGCTCTTGGGACCCCAGCCCGGGGGACTCCATGTCCTCTGGAGGAGCACAGATTGCTGGGTGCCGGGGGGTAATGCCGAGGTGTAACTCTCCACTGATGTGACTCTCTCGCCTGATGTGACTACAAGAGACTGTGGGATTCAATTAAGTTCTGTTTTCCTCCCAGTAACAGTGGGAGTCTCTCCTCTCCCCTTTAAGGCAGACACGCTGCCATGGAAGACAAATGCTTGCAATAAAGCGCTGGAGCGCGATGCCGGGGGAGGCCGATGCTCCCTGCAGCCGCCACTGCCCGGTTCATGTCCGCCGCTTCCCTCTGCACGCCCGGTCCCGCACCAGCCGGCCCGGCCCAGGTGGCCAGAACCGTGTGGCGGAGTCGCCAGGGGCACCCGGCTGGCTCCGGCACAGGACCCGCAGGGCCACCCCCTTCCCCTCGTGGAGCGCCCCCGCCACCGGCCGAGCGTTGCCAGGCAACGGGAAGATGCTTTTCTGACCGAAACGGGAAATCGGCAGCCGGAGTTGGGGGTGGGGGCAGGGAAATGGCTGGGCTGGGGCTGCCCGAGAGGCTCCCCCAGCCTCAGCAGCATCCAAAAAATCCAGAGAGGAGAAGCAGCAGTTGCAGCTCTGCTCAGCCAAAATTATCAAGGACCCCCGAGCAGGGCCAAGGACAGCACTGGGTACTGGGACCCCCAGTCTGGCTGGAGGATGGGGCAGGGACAGGGTGTTCCCCAGCAGGGACAGTCCCGCTGGCTTCCTCATTGCAGAACCCTCCCGGGAGCCTCGGCCCTGTGGGTGAGATTGTGAACCCCTAATTTGCCCTCTCCCTCCCTCGCCAGCCATCACGCCATGGCTAAATGAGCTCCAGGCAATTTTCTCAGAAGTTGAGTCCTCCTGCTGCGGGAACACAGGGCTAAAAATAGCCAAGGCCTGTGTGTGCCTCTCGCCCAGGTGAGCCTCACTCCTTCACTCCAGAGATGAGGGCTCCTCCACATCCAGCCACCTCCCCTGCTCTGCCTCAGTTTCCTGCATAGATTGGGCCGCCCAAATGTGCGCCACAGCTCTGGCAGCCTTGGGCCCCCCGGCCAGAGGAATCCCTGTGCAGGGGAAATCTCCCAGGGCTCAGACATCACTTGGTGTGCACAGTGATGGGCAGAGCTGCCCCTGGGCTCAGAATTTTACCTGGCTGTGCTTTACCTGGGCATCCCCTGACCCGAGGGTCTGTTTTGTGGAGTGGGGATGTATCATCATCTTCCCCACCAGCAGCTCCCAGTTCAGAAGCTCCTCTCAGCATCATCAAGCCCTCCCAGGTCCAGTGAGGCAGACGCATTTCCTTCCCACGGTGACTCAATTACAAATTCAGAGTTAAATCTTCCCCCACAAGATACCCCTCTCCACCCCTCTGGCTGCTTCCAGCACTTTGAATATTGAACACTTTCCAGGGATTTTCGTGTGCTCAGGCTGACCCCATCCACTCTGGTTCAGACTAACTTAATCAGCCTCATTTTGTTACTAACTACTACAGTTTTGGACCTCTAGAAAAAACACAACTTAAATTATTAGCACCTACCAGGCTGCTTTCACCACCCCTGTGGGGGCCAGAGGTGAGAGAACAGATCTGTTCCCACCCAGCCTCTATAACTACCAAACATGACAAATTATCAGAATTGTGAAAATTAGAAAAATGGCATTTAGGTAACAGGCAAACACTCCTCTTTTCTTCAGCAGCATCTGGCTAGGAACAGATTTGGAAGTGGCAGGTGGGGAGAAAAGAAAGCAACCTGAATGCTGTCAGCTGGGCGGAGTGGCCCTGGGAGTGTTGAGAACAAAAACAATAACAATTTTCTTCATCACCAGTGCTGAGAAGGGCTGTGGGGGTTAGGCTCAGGGAGCAGGTGAGGAGGAGGAAGGACACCCACAGAGTGTGGGAAGGGGCTGTCCCTCACCACAGCCCTGGCTATGAGCTGGCAATGCCATGGCTCAGCACACCCCTGCGTCCCCCCCCTCAAGCAGGAGCAGCACCTTTCCCCATGTACTCACCTCTCCCCAGGAGATTCACTCCCACCTCACCCCACGCCTGGTGAGCAGCACCAGGGGAAGAGCTCCAGAAGCACCTTGAGCCCCTGGAATGCTGTTTGGAAAGGGGAGCAGCACTCAGAAAAGCAGGGCTGTCCCGTACCTGGACAGTGCTGAGGTTACAGCTCTGCTCCCCCACACAGGGAGCCATCAAGAATAATGCTAGGAAATATCCTGGGGAAAGCAGGAGCCAGGGCCACACCTGCATCTGTTTTAGAAATTACTTTATTGCACTAAAAAGAGGAAATAATCTGTAAACAAACATTCCATTCAGGTATTAATATATTTTTCACTCCAAAAATACATCATTAAATCCAGCCACAGAAATATCAAAGCAGGAACAATAGAAAATAGCTCCAGCAGCAGAGACCAATCCAAGCAACAGCCCTGGCTCCCACACCACCAGCCCAGCACAGAGCAAGGCTCACAGCAGCTCATCCCGGGGCTCACTGCATGGCCACACACACCCAGCTCCAGCAAGACAGCCCTGGGACAGGCTGGGGTGGGGCAGAACAAGAACCCCAGGCCCCTGGGTCTCCCTCTGGGGTCAGCCTCAACCCAAGGAGCAGCTCGGGCTCCTGCTCTCAGCATCCTCCTCCCCCAAACCCAAAGGCTCTTTCGCGGGGGATGTGTCACTCCTCAAACCTCTCAGAGCACCGAAGTCTTCATCCAAGCTCCCATTCTTCCTCTTCTTGCAGCCTGTCCCCCCCACCCCAGCAGCACCTGGGTCCCCCCAGCCCCTCGCAGGCACAGCACCCCAGGGAGCACAGGATGCTGGTGGGGTGTGCAGGGGCTGTCAGGCAGCAGCCAGCTGGGGAGGGTCCCCTTCCTGCCCAGACCTCCTCAGGGGCAGGATGTTCACCCCACACCACGGGATGTGACACCTCTCCCTATCCCCCCTCCCCAGAGCCCTCATCTGCCCCCGGGATGAGTCTGGGCTCTTGGGGGCTGGGGACCATCCCTCGTGCTGGCTCCTGGGGGAGCACAGGGAAGCCTCAGGTGGGAACTCCCTGTGAAGGATGGACATGTCAGCTCCTTATGTCCTGCATGGTTTATTTTCAACCACAAGCTCGGCAAACAGCCACGATCACCCTGAATCCCCCCGACATGCAAACACGGCACAATCAGAACTATGCCTTGTGTACCTGGAACATATTTACAGACAGAAGTAAAATGTTGTGAAAGATCAGCCTCGGATATAAATAGCCAACACTGAGATCTGCCATCTGCTGCAAAAGGACAAGGGAGGAACATCGACTGCTACCACAGAGGTTAACACAGAGGGGACACATGTGTGTGTGTCCAACAGGCGGGGACGGGAGCGCCGCAAATCCTGCTCCCTGCACAGAAACATGCAGAGCCCGACACAACGGGTGACACCACACCAAAAAACAACGCAGCATGTTTTATCCACCCGCAGAAATGCCCCACACGGCACCCTCCCCGCTCCCACTGTCCCCAGCCAGTTAGCCGGGATGACAGGCTGGGATGGGACGGGTTGGGAGCACCTCGCTCCCTCCCCAAAGGAAAACTGAAAGCCAGGTCAGTCACTTTGAGACACAAGATCCTGCTGGGCACAGGAGCTTGGTGGCCCCACAGGACATATCTCTGCTGCCCAGTGGGTGCAGCCACTTGAAAGATCCTCAGCCCCATAGACAATGGAGGGTGGAGGGTTGTGGAGCCTCGGCCTGCACCCCTGCCCAGCCTCACCTGGGATGGCCCCAGCACTCAGGGAGGGCTGCTCCTGTCACCTCAGCTTTTGTCAGCAAGCACGTCTGCTGGGACACTACCTGGGACAATCCATGTGCCCAGGGCAAGGGGTGGTAGCCCCTGGCATCTCCCTTCCGTGGGCAGGGGAAAGGCAAGGCAGCCTCCTGGATTTGGGAAAACCAAAGCCCCCAAAGCTTCATGAACAGTTTCCCACTGGGGGTCAGCAGTGGGGGACAGTGCTGGGGTAGGCAGGGAGGGCAGCCTGGGAGGCTGCAGGTGTCAGACCGAGTTAACTTGCGCATCTGTACAGCCCCAAAGAGCTGGGACAAGTCCAGGAAAGGCTCAAAAAAAGCCACAAACCTGACTCATCCCCCGGGGTGGCCACCCTTGGCTCACTCTCAGGTCACCTCTGCAGTATTTTCTTTGCAGTTTCCGAGACCAGAAACTTGTCTTTTAAATTGAAGCTGCCACCTGACTACAGGTGCTGGGGCTTTGAGAGGTGGCCATAAGTGTGCTACAGAGATTTACCCACCTCCAACCTGCTTGGCAGCAGCTGGAGACCACAGGCACAGGGAGGGAAGAGTCCAACAGGTGCTTCCATCCTTCCTGGTGGGGAATGGGCTGCAGGCTCCCCACTTTCTGCTGGGCTCCAGGAGATGCAGCCCCGAGGCAGGAACAGGGAGGAAGCAGGGGCAGAGGCTGTGGCTGCCAGCCGGTGTTGGCAGAGCCCCACAGCAGCACCATTCCTGGGAACCCCCACACTCTGCCACGACCCCAGCCCTCCTCAGGGGGCCCTTCCAAACCCTCCTCCAGTGGGGCTGGGGGACAGAGCCTGCCTCTCTGTCTCGCCCCGGCCTCACAGGTGCGAGGGCTCCCTCCGGGGCTGGTAGCAGGTACCTACAGGCAGGACAGGAGGGCAGTGAGTGGCAGCTCCTTCTCCCCCAGCAGCGTGTCCCGCTTAAGGCTGCTGCCCTTGTTGACCACCTTGAGCTTCAGGGACATCTTCCTGGCGTGGCCGGGGCCCAGCCCATCGAAGAAGAAGTCCTCGTTGAAGACAGGGTTGCGGCTGTTCTTGACAATGGTGCTGCGCTGCTTCTGCAGCTTCCCAGGGTTGAGGCACAGCGAGACGCAGCAGTTGATGCTGCGCAGGTCGACGAGGGCATCGTAGACGTCCTCGGCGGACACAAGGCGCACACGCAGGCGGGCATTGGAGGGGTCGTACTCGGCAGCCAGGCGCAGGCTCCCGCCCCGGCTCAGCCGCAGGCTGTGCTCCCGGTCACGGCCCGCGGGCAGGTCCAGGGGCAGCAGGGCTGTCGGGGGCTGCGTCCCGGCCGGGGCGCTCCTGGCGCGGCGCTGGGCACTGGGGCTGGTGTCAGCAGAGCTGTCGTCAGTGGACAGCGAGCTGTTGCGGGCCACCGAGTGCTTCAGCTTGATGACCTTGGACTGGCTCTCCTGGCTGAAGAGCTTCAGCAGGGAGACGGAGCGGGAGAGCAGCGGGGAGCCGAAGGGGGAGGACTCTGCTGAGGAGCACGTGTCGCTCTCGCCGCCGCTGAAGTAGCGCCCGGGGTGCATGAGGGCTGCGCCGAGGTCAGCGGGTGTCCGCCGGCCGCTCTCACCGTTGAGCTTGGCTTTGCGCTGGGCGCTGGGCGAGGTGACTGGCGAGGGGCAGAGGCTGCTGTGTTCGCTGTGGAAGAGAGATTCTTTGCGCCGGGTGTGGGGGCTCTCCATCAGCGTGGCGAAGCCATAGGAGGTCTGTGCTTTGGGCACGTAGGGCAGCGACATGGCCGTCTGTGCCTGCGGGTCCACGTTGGTGCCGCTCCCCTCGGTCCAGTCCTCAGCGGTCTCGATCTGGATGATGTGACGCCCGGTGGTCCGGGAACGGGACCGGCTGGACGGGCGGGGGCTGCGAGGAGGCTTGCGCTTGGCCAAATCCTGTTCTGAGACTGAGGCACCCAGAGCAGCCGCTGCGGGGACCTCGGAGCCCTCAGCCTCGGCGGGTGCCGCGCTCAGCTTGGGCGGGATGAAAAAGTCGGGGATCTTGTCGGGGGTGAGGACGTTGCTGTAGCGGGACCCCCGTGAGGACTCGTCTGTCCCCGCTCCCCGGGACCCGCCGTTCTCCGCCACCCCGCGCAGCCGCTCCAAGAGCCACATGTTGCTGTCGGGTGTGGGGCTGGAAGAGACCCGAGGGGTAACGCTATCACCGGGGATCGGGCACCGGCAGAGGCAGGACGAAATCGGAAGCCTCGGGAGAGACCAGCGGCGCCGAGAAACCCGCACCCGGCAGGCGCGGGGGACGGGACAAGGACGGGAGGGAACTGGCCGCGCCGAGGGACAGGGGGACCCGCCAGCCCGGGGAGGAGCGCGAAAGAACCGGCCGTGAGGAGAGGGGATCGGGGACCCAGGGGACAGTCACCCGGCGGCGCTGAGGGATGCGATGGGACGGGGCAGACGCGACGCGACGCAGAGACCGACGGACCGACCGACTGACCGGCGCCGCCGCTAGCGGGACGTTGCCGGGAGCCGCCGCACCTGAAGCGGAGCCGCCGCCGCCACCGCAGCCCGGGCGGGGCGGGCGCGGACGCGCTTTTATACGGCGGCGGCGGCGGCGGCGGCGCGAACGAGGAGCGGAGCCGCCGCCGTAATCCTCCGAGTGCGGCGCCCCCACATTTCTGCGCGCCGCGCTTGGCCGGACCAGGGCTGGAACCGGGACCAGGACTCGCACCGGGCGGGACCGGGACTGGGATCGTGAAGCTCCGGGGTGCTGATGCTCGGGAGGTGCAGGAACTCGATCCCGAGACACCCGATCGTGTTCCCACGGGAGTGTCGGATTTCGGATGAGGTCGGGAGTGCAATCGCGACGGCAGCAGCCCCGTTCCATCCCCTCACCCGGTGCCCCCAGTCCGGGGCCCTGTCGTTCCCTTCTGGGAGCAGCAGCTCCTCGCTTCCAGCTCTTGATCTCATAGCACTGTAAATGAAGCCAGCAGCGTCTCGGGGCTGAGGAGTTGCCTCATCGAGTGGTTTAATATCACTTTGGAGAAGCTGGGGGTGTGCAGTGCCACATGTCACACAACCCACTAGCCTCTGGAGGGATGAGGTGGTGGCTGGGGACACTGGGACAAAACGTCAGGAGGGTTCACGGAGCATCACTGCAAGCCCCAGGGTTGCGAGGGGGTCGGGAGATTCAACCGAGTGATCGAACCCAGCCCTGGTCCCCCGGGGATTTACAGCCTTGGGGACAGGGATGGACCGAGGGGAACAATGGCACAAAAGGGTCAAGCGGCTGTTCTTTCCTAGCTGCTGCCCTGTGGATGCCGTCAGGCTGCCGGGAAGCACCATCATTCCGCAGCAGTGCAGGGCTGGGAATGACGGCCAGGAAGAACAGTCTGGTGCGGTGAGCGCCTTCCGCGGGGGCTGCTGCGGGAGGCCTCGGCTCCCTCTGCATTCGCACTTGGAGCTGGTAAAAAGAGGCGTCCGGCCGTGCCGAACTAGACCGAGGGCTGGGATGTCTCAGGGACAGCAGTGGGGAGGGGACGGTGATGTCCTGACTGGACCCTGGGCTCTGAGCCGGGATGCTGCGCCCGGTCCCTCCGGGAGGAGAGGGCAGATGGAGCCCGGGGGAGAAGGACGAGGCTCACGGAAGGGGAAACGGGTGAACAAAAAGGCCGATGTTTGCTTTTCCTCCACCCTGCGAAACTGCGGGTAAACAAGGTGCAGAAATGGTTGAGTTCCCTTGAGATAACAAAGAGCGCTGGGGCCCGGCCAGCTCTGTCTGCGCGGCTCGGGGCCGGTGCCCGCAGGGCACGGAGGGGAGCAGCGTGCTGGGAGCTGCCTGGCTGCGAAATGGCAGGGCTGGGGACGCTGGCAGGGGCTGACAGACCTAGGGACATAGCTGGTGGAGCCGGCAGTGTGCTACCACCTGCTGGAAGCTGGGAAGGAGGGAGTCCTGCTATGGGAAACGGTTTGTGCAAGGACGCCCTGAATAACCGAATTGGGCGTGTCTGTTGGCCGCACATTTGAGACAAGTGCAGGGATGGGTTGGTCAGCGAGATCCCCAAGGCCCTGGGAGAGCAAGGAGGCCGCGTCCTCTGCAGCTGCTCTTATGTGTCTTCAAAAACACCTCAGCCTCCCCGTAACACCGCAGCCTCTCCATCACGGGGGCTGAAGAAGCAGCAGCCCTTCAACCCAAACCTGGGTTGAGGCACAGAGCCCCCTGTACCCACTGGCATCACACCAGCCTCAACCAAAGTGGTTAAATCCCTAAAACAATGCCCCTGCTAGCGTTTCATCCCGGCAGGGCAGCATCGCCAGGGCTGCAGGGCCAGGCACTGCCAGCGGGGGAACCACACAGGCTTGGTTCTCTGGCAGTGAAAGAAGAAAGTCGGGGCCCTCACTGCCTTTCCCTGCCTCTCTATTGAGGGAACAGTGCAATTATCTTTGCAGACGCATCACTCCATGACAAAAAATAGCAGCTGAGATGGAAGCACCATGTCCCCGCGGAATCCAGCTATCAATGGAAAATTACGCATTCATTACTGGGCTTTATTTAGGGGCTTATTTTATTCATTGGCTCAGCCAGCACTGGCCAGCCTGGATGCCTTGCCTGGCAGAGGCCATCCCCAGCGAGGGGCTGAGGGTGCTGGGGTGACCCTGCTCCCGAAGGTGGGTGCTGGCAGCAGCACTGGGCACATGGAGCAAAGCCAGGACAGGCCACCAGCAGCCAGGATTGGTGCTGGACTCCCCAGCTGGCTGCTGCCCACCTGTAGCACAGGAGCCACAGCCAGGCCCACCTGCAGCTCTGGCTCTGCTGGCTGCCACACTTACTAGTGGGTCACAGCTTGGCTTGTGCCACTCAGAGCCACCCCAAGGGGCCCAGGGGTGGGTGGCCACGTGCTGCTCCAGGTGGAAGCAGGAGGGGAGCTGGCAGCAGGAGCCAGCAGGGCCGGGAGCTGCCAGGTGTGAGGAGGAGAGGCTGTGCAGGGCCAGGCCTGGGTGCCAAAGGCCACTCTGAAGCCAGGGGGACACTGGGTGATCCATGGGAGACAGGGTGACCCAGAGGGGCAGAGACAAGTGTGACTGGACAGGATGGGTTGGCCAAGGTGAGACCAAGCAGGAACTGGTGGTGATGGAGATCTGTCCCAGCACCATGCCCAGAGGTGGCATGAACCACCTTGCTCATTTCCAGCTTTAATTAGAAATGTATTCCAAACCACAAACCCGTGCCCAGCACCAGACACAGGGCAGGTAAATGGGGCTGTGAGTGACATAAAAACCTGCCAAAGCCCCGAGCTGGCCAAGGAGCCCCACGGGCCATGGGACACCTCGTGAAGCAGTGCCAGCAGCTCAGCCCTGCCCTGCACCTTCCCACAGTAGCTCCATCCTGGCCCTGGCCTGGAGAGATCAGTAAGGGCTTGGGGCCATAGGGAGCATCATGTGGAAGCCACTCCTGAGGAGAATCCGGCTGAAAAGGGATGTCCTCAACAGGAACATCAAACAGCACCAGCGTCCGAGAGATGGTCGTGCCTGGCCCCATGGGTAGAGCCAAGCCGGGGGCTACAGCAATGTCCACCAGCCTCCATTCCAGTGCTGGGGCAAGTGGGGGGCAGCCCTGCCTGAGATGGCTTCAGGCTCCATCCCTCCTGCTGAGGCCACCAAGCAGTTCCCACCCCAACAGCGTTTCACCTGTATGTGTGGAATTAAACATCTTTGTGTCCAGCCGGGCAGGGTGCCCCATGCAGACGATGGAGGTAGGCAGCAACCAGGGAGGACCTGCAGGGCCAGGGACCACAAGATCTCCCTGGGGAGGAAAATGGGGAGCCTGACCCCAGACCTCAGGCACAACTGGAGAAGAGGAGCACAAAGGGGCCCCAGTTTTGCCCTAGGGTGAGTCCAGAGCCAGGGGAGCAGGCTATGAGGGGGACTCACATACCCCCTTGGCATCACTGCTTCCTCTGTACAACCTGGCGGAGGTGCAGCTCACTCTCTGCTGCCACGATGGGCTGCTCATTCTGCCGGTGGTGGCTGATGAGGTGGCTGATGCTCTCAAACAGCACGTCCTTGGTCCTCACCTGGAGCCAGGGCACAGTGGTCCTCAACTCAGGAGAGCTGCCTCTCGTACAGCATCCAGTTGCAACACCCTGTGCCTGCCCATGCCTGTGTTCCCCATCACCCACCCCGTGTGCTGCCCCGATCCCAGTCCCAATTGCCCACCCCATGCCCTGCCCTCACCCCCGTGCCCTGCCCTCACCACTCCCTCGGGATCCACCAGGAGCAGGTGCTTGGGCTGCCCGCTGTGCATGCCGGTCAGCACGTACTGCCCCGGGTTGGTGAGGCTGTCCCGCACCAGGAAGTCCCCGTCCATCTGCAGCAACCTCTCGGCATCCCGCCGGCTCATCTTCCCGTGGTACCAGGGCTCCCGCCGGAGCTGCTCCTCCGTGGGGGCGATGGGGGCCTTCCGTGTGGGGGGGCTTGGCCACTGGTCCTCGATGGGGGGACTGGTGCCACCCCCTGCAATGCACTCGTGGAGCTTCAAGGCATCCTCGAATGGCCCTGTGGGATGCAGGGGTTGGGGGGTGTTACACCCGGGGCACAAGGCAGGGCTGGGCTGTGGACAGACCCTAGCTCACAGTCCCCACTGCACTGCTGTCGACTCAGCCAGTGCCAGCACCTCTGGGGCTGTGGCAGGTGACCCATACAGCTGCTGGCACAGTTTGACTGCTCCACAGCAGGTTCTGCACCATTTCCCCCAGTGCAGTGGCTTACTCATGTCAAAGAGGTCCTTTTTGGGGCTCTCTTCTGCCGCCCCATGAGCCACCAGCTCTGGCTCCCAGGCGTCCAGGCTCTGCGTGTTCACATACATGTGCTCCTCGTAGTCCCGTGGCCCCAGGGTGTGGCCATCCGCCTGCAGGTACCCGTCGCAGGGCTGGCCTGCGAGGACGGCCATCACCGCTGGCCAAGACTGGGCAGGGTCACAGGGACCCCCCAGCTCATGGCTTCCCCCCACAGCAGTACCCACCCTGGCTCTCCAGGTCCCAGGGTGGCCCCAGCTGGCTGCTTGGGTCTCGTCTGGCTGCTAACCCGCCCTAGGAAAGGAGACAGTAAGAGCACTGGGGGGGACCCTGCCTGGGACCCCCATAGCAAAGCCAGCAGTGGCTCTGAGGGGCTCACCTGGCTGGGGGGGACAGAGCTGCAGGGCTGAGTGCGGACTGAGTGGCCTAGGGCTGTGCTGTGGCGGAGCCGGGAGTCAACCAGGCCCCCCGGGGGAGGCTCCTTCCCTGGGATGCTGTTGTAGTAGTCGTGCTCAGCTGCCTCCTCGTCCTCCCCCCAGGCTGACTCCTCTGCAGCCAGCGCCCTGCAGCAGGGACGGGTGAGCTGGGGACACACTGCCTGGCTCAGACAATCCCCACACCCTGCAGTGACAGGGGCTCCCAGAGCCACCCCCAGCCAGGGGACATGCCGAGGACAGGGGTGCAGCAGGGCCCCCCACCCCCCTACCTCTCTGGGGGTACCACCACCTTGGGGGGGCTGTGCAGGTACTGCTTGAAGCGCAGCTCAAAGGCCTGTCCCACCGTGCTGATGACGCTCTGCGCCAGCCCCTCGCAGCACTCCAGGATGTGGCAGGCTGTGGACAGACAGACGGATGGTTTTAGTGTTTCCCCCACAATCCCATCACTGTACCAGGATCCCCCTGAGCCACCCCTCGTGTTCCCCCCATGAGGGATCTCCGCCTCCAGCCTTCATCCCCCCCAGTGCATCCCTCCTCCACAGAGCTCCCACGCCTGGAGGCCGGTGTCACCTCTCTGGTTGATGGGGTCCTTGGCGACATAGGCGACATAGTCCGTGGTATCCTGCAGACAGAGGGGGAGATCGGCACTCATGTCCTGCTACAGTGTGGGGACCAGGGCTGGAGGAGCCAGGGCTAGGGGACAGCTCGGTCCCAGCTCCACATCCTGACCCAGGCCAGGCTGCCCCGTGCTCGGCTCAGCCATGGGCAGTCCCTGTCCCCACCACCCTGGGGGACTGGGTGTGCAGGACTCACCATGTCCCCACCGGAGGCAAAGGAGATGGACTGCATGTGGTGGTTGGCGATGATCTGCATGGGGAACACGGCCCGGGGGGGCATTAGCAAAGGGGCCACCAGCTCACAGGCTGGCAGGCTGCAGGACTTTGTGCCCAGGAACACTCACCTGGCGCGTGGTGGGGATCATGAGGTTCAGCCCATCAACGGAGATGTTGACAGCGATGCTCATGCCAGCAAAGTGCAGGTTACTCTTGCCCAAAATGGAGAAAAGGGCTTTGTTGGGAGCCTAATAAGGGAGAGGATGGTGGGGGCAAGGAAGACCACCAGGACCAGGCTTCCTGGGGTGAAGAAGGAAAGGGGAGGTCCCCCAAGAAGCCCCAGGCCCACAAACTGGGCAGGCACCCCTAGTGTCATGTCCCACAGCCATGGCTTGTCCCAGGGACGGACAAACTGAATGGAAACTCACCTTCTTCTTCCAGATGCCCTTCACACCCGGCACTGACTCATAGAGTCTGTTGATGGCTTCCCTGCAATGGTCAGACAGTGGCCTGGTCACTGCTCCAGACCCCCAGCCCTTCCCAGCTGCCCTCCCCCCACACTGCTCTGTGGAGTCTGGTGGCACGAACCCCCACAGCCCCAGGCACCGCAGCCTCCCCGCAGCGCTGCCCCACGTCATGGCCCGTGGTACGTAATCCCAGCTGGGGCCACCTCCCTTCTCCTCTTTCCACCCATTGATCGGCGGCAGTGCCCTTCGTCCATGTCCCTGCGTGCAGGGTGGATCCTGCAGGGGACGGCTCCCCCTGACCCGCATTCCCATCTCTGCACAGAGAGCACCCGGGGCCATCGGGTGGGCTTGGGATGGCACTGGCGTGCAGGAGAGTGGGACTGCAGGGCAGTACCTGGTGACCTGTGTCCGGGTGTTGAAGTCGAGGGACCTCATGGAGCGCAGCACCTCAATGCACCCCATGTACTGCGGGGGAAAGCAGTCCGAGCAGACAGCACAGCAGGGCAGGCAATGGAGAGGAGAGGCCGGGTGTCAGGGAGAAGGGCCTTCCACACCAGCTCCAGGGATCACACAGCAGCTTTCGCCCCCCATCCCAAAACACCGCATCATATGCCAGACCCCGTGCTAAGACCCCACAAACTCATCTGTGTGCCAGAGCTTGTGATGCCTCGTAAGGGCTGACAACGCTGGAGTCCCAAGGTGGGCTCCACGGCCCAGCAAGCCCCCGGCCCCCGGTCCCATCACGGAAGCTGCATGTACCGGGGGCAGCTGCCGCGGTCCAGCCGTGGGGAGGGACTCGAGCCAGGGCTCTGCCCGCAGCCGTCGGGAGGAGCGGCCGGACCCGCCGAGCCCTGCACACGCCTGGGGCCAGGGTCTCCGCGCCCTCCCGAACCGCCGGGCTCCGGTGGGACTTACCCGGACAATGTAGGAGACGCCGGGCCCCAGCACCCTCTCGTCGGGGTGCAGCCAGCCCTGCGCCGGTTTGCGGATGAAGCTGCCCTTGCGGCTCCACTCGTCCCCGCCGGGCCGGGCCCCCGCCGGCGCCGCCGCCCCCCGCGCCCGCCCCGCCGTCCCCCGCGCCCTCCCGCCGCCCGGCAGCGCGCAGGGCGCGGCGCAGAGCGGCTCGCAGGCGCCCAGGACGGCGGCCAGCCCCGAGGGGGACTCCGCCGCGGCGGGGGCATCCCGGGCGGCGCCGGCGGGGCCGCGGCCGAGGAAGCCGCTGGAGCCGGGGAACTTCCACTGCGGCATCCGCGGCAGCAGCGCGCAGAAGGTGGTGCCGTGCTCGGGCTCCTCGCCCGCCGCGGGGCACGGCGCGGGGGCCGGCGACGGCATGGGGGCGGTCAGCGGCTCGTCGCGGAAGCGGTCATACTTGGGCTCCGGGAGCATGCCCGGGGCCGCGCTCCGCTCCGCTGCCGCCGCGCTGGCTCCCACCCCCCGCCCGCTCCCCCGGGGCCGTGCCGCGCTGATGTCATGGTGCGAGCGCTCCGCCGCCCGCCCGGCCCCGCATCCTCCGCCCCCGGCCCCCCCCGCCGCGCCGGACCCGCGGCTGCCAGAGCATCCCCGTCCCGCCCAGCATCCCCGCCCACCTGAGCATCCCCGCGCACAACAGCACCCACCCCACGCCTGGGCTGCCCTCGCGAGCACGGCCCGTGGGGCCGGAGCCACCCACGCTCTGTCCTGCTCCAAACCCCCTGGACACGGCCTGCGGCCGGGCCAAAGCCCGCGGGGCTGGCGCCGGCCCTGCGAGTTTCCAGCTTTGCCGCAAGCATCGGCAGTGAGGGGTTGGGGGTAGCAGGCAGGGGAGGGCGACGGCCCCTCCCAGAGCCACAGGGCTGAGGCGCAGGCTGTCTCCCGCTCGCTTTTCGCGTTAGCTGGAGCGAAAGCGGCCAGCAGCCCCCGGCACTGCCCTCG